>NC_080639.1:26295131-26601827 GCF_027579445.1 Ammospiza nelsoni
ATCTGCCTCACCAGCAGTGTCCATGGAGAGCAGTCATTTCTCTCCCACCTGTAATCTCTCCCCTTTACCAGCCTTTTGAAGAAGATGTGCCTGTACAGCACCTAGCACAGTCAGATCCCTCTGCTGGCTTGGATTTCTCTACGCTATAGGAATACTGATCCCTCCCCAACAATAGAGGCAGGCACTGCACAGAGCACACACACAAACAGACTTTCATCAGACAATGCAGTTCTGAAAGCCTGTTTTACAAAAGACTTTGCTGATTGGACTCAGTCATTTGAACAGCTATGCATACAGAGTATATTACACAAGAGCCTAGAAAGAAAGGTGCAGCAGTAGCAGCAATGAGATGCAGACACTGCATAATTCTATAATATTAACAGGCTTAAGCACACAACTAGCCACAACCTGAATCTTTAACATCTACTTTAACATCTACTGTGTTTTGTTGTTTTTAAAAATGATGCCCAGCAATGCTGAAATTGTGTATTTTAAACCAGCAGACTCCTATTTGGGTCAACATCCTCCCTATTCTCTCCAGCTCAGCGGTTTGCCAACATTTCTGCTGTTAATTACTGAAATTTTAGGTGCATTCTGAGCCTTTCAATTCCCAGACTTTCACATAAATATGTCACACAATGAGGGTGTCAGGAGAGCCCTGGGGTATAAAGCCAAATTTTCCAATTCATATGCACAGTGGTGGGAAACAAACATACAAGCAGAGGCATTCAATTTACATCAATGCTGGTAGGATATGTTTTGAGATTTCTGTGCTAAAAATGAGAGGTTACTATAATCTGTAGGTTTCCTTGTGTATAAATGCTCAGAGGTTTACCAGTGAAGACCAGATTTTCATAATCAATAGCCCCTGTTTTTGTTTATCACTTACTGTCACAGGCAAGCACTTCTGTTGATTAAGGGCAATGAAATCACATATATTGCCAAGGTGTGAATAACACAATTAAAAACCTTAAGGGTTCATTCAAGGCTTTTCACAAGCCCTGTGTGAAAGGCAAGAGGTATTGCTCCAGGAACATACAAAAGAACCAGTTTGCAGCCCCAAAATAGATCTCATTATAGGCTGAAGATGTGGCAAGGCTGTTCTCAGAACCACACTCCCCATTCACATCATGAAGTCTCTGCCTTTATCTGAGGCCACCTTTGCAAGGTCTCAGCCTCTCTGAGGGGACAGATATACATGACTCACTTTGCCAGAAGCTCTGACTGTCATTGGGGCAGGTGGAGAAGCTTGGGCTGATGGAGCCAAGGCCTCCTGCTTGTGGAACAGAGGCAGCACCAGACTGCTCCCTGAGCAGGGCAGTGCCTGGGTTACTGCTGGAGGACAGCTGGCAATGCAGAGGGAGTGCATACAGCTCAAGGAGACTTTGCTTCACCCTCTTCCTCACCTTCTTCCTCTCTCTGCAGCTGGGGCATGGCCTGAAGACCAGCCTTGCTTCTTGGTTTCCTTTTGGGCCAATTCTTCTGCAGTGCACACATCACACTGCTTCCTGTCCCCCCAGGAAGAGGAACTTATCTGTTGATGGGTGATGAGGAAGAAAAGCCTCCACAAAGTGTTCTCCTAAACCACTAACTACTTTGACAGCTGGCATTTGGAGTATAAGAGAGCCCAGATAAACATTCCCAGCCTGTTGGGTACAGATGAAATCCTGTAAATTGCAGAACACCTTCTCCAAAGGGGTGAACACCTCTGACCCATAAAGATGGCTTTGCACAGATCACTGCCTGCCCAGGCTGAACCTTTGACTTGGTGACGTTTATTGTCCTAATCCTTCACCTCATCTGAGCTGTCCCACTGCCTCAAAATAGGGTCACTGCAGTTTAACAGGAAGAGGGCAAAAGCTGCTAGCTGAACTGAGACTGCCAAACCTGTGGAGTTCCTCAGGTTTCATAGTTTAGTCAGGCAGCTACTGCTTGTACATGTGAGCAGGAAGCAAGTGCACCACAGAGTTACTGTCTCCCTCACCTCTGGTATGGGTACAGAGAACCCACTCAGATATCTGGGGGATAGCTGAGCTGGGCATGGGAAGTGCCCAAGGTGAGAGGGTGGGGCATCCCCATATAGGGGCAGAATACATTTACAGACCCCACAGAGCTGAATATTTAAAATTTGAAACAGTGTGTGCTCCCCCCTGGATTGACAGGATCATATGCATTTATAGCATGAATAAAATTCCTTATCAGCCGTGGGTGAACACAAGGAGATGAGCAAAGAACATGAGCAATTAGGTAACTTAACACTGTTCAGTTTACATCACTTGGCAGCTGCTCTGTGGTCTCACCTACAGGTATTCAGCAAAGAATTAATAAGTTCAGAATATGTATCAAAAAGGTTTTGATTATTATTTTATGCATTTTCACACCCATCTCAAAGATTTTCACTGTGGCTATGAAGCAGATTTGTTTTCCCAATTATTCTGCTTCTCTAGCAAACATCTGCTGTCCATGCTGTGCAGTGCCTGTCAATACACTGAACTTTCAATTGTTTGTCTTGTTTCTTGCAAAATTAGCAGGAATTTTACTAGGAAATAAGACCCTTTTCCAAAAGACCTTTCCCCAAAACTTCAACTGTTATCAATGCACCAAACATGCATTATACAGAAATATGGTACTATCAGACTTACCTTTAACTTTTGTTCCTAATCTATAAATTTTATCCATATAATTAAAGAAAACAAAACCAAAACAACAAAACAAAACCAAAACACCCAACCAAAGACAATACATTATGACTATTTTTCAGCCAGAATACTCCTAGCTGGATTGCAAGCAATTTATTTTCATGGAGAGAGAATCGTATGATCTTAAAATAGTTCAAGTTGAGAATTCCTGTCCACATTTTGGAAAAAAATCACGGAGAACCTGTTGCATCTGCCTTTTTTCATTATGAGCAGGCAAAAGGCCCCATGGGGCACGGACTCCTCATCCGGTGTCCCCCCAGGGCCTTCTGTGGGCTCTGAACCTGGGTCTGCCAGAGAGGCTGTTTGTAATGTATTCAGAACTGTGGAGCTGGTCCTGGATGTGTCACTTGGCCAAGCCTGTCACTAAAATACAACATTGCATCTGGACCCTTGCTGATATTTCACAATACACAAGAAGAACCTCAGTGAGTCATGACCACCCTCCTGGACATGCTTGGAGAGCACCAATAGCAGTAATTTACACAAGCTGGGCCAAACCCAAGCTCTCAGAATGCTGAATGAGCCTGCCTGTATCTTTTCTGGCTATAACAGAAAACAAGCTGCAGTAGAAAACAAGCTGTAATATTCTAAACTGCAGAATGAAGTAGAATAAAATATAAAGGTAGCATCTAATCTTTCTTGTTGGTTAGAATCTGCAAAAAGGACTGTAGGGTAACTAGGAATTGCTGGTTGGGATTCCAGAGATTCTGCTTGCTGTGTCTTTTCTGCTGGATCAGCCTGCCTCATTCAAAGCTTGGGAAACACTGTCAGTCTCTACAGTCATACAGAACAAATATCCTTACAGCAGTATCTGGATCAAACTCTGAATTGCAGGCTGATCCCAGCAGAGCTGTCTGTGCTTTCTGCCTTTGTTATTGATGCTATGGTATGATAAACAATTCTGCTATTGGCAGTTTATTTATTAAAAATAAAACAAATGTACTTTCTTGAATTGAAACAAGAAAGATCATACTAAAGCCATAATGTAAAAAAATTGCAGCAGCAAAAACTCAAGAGTTTTTCACAGCTTATCAAATCATAGTCCATCCCTTCCTTCACCTTTCTTTTTGATACTGTCCCAAAATGAACACTACCATAGAGCAGCTGAGGCTCTGTGCTGCCTTGGCTGTTCGGGCCAAATCCTCTCTTTTAAAATTTACTGAAATATGCAGAGTTACACAAACACAGGACTTGCTCTCCTGTACCCTCTCTTGCTGAAAAACCAATTTGCTTGTCCTTAAGTCCGTGTTTCTAAATTTCCAGGAGCAGAAACACATTGTGGCTTTAAATATAGACTGTCAGTTTGTGGCTTGGGTCTCATGTTACACACAGACAGCTTGAGACTCCAAACGCAGGCTGGGCAGCACCATTACTATCTTAGAAAAGCGTCAGCACACTTTCAAAATGCTCTATAACTTCATTCCTGAAGGCGGGGGGAGGGAAAAACATTCAAATGAAACTTTTCTAAACTGGGGTTTAGGCGGAAACGTTGCTAATTTTGCTGGGTCCTGTTCAGGAGCCAGAGTTTGCAGAGCCTGTTCCAGTTCTTCCCTCACACACGCGCGCACACAAACACAAAGAATTAAGAAAGAAAACAGCTTCTTCGCAACTTTTTTTCCTTCAGGATTAGTCTCAGGCATTCCTTATTTTTTTTTTACTCCATACGAAACGCATTAGGCAATCTGTTCCTTAAGCGGCAGGCTGATAAATCCACTCTTATAGTAAGGGGGGAGGGGGGTAAGGGTACTCACGTGGTTGAGATGTCGCATTGTTTGGGGAACTCATAATTTACGCCTTTGAAAAATGCCTTATTTGTGTTGACAGCCTCTCTTCCCTGCGCAGAACTGACGGCGGGATTGAACAGAACAGCTGGAAGAACCCAGGAAAATGCTCCTCTTGTTCGGGCTCTCCTTGCCTGGCTCCTGACCCCTTTGCAACTGGAAAAGGAAACAGCACATGTGTCATTCTCTTTTGCCTGTGTAGCTCACATGAGCGGGGAGGGGCACCCATTTGCAGATAGCAGTAACTGTATTCAAGTTTTGCAAGTTGGATGTATTCCACCCCTCTGCTTTTATTAGCCAGCAACCAGTGGAAAGAAAATGCTCTTTTCATTCTTAGCCAAATCTAGACACACCTATTAAATCCACTTCCCAAACCCCTATCCAGTGCTGTTGATGTTATTTCTTTTAAGTGCAAAACTTGCTGCTGACTTGTTTTCCTAAAATGTCTACCATTAGTGGGTAAGATTGAAAGTAGGACTTTCAATTTTTGTAGCTCATTATCCCCCTTCACCCTCACAGTCTGACTGATTCTGTCCTTTTAACAGGTGAAAATTGAGGATGGCATTTACTGGGTCCACGTAGCTATATGAGCATGTACCATGAATTTATACTGTGCTCAAAACAAGCAGCAACCTGTGGCTACAGCTCAGGCTGAAGCACAAGTGACTCCAGTCATGGCTCTGACACAGGCTTCCTATAGCACCTTTGGCAAAATATTTAATTTCTGCTCCAGTTTGCCATTGGTAGAATAAAGATGAGACACCTGGTTTCTCCCTAGTCTTGGTATTTTTATTTTAATGTACAGGCAGATGTTATTTGTAAATAATATGTATTTATTGGGCTGCGGAGGTTAATTTGCATACTCCACTGTGAGTTTTTCAGCCTGGACTAGGGTGCCAGCTGCCTTGTTTATATAGCTGCCATTTAAAGCTATCTGTTTGGCTGGCTGCATGCTGTGCTGCAGTCAGTGGCATGTAGTCACTGTAAATGTGCATACACAGCCTGTCTGTAGCTGACATGGACTAGGACTTCTAGGTTATCCCAGAATGCAAGCAATTTTTAATGCATATACCTTAAACACTAAGGAGAGGGGACAAAGTTTCCATTTTCCTGGTGTCTGTTATGGAGTCAGGATGAATTAACAGCCTGCCTGTGACAGCAGAAATGCAGTCACCACCAGGATGGAAGTGGAAAAAAACAGAGTAATGAAATTCAGGCTGGGACCATCCTGTTTTGCAAAATTGTCACAGGATATTTCTGCAAAATCATCTCAGTGACCTCCTACAAGAAATCAGTGCCGTGAACTTGGCTCACAGTGTTTATTTAACAGCTATAGGATGGAAAGAACAGTGACTTATTTACATACCAAGAGCAACTAACAGCTTGTTTGTGCACATGGATGCAGTAAATGACTTCACTCAGCATTTCCACACTCTGGGCTCGTGGTAGAGATCTCTGGAACATTTAGTGATGGAGCAAAGCAAGGCACAAAACAAAGACAGGGAAATAATAGGAAAAACTCCTGATATTGCTGCACTGGCTTCAGCTCCACAGCATGACATTCATTTACACTTGATAGATTCTCTGTGAAAATACTGATGGGTATGTTTTTGATTACTGCTTCTTCTGTGTCAGAAATACAAAATGCACAGGTAAAATAGGAGGCATGAGAAGTTTTTACATTTAAATCTTTCATCATGATCAAGGACAAGTTTGTGGCCTTGGAGCAATCTGGTCTAGTGTAAGATGTCAGGAGGGTTGTAACTAGGTGATCTAATCCAAACCATTGTATGATTCTGTGATTGTATGATCCCTAAGGAATTTCAGATCTTCTATTGAGAAAAGATTCCCTAGCTGCTGCTGATGATGTGAAGGATGATGGTTGTGATGGCTTTATGTTACAGCCAGTGGTCTGGACTGTCTCAGGAATTTTGTGGCAAACTACTCAAAATGGCATGCACTGTTGGATCCTGGTGCTCAACCCCTCTACCTCTGCGGAACACTTCTGCATCTGTCTGTGTTCTCATTAATGCTGCTCTCCTCCCACCAAAATCACTGGAAGAGTTATACCCAAGTCATGTAGGAGGATTCTGGCAGATCCAAACTCACATGGGAAAGTCCCCTTTAATATGTTGTTGTCTTCACTTTTCCAGGGACTTCTGTCTTTGCTTCTTGAATAGACTGGTGTTCCCAGAAATCAGAGAGCCATTTCCCAAGGCTGTTTGCTCTCAAAAAGGCCATTAAAGAGACCTGCCTGACCTTTTCCACTCGTCATTAATGGGAAATATGTGATGTTGTCAAGGGAAGCACCGTGCAGCCCAGCATGCTTCCAGGGGAGCCTTGAGACTGGGCACTGAACAAAAAGCATCTCAGTGCTCTCAGCCAACTGATCATGTGGGACAGGAGGAACAAAGGAACCCAGAGCAAAAGATGGGAGTAGAGTGCTGGTGGGGAAAATGTGTGATTAATTTTCAATTTGACTGAATTCTCCCCTAATCTTTAAATAGCAGTTGCTTCTGGCAAAAAAATGAAAGCTCCCCTAAAGGGTTAAAAGGAGAAGATAACAGAAGAGTATCTGAAAGTAATTTTTATCTGAGGATTGTGGCATTCATACAGGATTCACCAGGTCTGTGGGATAACACAGGTATGTTAGGAGATCTGTGTCAGCTCTGTGGTTTTCATCAGCCAATTACTTGATCTTGAGGCCGTAGTGTTCCCATTAACCTACAGAACAAGTATTGCTTTCCTGCCCTGGTGAATACTTTTGCATCTCCAGCCTTTGAAAGAGTCTTTTTCTGAATAAGGAAATGAAAATTCCCTTTTTTTCTCAGCGGTGCTTTCAGATTTGACAGCACTTTCAGGTCCAAGAGTGTTAGCTCAGAAGTGGGACCTCTTTTGCCTCCAATACTGCAATTTATCCTACTCCTCCTAAGCACAGCTATGTAGTGAATGCATGGTCAGGCCCACATAGTTGTTCTCTTTGATGCTATCTTGCTCCAAGATAAATGACATTTCACAGTCATCCAGGCTTGGCAAGCTGATGGTGCATGCTGCAGCTGTTGTTCCCAACAGGAAGGGAGGGTTTAGGTTGCACTCGGAGGAAAATAAATAAATAAAACAAAGGAAGGAGGCTCTCTCCGGGAAGTGCTTTGCAACAACAGGACATCACACTAGAAATCCCTCTCTCCGATGGATTTTCATGGCAAAACATAATGCAAAATCTGTAATCTCCTCCTGTAAAGGCAAGATTGAAAAGGGCTGAGTGGAAAGTTATTAATAATTTCACTGCCCACCCTGCACAGCCTGCAAGCTTCAGAGAAGGTGTTTGGATCCATCACCTGGACATTTGAGGAGAGGATGCAGCAGCAGTTGTGCCTGGCTCTGAGTTCAGGATGGGCCTCGTGGCAGAACTGGTGGGCACACTCAGATGAACCCTGGCTCAGTGTGCCACTAGGCTGCATGCCATGGTCACCTGGCCAGCTGGCAGGAGAGCTGGTGTTGGCTTCCTCCTCTCCTTTCCTGGCTACACACTTCAGACTGCCTTAAACATGCCAAGCTGCTGAGCTGGGTGAGGTTGGGTGGAATCCCAAATTTTGAGGACTTTGTGCAGATCAAGCACAATCAGAGATTTAACCGCTAGGCTGAATCCTGAATGAAGAGCTCTTAATAGAAAAGCATTTGGCTCTGGGCATCCCATGAAATACTGTTTTCTACTGATTATCTTCCTGTCCATCTCTGTAAGGAATAATAGTTTATTTATTTGTTACCTTGTGTGTGGGGTTCTCCCCCCACCTTGTTTCCTTTCTGTTTCCCATTTAATTTTGTGTTGAAAGGGCAAGGAATATTTGCCATAGGGTATGTGGACCATCTCAGATCTGGTGTAAAGTCATGGAGAATGAAACCTTTGTGATGCCAGAAGGGATCAATAGAGACTTATTAGCCAGGATGGACTGTGATGCTGGTGTAACTCATGTTTTATGTGGTGCCTATGCAGCCTGTGACTTTAAGTGCGACAAGATTGTGAAATCCTTGGAACACAGAGGAGGAATTTTCTGTCTGCATTCATAACACTGAAGTAGTTCTTGACCCTCATACAAGGCCAGAAGAGAAGAGTTTACCCTGGAGATAAGAGATCAACTCTCTTTCCTACTTTGCATCCCAAGCATTTCTCTTTATTTTTACCACTCCCCTGACTTCTGCTTGAACCTTTGGAATATATTCTTATCCCTGAAACATGTATATCCCCTGCTTTACCTTATTGCACAATTATTTGCAGATAAAGGATGTAGTCTGCCTGTTTGTGTTTAAGGCTCCCACTTAATCTGTTTGTTTGGGCCAAACTCTTTTCCATTTGTGTCTGTACTCAGGGGAACCTCCAGTGTCACTACAATGCAAATACTTCTCCAAACGTGCCATCTCTCTGTGAAATGGAAATATAAGGAGGCTCTACATCTTCCATGTAGCCTGGTGCTTGGCTTTCCATGAACTGTGGTTCATTTAATGACACCATAGAGGGAAGATGTGTAAGGTCAGGAGTTCAGCAGACAGTGGTGCAGAGTCTCTGTAAGTCTATAGTGTCATCATGTCCAAAGGGCACACAGGATGTCTTAGAGCCACTGTCTCCTCTCCAGTCTAATTTCCAGCACCACTGGAAAGCACATCTGCTCACACTCTAGAGCAGTCAACAGGATGTTGACATGCAGTTTGATGGTGCATATTTGGAACAGTGGTAATGTCATCTGGGTAGATGTGGAGAGGGTGAATCATACTATCAGCTCTTGCTGAGTTAAGAAATCGGAGCAGGGTTTGGCACATGGATTTATCATAACAAAAGAACAGAATGATAAATAAAGTGAATCATTCTGCAATTTAAAACAAAAGGGAAGACTTGCTCACACAAGGAAGATTTAAACACTGAAAGTCGTAATTCCTGGAGGATCTGGTGTAGCTGGACCTTCAGTTTGACTGAAAATCATTACTCTTCCTTGCATAGATGGGACTGTAACTGTAGCATAATTTCAATAATTTGGGTTTTTAGTGGCTGCATATTAGAGAGCATTCACGGGAGGGCAGCCAGGATGGTGAAGGGCCTCAAGGGGAAGCCAGGTGAGGAGTGGCTGAGATCACTTGGTCTGTTCAGCCTGGAGAAGAGGAGACTGCAGGGAGACCTCACTGCAGTTACAGCTTCTAGTGAGGGGAAGAGGAGAGGCAGGCACTGATCACTCTGTAGTGACCTGTGACAGAACCCAAGGGAATGGCCTGAAGTTGTGTCAGAGGAGGGTTAGGTTGGATATTAGAGAAAGGTTCTCCACCCAGAGTGTGGCTGGGCACTGGAACAGGCTCCCTAGGAAGAGGCCACAGCACCAGGCCTGACAGAGCTCAGGAACCGTTTGGACAATGCTCTCGGGCACATGGTGTGACTCTTGGGGATGCTGCTGAGCAGGGTCAGGAGTTGGTCTTGATGATCCTTCCAACTCAGCATGCTCTGTGATTCTGTGATAACTCCAAAGGCCAGAAAATTGAAAGTCAAGAGTTGTGATGGTTGTGGAGCCTGCTGTGTTTTGTTACCTAAGCGTTAAATTTTGCATTCGTGGATATTTAAGTATAGGTGAAAATACTCTCAAAGGTTGTTAGTACAGCACCTTGCCTGTCCTCATGTAACATAGTAATGGGCTTGTCTCAGCCTGAGCTCTCTGGGAGATTGGATCTCCTGTACTTTAGCAAGGGCTTCAGTGTTGCAGAAATGAGGCCTTTGTGAGGGATGAGCCATTTGTCGGTGAGGGGAGACTCAGACACTCAATATGAGTGATAAGCAAGTTCCGTTTATTGAAGAGAGCATCAGACACTTATACAGCAAGTAATAAGGTTATGAATATTCTGTAAGCCAAGCGGTCTATTGGTTAAACTATACCATCAACTCTTCCTCATTCCTTTGGACCTACGTTCTCTACTTCTCACGTCTCTCTGTCCACTCCTTTATCATAGTCAGCTAGGCCCAAGGACACGCTATCTTGCAGGTGCAGGACTTGGAATTAGCCACGGCCTTGTACTTTTCCAGTCTCTAAATTCCCAACACTTCAGCCTCTTTTCTACCCTTTTCTAGCCTGGACGTATCAGGCACAGAGGTGATACATCCAAAGCAGAGATCTTTCTAATCACAGTGCGAACTGGGTTACATCCAACTAAGGTGTTGGATAAGGGTGTGGGCTCAAAATCCATTCCTAAGTCTGCTTCCCCCCTTGCAGCAACACTTAGCCAAACAGAATCAGCTGGATTGGCTGATGGTATTTCCTAAAGCATAATAACACTGAGGCATTTGCTCTTTTAGCCTGGGTGTACTATTCTCTCCAGAGAAAAAGGCATCAGTTTAAGATTGCTTTCTTCTATAAGTGCAAGAGCAAAAATCTTGTGCTTCTCTTCAGAGATCCTTCAGTGAAGTTTACTTTTTCAACCCTCTATCTGGGCACAAAGCTGGCATGTGGTAAAGTCACCGTTACACTGAATGAAACTAGGGCTCCATGAGGATGTGTGTGATGACCCCAAGACCCTGTTGCTTAGCACTGCTCCTATCACTGCTTTAAAAATAACTCTGCAAAATTATTAGCCCAAGGGAGGCTCGAACTTCATTTTTCTCATAAATAATGTGACTTGAGTTGGTTTTACTTTAAAAGAACCTTAAACTTCAATAATTTTTTCTTTCGTTCTGCAACTTGTTTGTGTTTGCTGACCTAGGTTGCTTCCTTTGTTAAGTGATTAGTTAAAGAACTAGAAGATGCAGTCAGCAATCCTAATGGAGTTCATTAGAATACCACAAATAACTTGGCCCTGTGAGGGGAGGGGGGGAAGAAAGGGCTTACAAGAGATTAGAACAGACCTTAGTCTTCCCAAGGTCCCTCAGGGTATTTTCTCCTCTGCTTCCTGACTGTAACACTTGCAAATCCTTAGGCTCTTGGAGATAATTCCCAAAGTGGCAAGTGGTTATCATATCCTGCATGCAGAGCATCAATACTTTTATGTTGGTAGTGTTGGTTTGGCTTTTTTTATTAGTTTGTTTTTGCTGGTGTTTTTGTCTGTTTGTTTTGCTCCTAAAATGCCATTGGTATAGGATCCACGTAGCCCTGGGGTAAACTACAGCTACAGTAGAAATAACTTTTGCTTACTGCTTACCCCTGCTAAATGGGTGGTTGTAGTTCTCTTATATAATAAAATATTAATCTCACTGAAGTGAGGTTCCTAAGCCACAGATAAGAAATTTGTTTTATTGGTCTTATACAGGGTGTGGGAGAGAAAAAGCTCCCCAAGTGCAACTAAATGCCCTGGACATGGCTATCCTTGAGGTCCACTCTCCAGTGAGTCCAGCTGAAAATAGGATATGGTTTTAAAGCCAGCTAATCTGCTGTTCCTTTTATTTGTGCTGAGTGAGTTTTTATACAAAAATGGATATAGCTGTCTGCTGTGATGGAAGTAAAAGTTTAGAATGGTGTGTTCTAATAATAAATTGCATGCTGATAATTTTTCTTACTGCAGTAAAGGCAATTCAGCTGTATCTGATTGGCACTAGTTCAAGATTTTTGATGTTCAGCAGGAGAATATACAGCTGCAAGAAACAAAACAATGCTAAAAACTCTCAAAGTGCACATGCTGGGATGGCAGCAAGCCTGACTGCAACAGCTCACGCTGACAGCGACTCGGGCACTGGGACACACAATGGATGCTTTTGCTGGCAAAATTTCCCTCTGGGTACAATGTCATGGACTTCCTCGAACCTTATTTAAATGGCATGTGCAAACGTGGTTGAAGATTTCAGTTGTCAATTCAGCAATGCTCACACAGATCTACTTTTTATTGTCCTTGTGTTCCTGTTAGACATGGTAAGCATTAAACTGCAAGGGAAAGATGAGATGCTGAAAGACAATGTATAGAAATTACTCCTTTCTTGAAGTGAGCTACAAGCAAACTGAACTGAGATAAATATATATAGTTCACTATGAAATATGCAATGCTTTATTTGGGAATAGTTTTCTTCCTTATTAAATCAAAGAGCTGCCCAGGAAGTTATAATTCAGAACAATAAACATAACTACAGGGAAAATATCTGAATAATCTAAACATATCTTTTCTCTATGAGGGAGATAAATATAAATTCTCTCTTGTGAAGTCAGGCTGAAAAAAGTGTTACAGGGAGAGTCCAGGAATGGAATTGGTTTATATCAAGCAGTCTTGAGAAAAAACTTAGTTCAGAAATCTTTAGGATCCCTGGATCTTGTCAGCTTTTTCAAACATTGAAATAAGAGCTGGAGCAATGCTGTGTAGCACAGTGCTACACTACTGATTCGTCTCTGGGAGCTCAAAGTTTATTGGGGAAGCACTGAAGAATGCCCTTATGGCTAGCAAGATTTAGGAAAACACAAAGATTCCTTTAAGTTTTAAGTACATGATTAGGTCTTGTTACAAGCTGAAAGCATGCTGAAAGATTTTTCTGATTACCAAAGGCTTCCTATAAATATTCATATATGGGCTCTTCCTCTACATCATCACCCAAATTAAATTTCCTAATTAGACTCTATGATGAGTCAGTCTATTGAAGAAACTTTCTAAAGATAAGGGGGTTGTGTCATTTTATGTAAATTTTGTGTTTGAAATATTAGTCATATAATCTATCCTAGTCTTCTGCATACTCTCTGGAGTCAAAGGAAGAGATAGTGGTTTCCAGAAGATTATTCATTCTCTGGCTAAAATTGGGTGCAATGGATTATATCACATTCAAAATTTTATCTCCCCCCTAAGAAAAAGCCAACACCCTTCTTTGCTGAGATCCAGACATAAAGGATGTTGTAGCATTTCTACAAATATTTAAATTTGCTGTTTCTATTCTGGTACTGTTTTGTGCTCCTCCCAGAGGCCATTTTGCTTGTACTTAGCAAATACAAATGGACAGAATCCCTGTCTTTATGATGTGAAAGTGCTGGTATGCATGGAGCAGTGGGCAATCAAATCCTCATTTAGTGAGTGTAACTGATTACATGCACTATGTAGCACAAATAAACACTCTGTGTTAATTAACACTCTCTATCAATATTCCACCATTTGAATTTTCACCTGCCACAATCTTCTGCTTTTTTTTTTAACTTCAAAAACTGATTCTCAGATGTCCTCTGAAATGTTCTGCTCTGGTGGGCTAGCCCTGGATGGACTCCAGGTGCCCAGCAAACCTGATCCAGCCCTCCCTCCTCAGCTGGTCAGAGAAGAGAAAATATATTGGAAGGTTTGTGCATTGAGATAAGGGCAGGGAAGGATCATTCACCAGTTACTGTCATGGGCAAAACCGACCTCCCTTAGGAGACAAGAAAAAAATTCTTGCCAATCAAATCAGAGTAGGATATTAAGAAATAAATCCAAATCTTAAACCACCTTCTACCCGCACCACCCTTCTTCTCAGGGCACAGCTTCACTTCTGATTTTTCCTCCCTCTTCCCCAGCAGTGGCACAGGGGGACAGGGAATGGTGTCAGTCCATCAGATGCTATCACTGCTGCTCCTTCCTCCTCAGTGGGAGGGCTCCTCACACCTGCTCCAGAGGCTGCAGGAGCTTGGCCTGTTTAGCCTGGAGGAGAGGAGACCTCATCAATGCATATAAATATCTCAAAACTGGCTGTCAAGGGAATGGTGCCAGACTCTTTTCAGTGGTGACCACTGACAGAGCAATGACCATGAACTAAAACACAAGCAAGCAAGTTCCACCTCTGCATGAGGAAGAACTTCCTTACATTGCAGGTGGAAAAGCCCTGGAACAGGCTGCCCAGGGAGGCTGTGAATCCTCCCTTTCTGGAGACATTCAAAACCCACCTGGATGAGGTCCTGCCTAATCTGCTCTAGATGACCCTTGCCTTGGCAGGGAGCTTGGACTGGATGATCTCCAGAGGTCTCTTCCAACCCCAAATATTCTGTGATTCTGTGATTATGTGTTTCTAACAATTCTCTGTACTCTGCCAGTGTGCTGATATTGCAAAATTGCCATTTTCTGGCAGAGACCTATTATTTGGATCCCTTAGAGGAACAAAACATCATCTAAAATGTACTGCCAGAAAAGGTTGGAAATGCTGAGTTTTTTGATCACTGGGGAAAAAAAAGATTTAGAAACATCTTGCACTGCAAATATTATCTATAAAGAGAAATATACCTACAATATTGAACTATAAAGGGCTTTTCTCCATTTAGAAGTCACATTAGTTTGACATAAATAAAGTAAAAAAAATCGTGCCAGAATAAAAATTTTACCAACATGATCTGTCTCCTTGTAAATATGCACAAGTACAATGAGAATTAAGGTCATGTCCACTTTACTCTTAACTGGTGTCTTTGCCACAGATAGATATTGATAACTCTCTGCTGAGAAGTTAACCTTCCACTGGGGTCATGGCATAGTGCTGTGGTTAGAGCTCATTCTTCGTTGATTTTTCCACTATCAGGCATCTGTTTTGAATAGTGCATTAACCATTGTGAAGGTGGAATGTTTGCTGCACAGGATTTCCTTGGATTCATATTTGGAGTTTCCCTGAGCCCTGCTGTTTCCAGGCTGGGAGGTCCATGTGGGAACCCATGGAGTGTCAGAGGGTCTGATCACCCCATGGAGAAACAGAGGTTAAGGGGACCACAGGAATATGTCTCTTAGGCTCACTAACTTGCCTTTTGGTGTCATTTAATTTTCCTCTGTTGACTGTACAGGGACTTTAGCTCCCATTCATATACTGGATGAAATTCCTGGCTAGGCCATTTGACTCTCTGAAACTGAATGTGTCTTTCCTCTCCTACAAAAATGTCTCATCAGCTGCAGTTCTTTGTAAAAAGTCTGTGATGAACAGCTCATGGCTGACCTCACTTATTCTGGAAACTGGTGGCTTGAGCTAACTTCTGTGATCTTGTCTACATTTGAAGAACAAGATGCAACAGCATGGAAGACCTCTCTCTTTCCCATCTTTAAAGCATGGAAGATAAATGTCTTAAAGTATATTGGACTCATGGTTCATGCAAGGCCAGGGCCTTGCTGCAGAAATGTCTCTGTTTACCTTATCAGAAAGAAGCAATATGTTTATTGCTCACAAGGATATCAGTGAGAAGCAAAAATCAGGTACTAAAAGAGGTTTTTAATCTAGTGGAGTAAATTTTAATGAGTGTTAACAATTGTGCAATTACTCTGTAACAATGCAAGTGATAAGAAAGAGACAATTTTTAGCAATCAAGATTTGGAAGAAAGCACTGAGAAAAAGGGTGAATTTTTCTATTTCTTGAAATCTTACAGACACCTTCCTGAAAGATTTATGAGTCCAGCATAAGTTATTAGTTCAATATCATTCTGTGGCCGGAGTGGCCTTGAAGATATTAATCTGTGAATCAGCCAGTGAAAATCTATGGCCTATAAAGGGCAGAGTATCCAACAACACAATCGTGATGTCTCCTCTGTCCCTACAGGCCCCAGGCAGGTGAAACCATCTGTGTTGGCTCACTCCAGAGCTCACTGCTCAAGAATCTCACTGTAAACCACCCTCTTTGTTCTGCTTTTTTGTGCATATAGGTAGATTTGAGACCTACACATTCAGTCATGAGCACAGAGGGTGCGGGCTGGCACCAAGCAAGCCGTCATTGTGACATTTTCAAGCTGCTGGCTGACTGCAAAGTGATATGTAAGCATATACATGAAGCATATGGGGAGGCAGGAGACATATATCAGACAGCAGCTGGCATATCAGGTCCAGGGCAGCTTCTACTGGGAAAAGAAAATAGATTGCAATTCCAGGCAGAGTGCCTTAGCTCTTCTCTCCTTGCCTTTGAAAATTTTAATTTCTTGTATTTGTATAATACAAATAATTTATGTCCAAAGTTGGTCATTTTGCAGTATTTTTTATCTGTTCTTAATGCACCAAAGCTCAGCTTATTTTCTGTTATCTCCCTGTAAAAGTGGGACAAACCTGTTGGATTTGCACTCAGTACTCTAAGCTCAAGAATAGAGTAACTTCAGATTTATCACTGTGCAACCAAGAGTGATATTAGGTGTCAGATTTAATATCACCCATCCCTGTGTGAAAGAGAGGGCCAAATTCTCTGCTAATGTAAAGCAATAGGGACTCACTTGCAAATAAAAGAGATTCTGACCTGGTATTCAGAATACTTAGAAACTACCCAGAGAGAACAATTGAGCAGGAAGATATATTGTTTTCTACTTTATTCCATGATTTCAGTACAACTGCTTTTCTCAGCTGGAACCCAAGCCATCAAAATTTCTCGCTGCAGAGTCGTTCACTACAGGCTCTCTCTGCTACCCTGCTGTGGACGATGCCATGAGCTCTCTTTGCACCTGCAGCTACAGCTCCTAAACACACTGGTGTCCCCTGGAAATCATGAAATATTTGTCCTTGCAGTGCAGCCTCTTCTTCCCTGGTGTGACGAAATGTGCTCTACCAAAAATAACCTGCTTGTTGTTCCTTTCCCAAAATGCTCTCGGAAGGATGTGGTGTTGCCAGCAAAGGTTATATTGACAAAACATGTGGCAAACAATGGGGTCAGGGATGGTTTGGTGCCTGGAAGTGAGAAGTAGGAGATTTAGTGGAAGGTAACAAGATAAAAAATAGTAGTAGTTGAAGTATTTTATCATGTGATATTGTTGTAAACTGATTTGGAGGATGCAAATGGGAAGAAAAAGGAGTGGAGAAGAAATTTTCCTTTTAGAAACAGTCAAAGGAGGAAAAGAGAGAGATTATTTCCATTCTGCTCAGTGTAGGAGTGTTCTAAAGCTACCTCTGAATGATGATCTATCTGTCTCTGTCCTTCAGCATTCAAGAACCAGGGCAGGTGTGCCAATACCATGGGGAGTTCTGGAAAGGAAAGCAGCTCTGGCAGAGCTCTGCACTCCTATTGCTGCTGGATGTAGCTCTACTCAATAAATGAGCTTTTCATGACATGCCCTCCCCACACAAAGCAAGCCTCTTCTATGTGCCCTGTAAAAGGTCGACCAGGAGGTTCAGTGTGGTCATCCTCCTGAGCAGAGTTCAAGGACATGAACCACAAAGGCATCCATCCTCTTGTTTAATGTAATCAGAAAGCCAGTTTTGTGTGGGAGCCAAATTTATGGCTAGTCATGCACTGAGCCAACCCCCCCAGTGCCTCAAATGGTTCTCAGCAGTGAGAACTGGAGTCCTTCTTCCCTGGTCTGACTCCAAGGAATGCAGAATATACTTCTTTTTTCCCTTCCTCCCTCTTGTTTATAACTTCATAATATGTGTAGTTCATATTCTGTCTGGTCTGTCTTGAAAATTGTTGTCACCTCAATTTTCAACACTGTCAGAAATGTTTATCTCATTAGAAGGGCTGGAAAAGCAGTGCAATAAAGTAAAATTAAATCACTATAGTAGCTTGGATATTAGTAACAATGTAGGAAAATGAAGCAACAAGAATGACTGAGGAGGTTTTACAGCTTCCCAATGCTTAACACTATAGCAGCTCTTCAAAACAACTCTTATTTCTTTTTCATGTTTGCTTTTAATATCTACTCTTTTCTTGACACCAGGTTTCTCCAAACAATGTAATAATGTTTCTTCCTTTTATGCTTTATGAAGTCCTCTGGAGTCCCTGGGTTTTCTAACATCTGAATGCTATTTATGAGGCATCTGGTTTCAAATCTGAGGGCACATGTCCCTAAATTTCCTCAGTTTGAATTACGTGATGTGCAATTCCACTGAAGTTTCTGGAAGGAGCTTGTATCAAAGTGGGTCTGTATGCCTTGGGATGGGGCTGCAGACTCTGGAAACAAATGGTTCCCCCTTGGAAAAATCCTTGTATCATAGTGCAGATGATGATTTGCCTGTAGACTTCAAAGGTCTGTGTGCATTTCTTCAGGAAGGGAATATATCCTTGGGAGACAATGAAGAAAAAGATGGAGACCAGTGCTGATGAACTGTCACTGAAAGCCCTTTGACAGAAAGGAGGGCTCCAAACCAGCAATCCCAATGATGAATCTTACTATTCATTCTCCAGACTAGTGCTGGTGGGTGTTTTCACTAGAAAAAGGCTGCTTTGTGGATGTCTGGGCAGGTATTTTGTTATTCCTTTATGCAGAGGAACCTGCTATAGTTTTTCATATATAGATATGCCATTGCTTATCTAAGTGTAGCAGTAAAAACTGTCTTGACAAAAATCTTGAATCATAATTTGCATTTTGAGATGTCTTTTATTACTCCTTTTGCTGTGACGAATATTTTTCATAATTTTAAAACTCTTATGTCTAGATAATTCTGTACCAAACATGTGGAAATTCCTGTAATTCCTGTCTGTGTAGAAATATCTGAAGGCAAAAGAAATAAATAACAAGATCCCAAATGACTGAAAACTTTGAGGGGAAGGTTATGGCAGAAATTCATCACTTTATCTGTGAAGTTTGCTGATACACTAATCAGTTAGTGGAAACAAAGTGAGTGTAGTTACACACTTATTGCATGTAAAAAATAGTGGCGATTGCACACCAGCCAGCCAACTATTCCTCCTACTTTTCAGCATGTGTAGGTCCAACACACCACATCCACAGTAGGACCAAGTCCCAGCTCTGGGGCATTGTTCTCTCTGGTGGTGTCACAATCCAAGGCCAGAAGAGAAGGCAGCCCCTCTCAGCATGTTTCACACAGCTCAACGCCTCCAGGTGCCAAGGACTGATGTTATCTGCCCACTTGTGTCTTGTGACTGCTGCAGAGTGGTCATGTCTTCAGTCACACATCTGCACTGTGCTGGCTGGGACCATGCTAGCAGCCACTAAAATTTACAGAGGCTGAAGAGTCTGTGCCCCTCAACACTGCAGGATATGCAGCCACTTCATACAGAGCAATGTTAAATGTCCAGGCAGAAAGGAAATGTTTCTAAACAATACATCCCAAAATGACAGGAGTTTCTTTTATGCCTCTTCTGGTCTCTCTGATGTGCTGTCCACTTGGTGAAGCAAGCTGAGTGCTTGCTGCCTGCTTTCAGGTTGTCCTCACTGTTTTTTCCTGTTTAAAAACAGCAGATCATTCCTTCCTGTTCTATTTTTGGAGCTGATCCATGAAAGGCAGGACCAATGTTTAAGAGGATTCTCAGAGGTAAACCAGCTGGGGCACTCTAAAGAGCTGCACTTTCTCTTAGGGTGTCTGAAATGGTAGTGAAATCTCCTAGCAGTTTTCTTCCCTATATTCAGCAAATTTATTCTCCTGAGCTTTTTGTGGCCTCTCCTCATTTCAGAGGCTGTTCACTCTCTATCCATTCATCTACCAGGGGCTGTTAGTTAGTGACACCTGGCTCTGTGCTGGACACTGTTAACATGGTTCTGGATGTCTGTAACACAAAAATACAGAGTAATATACATGCATGTAGTTATTGTATTGCTCGTTCACAGCCCCATCAGTTCCTTTAAAAGAAATTGAGGGGTTTTGCTAAATTGAGGGTTTGTTTTTCAGCTTTCTGTAAACTTGGAAATCTGTCACCTCATCAGTTTGTTATTTCCCAGCTAGCAAATACGGTTTGCAATTTTATGATATTTTGTTTCAACAACTAGTACAATTAAGGTTTGACTGCTCCAAACTGAGGGTCTGACCCTGTGTATCCTGACCAAGTCTCATTTTTTCCAGAGCTACCATTTATTGTACCAATCCAGAACCAATCCCAAGGAAAGCATGGATGAATAACAACAGATCTTTCCTTTCTTTAGATTCTCATGCTGTGTTTGCCAGCAATGATTTCTGTGTCCTTGCAATGCCTAAATGTTACATCTTTGGACTTCTTCATACCAAGTTCCTCATTCTTTTCTCTGCCTTCACTGATCTCATTCTCCACCTGCCCATGCGCAACAATGTATTAAATCCTGCTGAAAACTGTGTAAGTCACATCCACTACCCTGAATTTCCAAGGATGCTGTATTATGCCTTCAAAGACATGCTTTATGTTATTTTCAAGTGATTTACCTTCCTTGCCTGATAAATGTCTTCCCTTTCCTGGTAAAACATTGCTCCAGCTTAAGTGAGCAACTCAGAAGGCTGCCTCTTACAGTAAAGTTAGCCAAATGAACTTATAATTAATTTTTTGTCCTCTGTGACCCACTTTTGAAAGTCAGAGTTATCTGACATTATCCAGCTAGGTCTTACCCTTCTGCTGACATTTAGCACAACAGAAAGGGGCTTGAACACTTAATGCAGCCTCCAGGGAATGGTGACACTTCCAGGGGTGTGTTTATGCCCATCAGGTCAGCAAAGAGAAGTAGGACAAGGTGTGACCTGGACACTGAGTTCAGTTTTGGGCCCCTCCCCACAAAGAGGACACAGGTGTTGGAGCAGGTCCAAAGGAGGGCAGTGAGGCTGAGGAAGGGTCTGGATATTGATGTATGTACCAATCATGTTGATTCATTTTATGACTCAGGGAAAGCAAGAGGTGTTTGCAAGCCATGATTCATCTAGTCCTTCTGAAACATGCAATTTAGGCTCTGACAAAACACCACTGAGAAATTCCTATTTCTGTCTACTGTCTCTAAGGGGAGTCTAGCAAACCTCAGCCATGGATGCAAACCCTGAAGAATTTACAAGTTAAGATGCTGTGCAAGTTAGATCATCTGTGATGAGACTGTTATCACCTGTGTTTATATTGCTGGTTGTTTTTTGGCAGTAGATGTAATAATGTGGACTGAATCTGCATTAGTGCTGCAGTATGTGGTCTAAATGTGGTCTGGAAATGCTAGCTAGGATTCACAAATATATATATATACAAAATATATCAGTCACAATAAAACCACAGTGAATGGCACTCAACAATAAAAAGGGTATTTTACTGCATTAGTGCCTTTGAACAGCCTAGACTTCAGTTCTTTATTCCGCTCAATTTTCCTAATAAATCTGGACTAGATATTTGGTTTGTTCCCCCCCTCAAGTAGCATGTCCCCATAACCTCTGAATAATGAGACAAGGGGAGTCTGGAACGGCTGGACAAATTATTTTGTACATCCAGGAAGAAGGAAATGACTGGGGTCATCATTGGGGGGACAATACTAGGAAACTATCTCTGTTCTTTAATAAGAAAATGCATTTTACCAGGCCCCAGGAAAAAAAATGAGATGCTGCTTTGTTGTACACTTTGTATCAGCTTAGCAGCAAAGCAAAGAAGCAGGAGAAATGGGGTCCAGCAGCCTCTCGGGCAGGCAGTGAGAAACACTGAAGAGTCAAACCTCACACGGCATTTTCCTGTTCCTACCCTCTGTCCTCAGTTGTGAAATAAAGCATGAGAGAGAGAAAGGGACACACAGGGACTTTGTGAGACAGCAAAAGAAAATGAAGGGAGAGAGGGAGGCTTCTGTGATGAAACTGATATCCAGTGGATATCAAGGGAGAGAAATGTAGTGATTCAGTGATTCCATCTTCAAAAAGAATAGGATTTTGCCTGTAATTCTGCAGGCGTATCACCCAGATCTTTTAACATTTTCATGAATAACCTTCCTAGTGCAATAGAATCTATGTTTATTAAAACTGTAGAAGCACTTGCAAAGATACCAGAGAAGAAGGTAAGAATTCAAACTAATTCTGGTATATTGGTGACATGATTGGGAAAAATCTCTAATGACACAACATAAAAAGAAAAAAAATGAGATGCCAGAATGAGAAAGCAAAAATTGAGAGTAGAAACACAAGGTGAAAAATAAGTAATAGTTCTTCAGACAGATGAAGAGTTACAGCAATTGAACAAATCATGATGTCGTATTCATGATGTCATGGGAAAAGCAAATATATAAGCAGAGGTATCACCCATAAAATCCAGAGAGTTATCTGAGCATTGACTTCACATGAACTGCAATGCAGAGCTTTCTATACTATACCATAGAAAAGATGTGAAGCAACTGAAAACTTCAGGGGAGATTGTATGAATGAATGATCATTGCTCTAATAAACACAATCTGGAATTGAATGTTGGTTGAAAAAAATTGGTGATTTAGGCCCTTGGCCTAAAGAAAACACAGAGTGCAGAAACAATCCCAAATATACAAATTTATAGAGGGATGCTGTTTTTCATGATTGCAGGGCCAAGACAAGAAGTAACAGAAGCAAAATGCTTTAAAGTAGTCTTGTATAATGGAGAAGAAATAATGGAGTCAGTGATAATGGAGAAGAAAAGGGCTCCTTAGTTCACTGCTTCCATACTTGCTTTCACACCTAGGTTCTGTTCCCAACATTTTATTGCCTTGGCTTACTTTGGGCCAAGGCAATAAAAATAATGTTTATATTCTAACCCAACATCTGGAATGGTAGAGGGAAGAAGATAATAATAGGAAAAATTACAACATGAGGAAGAAACCTAAGTTTTCTTAGATCAATACAGAGAAAACATTATTTTCAGCATGCATATTTTTAAATTTTGTGTTTGTTTAAAAGAAATAATTTCTCTCAGCTGCCCGTTTGAAGGTTTAAAAAACAATTCCAAACACTTACTCTCAAACTTGGTAGTATCAAAAGGAATTAATTAATTCCCCTTGGTTAATTAATTTGGTTTAATGGACTTCAGCATTGCAAGGCAGTGTGGCATATTAGATTAGATTCTCCAGCTATGTTTCAAGTCATATAATCACAATAATACAAATCCTCTGTTTCATTTGGAGTACTCATAGAGAGTAATTTTAAAGCCTTAATTTAAAGTGGGTGTTTGTCTTTCCAGACTGTAGCTTGGATTAATTTCTTCTGGAGTTTGAGGGGGTGAAACTGGGAACACTCACAAGCTCTGTTCAAAATTAAAGCCTGTCTCTGGGAAGTGAGGAACATCATATTAGCATTTGTTTTGAAGAATCTCTTGATGTCAGCAGGAGCTCTGGGGTTTTTTATTTGCATTGAGAAGAAAACACAATGCAACTGAAGTAGAAAGTTTTTTTTTTCCCTGGGAAAAACTCTGGTTAACTTCGGCCTTGGTATTTAAAAGCACACCAGAAAACTTTCCTGACCTTTTTTCCATCGCCAGCTGCCTTATCTCTGAAAAATTCTGCAAAATAACATATTCCTAGTAATAATAATAATAATAATAATAATAATAATAATAATAATAATAATAATAATAATAATAATAATTTGTTGTTGTTGTTGTTGTTGTTGTTGTTGTTAGTATTGCTAGTATTGCTCTCTTCACTTTCTCTTCTTTGTTCTTGAAGACCTAATTTTTATCATGGTGAGGTCCAAACACAAAGACCGTGAATCTGAAGCACAAAACCAGCAGCTGGAATAATTTCCATGGGAAAGGAAAGGAAGGGGTCAGGATTATGTCCTGGGATCCCTAACACTTGCACTGGCTTCCTGGTCTCAGATTCCACTGAGAGGGGCTTTGCAGCCACTGAGGCAGGAAGGAGACTCTGGCAGCCACAGCTTTGCTCCTGAGGAAGAGCAAGAGGAAGGATAGAGCAATGTTGGGTAACCAGCAGGGTAACAGGCAGCCAAAAATGTCCTTACCATTTTGCCATCCCAATTTCTTCCCTATGCAGCTCTGGAACCCCAGCCTGTATGAGAGCCAAAACCCCAGAAGATGGGCAGTCATCCTCCCTTCCTAGGGATGCCCTGTGCATCCTGCAAAGCTGAATTCCTGTCCACAGAGGACAACAGCCCACTGATGGAGCTCCACAGTCATCTGCTGGAAGACATCCTATGGGACATATCCCAGTATCTTTGTTTTTTGTTTACTGTTCAAGTATTCCCCTTCAGAAAGAGGTAATGACTTGAAGAATGTAGAACTGTGTTTCCATTTTGAAAAATTATTACTTTTCCCTTTTATTTATGTCTAGCTTTGGTCTTGTTCATTACTTCTCTCCATTGCCTATCAGACCTGTTTACTCTTTTCACCCTGCTCCGCTTCTTTCACTTTCTGATTTTTTATTTTCAAGAAAAATGTAAGAACTCCTTGCATTCACTCAAGCCTCCTTACTTCTTGTTTAAAGTCTCTCAATCCCCCAGAGTCTTTTTTTTTTTTTCACATTAGAAAACAAATAAAGGGCTTAGCATCCTTCCCCTATCTCTGAGCTAAGGCATCCTGAAAGAGGAAGACTCAGATAAACATCTATTCATCTCCACAACTCCCAGATGCTGCTCAAACAGTTTCCTTTATGGATTAAAGATAAGACACTATCTGTAAGCAGCTGTAAAACAAGAGTTCTGGTCACCAGCAAGGGAAAAGGGATTGTTCAGGCCTTCAGCTTATGTGGCAAAGACTTCTCATGGTCAGAGGTGCGCTGGGAGAAGCACGGCCCTCTGACACTGTGTGGGAGCATAAGATACCCTCACAGCCAAAGGCCAGAAACAGAAAATAAACTTGTCTCTCTACTACATGGGAGACCTTCAGGCAGCCTTGGATGCACATTTGAGTAGGTGGGTGGCTCAGCACGAAGTCTTGTGAGGGGAGATTTCAGTTCTTATTGTCCACAGAGCTGAGTCAGCCCTGCATAAACACAACAGAGGAGGAGGAGCTCTGGTCTCCAGGAAAGAAAATACATTTCAACAAAAATCTGGTTCTGACACCCTCCTTTTTCTCCTTGCCTTGCTTCTGCCACAGCTATTGAATGGCACAGCACTCTGCTCTCAGTTGCCCTGAGTGGGAGGGAAGGATATCCCAAGTGCCAGGGGTGGATATTCATGCTGCTGCACCAAAGTGCTGCAAATCCATGCTTTGGGATGCACTGTGTTTATTTGGGCTAAAAGAACCCTCAAAGATGCAGAAAAAGCAAGTCCAGGAAGGAATGTTGGTATAAACATCCTATGGGGGACTAAAGGAGAGGTTCTGAATGCCATTCAGCAGATTTGTGTTTTCCTTGCTTTCTTCTGAAATAAAAAATTAAGAAAAAGGAGAAAGAAAAAAGAAGGAAAAAAAGTTATTCTTGAGGAGGAAACCCTACCAAATGACCAGGACACCTGGGTAGGAGGAGGAAAATGTTCTTCTGAGAGCAGAGGAAGGTACATAAACTGGGTGTTTTTGTGGTATGAAACTTGACAGTGAAATTTCAACATTGAATTCCCTCTTCAAAAGGTTCAGGCTGTTTACTTTCATGTAAGGTTGCCTCTCTTATTACTGTCAGAGGTCAAATCCTGAGCAGTTAAAAGATGTGTGTTACTTTAGAGCCTTCTGGGCAGGCTTGTACGGCAGGACTGCCTTGCCCACAGAAGAGTCAGTGAAGTGCAGGCTCTGTCACATCTAGGAAATGAGTTGGGTTGGGAAGGAATGAAGAACTGCCAGTGCCTGGCAGCATGGCCAGTCTCTGTGCAGTGACCTCCTTGCTCTGACCGCTCTGTGGGTGAATTAAAGTTGGCAGTTTCAGTCAGAGAAGGAACAAAGAGGTCAGGGTGGCTGAGTTGTGCTGTCTGTGCCTCTGGATCTCTGACACTTCCCTGAGCAATTGGCCCCTGGTCCCAGTGTTGTGTGCTGCTGTTCCCCTGCTCAAAAGACACAGCACAGGCATCATAAGAGCAGACAGCAGCCACTGCCAGCAAGAATCCTAGCCTCATTTTTGCTTCAATAAACAAGCACAAATCCTTTAACCCCTCTTTGAACATTCTGTGCTTCAGGTCACTGTTCTGGCAGCCACAGGTGGCTTGGTTTTAGCTACCACTTCATGAAATATAATTTCTGATATATGATAGTAAAATGCTTAGATTTTGAAGGCAAGCCTCACCCATGGAAGGCACTTTACAAAGTTATCACATAATTTCACCCCCTGGGCTCAGCTGGAGTATTAGCTGAGAATGGATTCACTTTATACTGAGTCAATAGGCAAATTCTCTGAGCAAACAAATCTGCTGCAGCATTTATATTGTATGTGTGTTTTTCTACAAGATATTCAGGACTTTCAGATACAAGAAGACCAGAACCTAATGTTTCTCCTTTAAACTGTGAAGATCCTTTTGTTTTCAATTCATTTTTTGTGAATTAAATTAAAGGCAATTTATTTCACTAGCTCACTTGTGGAACCATTTATTCAGGACAAAACAATAACACAAAGCACTGAGTAAAAGGGAACTACGTCCCTACTGGCAAGTATATTGGCTTCAGAAACCCATTCCAAACTTGAGTACCTTGCAGACAGTACTAACATTCTGGCTTTTGTGATCCAGAAGTGATTTTTTAAAAGATTTTTATTAATTTTTCTCTGAGTTTTTCTGTTTTAAAACCATGATGAATCAGACTACTTCAGAACATTTTTTAGCATGTTTGTTTAAATCAATGTTGACTCTTAGATTCCTGTTTGAATGCACAAGTCATGATTTGTTTGACCTTTTTAACCAATATGCTACTTTGTTCATTATTGCCCTCTTTTCCAAAATAAGTGCCAAGTCATCCTGTGAACTCCTTACTTGACCATGTGTTTGTTCATTTAGAGATGAAGGAAGTGGGAAAAGCGAAAACAGTCTCACAGCCTTCCCTGCTAACATCCACTCTCAAATATTTGTTTTGCTGTAAAGTAAATCAAGCATGAAAGGACCAAATTGTTTAAAATTAGTAGCAAACCCTCAAAAGTCTTAAAGAAATATTTAAAACCCAGATACTTTCCACTGGAAACTGCACAAACAGGAAAGTGTCCAGCAGCGTGTCGCACTCTAGAGCAGTCGTTGAGCCCATGAAATGAAAACAAAGCAAACCCTTCATCAGCAGCAAGCCAGACTGCAGAAAATTCCTGCTCCACAGAGTTATGTTAGTCTTTCTTTTGGCACTGTGGATGCCCTGAGAGAAATTATTCAGTGAATTAATATTTGAGGATGCAAGGAAAACGGCAAGAGAGACTAAAACAAGACAATAACCTGCACAGGCAAACAAAATGTACCTTAATAGGAAAACAAATGTTATTTGAATGACTAAATTTGTCTTCTGTGTGAGGTGGCAGCTCTGGGCTCTTGGTGACTTCAGAACTCAGATCTTACTTTGTGTCATGGGAAGCAGATGCTCTGCCTCTGGAGCTATCCAGGATCTTGTGGCTGTCCCAGAGGTGCACATCCAGCCACCTCACACTGCAGGGCTCTGAGCCTTCACAGAAGAGCTGCTGTTGGGAAAAGTCAAGGGAAAAAATCCTTCAGAAGTGAAACCCCAATTCTGGCAAATATGATTCCGTTCAAGGTGCTGCAACACCTTCTACCTTCTCATTCTGAGCACTTTTTAATGAAGATCTGCCCCTTATTCCTTGTTACTGCTGCTACTAACCAGAGCCCTTCTGTAGCACAGGAACCACTGGCAACAGAGAAATACTAAAGAGATAGGGACTTCAAAAAATAAGAGAAGGCCTTTGAATCCTTTTTTCAGGAGTAGCCTCTACTTACATCTGAGGCAAATATGCTTGCTCATGATAACAATTTTCTGACCAGCTTTACCTCATGCTTGTAGAGGAAGGGAAAAACATAGAAAGCCACCACCTCTTGAAAAAATATCACTTCAGGGATAATTAAGTTCCCAAATCAAAGATACATGTTCTGACTGAGGCCTGTTCAGAGAACATGCTACGATGCCTGACAAAATCCAAGGAGGAACAGGATTACTAAATCAGAAGTGTTAGAAAATGATAACCACCATAAAAACCTATCACCAAGACCCATTTTCATGGACTCCCAGTGGAAATATTCTGATAGATTTTGATAGAACTGGATTGTTAATATTTATGAAGCCAGGCAAGACCTCCAGATGGAAGCTGCTCTATAAGCAGAAAGCTCTGCTATTAATATTTATTATTCTCAAAGTGCTTATTTAGTTTTTAGGCAATTTTTCCTCCATCCTTTCCTAAGCAAACTAACATTAAATCTGTGGGATCTGTGAGTTCTTAGCTTCCCACTGCTGTCTGTGATGTAAATTGCACTTCAAAGAAAACAGTAGAGAAATACAGAAAAAGTTCATAAAGTCATAATGTGAAGGCTCAAGAGCTGTTTGTAGAGAGAATTTCTGACAAGTACCAAACGTTTGGACACCACATTGAGCAACAGAAACAAAGTTTTCAAACCTCATCCTGTGGCCTCTATGAAGTACATAGTCACAGGGAGAGGCTTGTGCCCACAGGAGCGTCCTCACAGGGATATTTTGGGCATGTTTATGCTGACAGGTGTTCCCAGGTGGTGTTTCAGGGTGCCAAAGGTGAACATCACCTTCCTGTCTGAGTGATGTGGGGATGCTTCAGTGGTGCTGGGACTCAGGGCAGTCATGGGGAGACCACAGCTATGTCTACAGTGGACAGGAGTCTTTGTCCCCTGGTTCTGTCTGTGCCCATGTTGGGATGTCCTTCTAGAGGAATCCAGGGAATTAAACACTGAATTTTGTCTCTGTGTGCAGCAGGAGAGAGAGCCAAGGGGTGCATCCAGCAGCCAGGACTTCAGAACTGTCACAGCCAGCGGTGCTCAGTTCCCTTATTCAAGGGTCTCAGTTGTGGTACTAAGTTAAAACAAACCAAACTCATAAAAACCTTTTGGGTTCAACAGAAGGATGAAAAGAACCAAAATCTGTGTAGGCAAGTTAAAGTTTCCTCTTCACTCATCAGACCTAAACCTAATGAATAGAAAGAAATCAGTGAAATGTGCTGCCCATAATCTCACTGATTTGAAAGAAGTCACCATTAAGTGCAACTCACAGAAAGCTCTTTTTAAAATAAAGTTAAACAAAGGGAGACAGAAATTGTACTTTCATAAAAATACTGTTTTGTAAATGGCCATCCTGATTTTAGCCAGTGTGTTCAGATCAATTTTTCTTTTTTTTTTTGGTGAAAATGAAACAGAACAATGTTAGTTCTCTTTTAATCTGTCCATCATATATCTCTTAATAAAATAAAAGGCCTCTGGAAAAAATTTACATGATTTTAGGGAAAAGTAAGCTGATACTTTATTTCTCCATTGGCATGAATATGCTTGTTATATACCAACATTTTCAATAATTGACCTTGCTTATTCTAAAACCAAGATTCTGAAATTTTGCTAATACAGTTAAAATTCTACTCTCCCATGAAAACAAAATAAAACAAAACAAATTTTTTTTTGCCTTCAATGAAATTTTCTAAAAATTTTAGTGCCAATTTATTGAAAGGATTACTAATGTAAAGTTGTGTTAGATGTGCCACTTCTCTCCTATTTAATGTAATACTTCTCTCCTGTTTGTCTTGCATGGACAGCTCAATACCTGTACTCTTTTAATAAGTTATTAAACCTAGTCTTACCAGTTGAGTAATTAATGTTGGAGTTCAATAACTCTCTTACTAAACTGCAAATTTTTCTGTTCATTCAACAATGTAGTGTACTTATTGTCATGCTTAGCAACTTTTGAAATTATGACAGTCTTCAGTGAATAAAATGGGTTTCAAATTATGAATTTTCCAACTTCAGTTATCCAGGGAGCTAGAAGAATAATGACTCTTTTCTACTTCTTTATCACCTCTGATTCTTAGATCCTTCTGTTCTTACTATCTGTTTTGTCACCTCCTCCAAGGGTTTTTCCTCATGGGTGTGTGTTCTCTTAGGATAAAAAAATCCCTAAAATGACCCTGTCAAGTGCAGGTAAGTTCTAGTTCAAAATGAAAAAGCATCTCTCATTTTTGCACTAGGATAGTGTATGTGCCCCATAGCAAAGTTCCTTACACTTCAGCCCCTGCCGATCTCTTTAATCTCCACTTGTATCTTCCTCAGATATTTTCCTTCTAGCCATGATTATTCCCTGAGCAAGTTTCTTGATTTTTTTCAATTTTTTATGAGGCATCTCCCAGAGCATACCATACTCTTGCAGAGAATTTGAGCCTCAGGCATCTCTGTCCCCCTTGCATGTGCCTTGGTCCTTGTTATCTAAGGCTTTCAAGGTGGGAACTGCTCATTCTGATTTCCAGAAAATGTATTTCATTGTCCTGATGATACTGTTTGGGGAAAAATATGAAATTAACTCAGTGATGATGACAAATTTATTCCATTATACTCCTTAGATGTTGGGAATAGAGACCTTGGGACCACTAAAGGAGATCTTCCATCTAATTTAATTATGGCTAAGGCTTTAGCGTATTCTGAAGTAGTTTGGTTTTCTACTTATTTAAAGAAATTCAAGAGAAAAGGCCTCCAAGAGAGCAGAGGGACCCCCAAACTGCTTTCAGCTTATGGTCAACTGGTAGAGTCCATCTGGTATCATAAAATATTTATATTTATGTAGAAAATCAGTGAAGTCAGAAAATAAAGTTTCACTCATTATTCTTCGCACATGCCAACCCATACAGATTTGCTCACTGCAAAAAGCCTTTGCCACATGGTGGATGTTTGGTCTGTCACACACATCAGGGGGAAGCAGCTTCAGCTCAGGTGGCATTACAGTTAGGGTGTTGCATTTTTAAATATTTTATTTTTCTTTACGATGAATTCTGTTATCTATTCCACACACCTGTAGGGGGATAGAATACAAGGAAATAAAGATAGTGTAGAAAGTAATCTTCCCCCTAAGGAGTTGCAGCTGGGCCAATTAGCAAAGATTAGGAACAGGCCTGACTAACAGGCCACAGCTGTAAGCAGTGAGACGGAGATGCTATAAAAGAGTGGGGTGGCTGATTAAGGAGGGAACTGGAGTCAGTTGGCTGCTTTTAGAAGAGGACTCAGTGTTCTGAGGAGATGACCATGAGAAACCATCAATAAGGTATGGAACTTTTGTGATAAGGAGACAACAGTCTGGAACCCCTGCAATAAGATGGTGACCCATGCCCGTTACACCCACCCAGTTTCCTTCCTTACTTTCCTCTGCATTTAATTTCAGGGTTTCACAGCTTCTATGTGCTCTTCTTGTGCTGCTCTAGTAATTTTGGGAGGTACTGCCTCAATAAAACAAGACTCAGAGCCTGTGGAGGGATTGAAAGGAGCTGTGCAGTTACTGGTGTAGAACACAGGTCACTTCTGCAGGATTATTCCCACAGACACCACAGGGGCAGCTGTGTGAACTCTTGGAATGAGATAGCTGTGTCTCACAGAAAATGTGGTTCGGGCCCTGGCCGTAAGGACTTTTTCCCCCCAGAGAGTGCAAAGAGATTGCATCAAAGTTTGTCTGGATTATGTGTAAGAAGAGCTGTTTCACAGGACATATGGCTTTGCTTGTGAATCCTTAGTTACATTTTCTGGTGCTTTTTTATTGCTTCATGTGGTAGACATGCTTTGACTGTTTCCATTCTCCCCCAGCTTATCTCTCACCTACTCTGTGTAGCTGCAAATCTCTATTCAGACACAGGCTTAAGCATATCTTAGGCTGAGCCAGCATTGAGGTAAGAGTATGAACACAGAAGCACTGTGCCTACCACCATATAGCTCATTTGTTTTTGCAATGTGTGAATATTGACAATGTCAAGTGGGGTACTTTCCAGACAGAACTCCCTAGAATATGCTATAAGGGCATCAATTGGTTAGCACAGGACACCTGAAATTTAAACTGCTTTGCATATGGATAGGATGCACTGCCTTGTGCGTTGTGTGCAGAGGAGGTTACACAACGTAGGATGTCACCCAGGGCATTATCTGTGCCTGGGCATTGATTTTGTTGTATGGGAAGGATAAATCAGTTTTCCAAGTATGGATACTCTTTCCAGTACATATTTCCCTTTCCCATGCTTGGGGTGCTCACCTCAAGAGTCAGGGTTAAGGTCTCTCATTTAACTGAAGCCTGCTGGGAGCTCCCCCTGTGTCTGAGGGAAAGTGAGAATTGTTATCACCCCTACTCACACCCACTCTGCAACTCATGGGACCCTTTGGATTGCCTTGTCATACTCTGCCTTGTGTGCTACATGAATCTCTCTGCAAAGTTCTTGGAAGTTTCATGACCTTATATATGGCTACAGAATATAATGGACAAGCTTTTGCTAGCTTTTACTGAAGTTACAGAAATGAATACAATTCTATTCCAGGAAACAAATGTTCATATCTCAATTATTCTGAAAGGCAGCTCTTTCATAGGTATAGACCTTTATAGACAAAGAGAGATGCACTTTTCTCTACTCTTACATCCATTTATTTTATCCAGTAGCAGAGAAACATTTATGTAAAAGAAGCTGGTTTCAATTATTGTAGCTTTTATAACAATGGATCTTTAACATCTGCTAAGCCAGGTCAGTTCCACACCACAATATCCTGTTCTGTTTTTTAAAAAAGTGTCCTTGTATTCTCAGTGAGTATGGAAAGTCTGCATATGAAAAAGTCACAGCCCTGTAGGAGAGATTATTGTGTAGTATGACCCCTGCAATAACACAGATCATTGAATTGCCTGGGATTAAGTCATTGTTTAGTTGAACAACATTTTAGAAAGGTGAGTTATATCAGGTTTGCCCTAGTCATTGATGAGGTGCTGCAAGGGTCAGTTGCTCTCAGGAAGATCTCCAATTTACCAAAAAAAGCACATTGTAGTTCCCAGCCTATTCTCATTATTATTGCTAAAATACATGTCAGTGTCCTGGACTGGTATCAGTATCTATGTGACATTAAGTTTTGAATTTAATGATTAGACTGGTTGGCTTCTGAAGGGCTGGAGCACTGTTGAAATAAGAGGTGTCCCTGATGAAAGGGTCCTAGAAATTGTCCTATTTTGAGATAGCTTTTCAAAGTCTTGCACAGATATCATAAAGTAGGCACACAGTTTGTGGTGATTGGGATGGGGCTGAGGCAGAGCCTCATCTCTAATGGCTACAGCTGTGAGCAGCACTGACAGCAATGAGCCATGGAGTGCCCAGGGGCACTGACCAGCCACCAAAGGGACAGAGGGCACACAGGTGCAGTGCATCAACATGGGGGGATAAAAGTTTGGGCTAAAGAACAAGGGCAGATGCTTGCAGCCTTCTGGTGAGGTATGGTGTTATTCTGTATGGGTTGGAGCCTTCTGATGTTGTATGCTGACACTCTGTGTGTTGTGGCTGTCTCATTTGTGACATATGCTGTGACATCATAACAAACATTATTTTGGTTTTTTAAAATTCTTCTTTCTAATCTCATGCTTAGTGACTTTTCATTTCCTCCAACAACCTTGTTAAGCAGTGCTGTAAATGCAAAAAAACTTGCATGAGTTTAGGACTGAATGAGAGTTTGGAAGAGGTAATCTTTGGGGAAGTAGACATATGGGGTGGAGTCAGAAAAATTCCAAAACAAAATAATTTGGGATGGGGAAAGTATTAGGAAGGAAGAGGTGCATTTTCTTGCCTTTTTTTTTTTCTTGTCCTGAGTCCACATGAGTTCACTATTGGATGCTGGTTAGAGGCACACTGAGGCAAAATCAGTAAGACATATTTTGTCTTTTCTTGTAGTGGGTGCTGATCCTAGGGATAGAGAAGATAGAGAATCTCTTGATAGTTTTTTGGGTTTTTTTTTTTTTTTTTTGGAGAATGTGCTACTCTCTTCACTCACTAAGGTGCCCATTTTCTGTTGCATGTAACAGATTAAACCTTCTGCTTTCATCTCTGGTTCAGCACCCGACAAATATGAGCTTTTTGTAAATTTGTGTGAAAATAGTAAAGTGGAACTGGGAAGACAATGATAGAAATATACCTGCTGTGTTACCTGGACTGAAATCACTTACCAAAAAGCATTCCCCAATTTGGACAGAATTCAGTTTTTCACCTGATTTCAGTCTAATGTCTCTGGACAAGCACAGTTCTACCTTCTTATATGATCACTTCAGTAAGTCACTTAACAGTTGAATGTTTTTGCTTCACCAGATTTGCATTAGACAAAGTCCCTCTGACAAAGCCCCTTAAGACTGAGTCCCTCTGACAAAGGTTTCTCTTAGTGTGACTATTGTATTAAACAGCCTCTCTAATGTCATCCATGCAAATTATTTCACTTTCATTTCCAACAAAGCTGTAGCAGAACTGTCTGTTCATCTTGCATTCTTGTATGATTTGCTCCCATTATCTTAAGTGCTGTCTTGGCATACAAAGTTATTAGAGAGAGCAATCTGCAGTAGGTGGTTAAAAGCTGATGGAAAACCTGTCTAGCTAGTTGGGTAGATGGAATACAAATAAAAGTACATATGATTATGTTCAGGGTGAAGGTAGATCATTTACCTTTATCAGTATATGGCAAAAATGACTCTCACAAACAAAAATGCATTGAGAACTGGCCATTTGAAGCTGGTGTCTTTGTTAGGAAATTACTTGGACTGAGTTGAGAAAACACTGAGCACTGGCAGTCCTGTGCCATTGGAGACATAACCAAGTACAAATAATGAGCACTGGGAAGATTGCAGACTTTACTGGAAGCTTGAATTTATGCAAATTTTCTGTCTTTTTAATAAATGCACATAATGCAGTCAAGCACAGACATTTAAATGTAGTGCATTAAATATATTCCATGGCACCATCAGATCAAGAGAAAAAAGACAATAATTTTGCATTCCTACTCTAAAGAAGAGTAAACTGGCAATAACAGCTCTTTACAATTCATTTCTGGTGGTAAATGACTAAAAGATTTTAATAGAATTATAAAATGGTTTGGGTTGGAAGGAACGTTAAAGGTAATCTAGTTCCAACAACCCTGCAGTGGGTAGGTATCTTAAAGCACTTTTTGAAAAAACTTGTCTTTTTAAAAGTGCCTGTTCCAGAGCCAAATGAAGGAACTTCAGGAAAATGTGAACATACAATGTGCATCATTTCAGTACCAAGAAATACCAAACCCATGGAAATGGTTTTGTACTGTGTCTTATCAAAAAGATGGTGAAAAATAGCCCTATGCTCAAGGTAGGTGTGCCCTGGATTGTTACAGCAATGGAAAATATGAATTTTCATTGTTCTGTTTTCACATGGATAGGAGCAGTAGCATAAAGAAACCATGCTATTTGCTGAGTGACAGAAGAAAACTGTGACAGAGTCAGGGTAGAAATCCAAACTGTTCAGATTGCCTCACTCTGCCTTCCCTCCAGTTCATGAAGATCTTGAGCATGTGGACAAAGCCAGGATTGAACCTTTAATTTGTAAAGTGTCATAGACCTGAGTTACCTCAGTTAAAGTATCTTATAGAAGCAGTTCTCCTATGCCACTCTGTGTCTGTGCTGTTTCTGCATTCCTTTTGTAACCTGTTTTTCCCTCCAGTTGTAAAGACTAGTTAATGACCCCTTTATTGGGAACATGGGGCTATGGCTCAAGCTTTGACACAAACCATTGACAAGCCAGTTGGCCAAAAAGTTTTAATCATCAGAGGTTTGTCTATAGAAACATTTCAACTTCAAGGCTCAAATTTCTGATTTTGTACAGAAGTACTTTGACAAGAAATTTTGGCCAACATTAAACTTTTAACTGTTAAATACCAGTTTTTATTACACATCATACCTCTTCAAGATGTATTTCTTCCTCAAAAGACTGATTGCCAAAGACCTTTAGTCAGGAGCACATGTTGTTAACATTATCTTAAGAATAAAAGTAATTTGCCTGAGAAAACAGGAAAGACTTATGAAATTCATTACTTCATAAAAATTAGATGGGCCTGTAATTTTCAAGCAAAGACACAGGGTTCTTAATAAACTCTGATAGAAAATAAAACCTTAAAAATCTGTCTGTATTACATCAGCTATTTTGGAAAGTAATTGTGAGTCATCAAGTTAAAGTGATCACTTGTTCATTTATCACATGCAAATCTTGATGAGAAAAAGCAGTTTTCTGAATTGGAATGGGAAATCCAGCACTTTGTGTCTTTGTAGATCAGGAGTTTTCCATGAAGATCTGAACTCATGTGCACTCAGTTTTATGTTTTAAGTGGTGCTATAAGGGAACTGGAATTTTAATGTGTAATTACATTTTGTGATTCAGAAATTCTATTTTGCTCCAAATAAGGTTCAGTTTGAAATTTATTTGAAGGTATTGAAATTTCTTAGGGAGGAAAATGTTAGTTCAGGATCAACTAAGTTTTTGCAAGTCTGTTTTTAACTTGACACAACATTTTAAGTATGGTGGGTTTTGGGAGGGGTTTCACTTGGTTTTAATTTTGTTTGGTTTGGTGCTTGCTGTTTTGGAAGATATTCCCATTAACATGGATACATCTCCACCTAATGTTTTTATCTATCTGGATAAACTAACATTCCTGAAGGAAAACATATTATGCAAGATTTATTTCTTGAGTGTTTGTGGTTTTGGACCTTGTTTTGTTTCTTCCTTTCTCTATAAAAGATGAACTAATGTAGCCTGAGCATTGTGTTGAATAAAAGGCAGCAAGTATCTACCCTATCTCAGAGAAAGAAATGGGAAAGAATTAATCTTGGCAAGTCCCTGTACCTGGTTGACACTGATGCCATTTGCTGAAGTTATTTCCAGACATACAGTCCACAGTGTCATGGGATAAGTCAGTCATTCAATTGATCTCACAAGGTAAATCACATATATAATCCCTCCCTTTAGAAAAGTGTCCACAATGTTTTTCTTTACCTCTGGCACAAAAATATCTAACATATAAAGCACTGTATTATTAAACAGCGACATGCAGTTTTCAAAAGATATTTGCCAAACACTCTCATTGAATTACTCAATTTATCTCTTCAATGTCAATAACCAAGCAGTGGTTGGAGGTAATAGTGCTGTGGTGATTGAGGAATAATGCACTTCCATTCATTATTGCTTTCACTGGGACACAAGACCTGTGGCTTACAAAGACATCTACTTCCACTGAACCCAGCCTGTGTTATTATAGAGAGCAATGCCACTGTAATTCCCTTAAAAATTATAGGCATCTGTTTTAAAATTGTTTACCCACTGATTTTCCTAAAAGCCGATTGTACATTCTTGATAACCTAGTAAGTGGGTAGGAAAAGTCTGCTGATTTAAAAGTTTAATGTATTCAAGGCAAGCTTCTATCAATGTATTAATGATCCCAAATTATCACTCAGTTTGAAGAGCTCCTTTGTCTCTTCTTTTGGAGATTTATTTTCTCCCCATGATGTGTTTATAGGGATCAGTTCTGTAATCTCACAAATTGTCTTATATTAGTGCAAAAAGGACAAAATCTCCTATCTGTGTGTGACAAGATAAGCCTTCCATGCCCCAGTCAACCTATTGGTGTTCTGATATGTCTCCTGTTGGATCCTGTACTCCTTGAATGCAGGTGGCCAGAACAGTCCCTAACCTTCCAGACAAATGCCTCATATCATGCAGTTCAGATTTCTCAGTTCACAATAGAAGAGTTGTGTCTGAGTTTTTGATGTAGTTTGAAATGTTGTCCAGGATGCCCAATGTCTTTCTTGTTCTCTGTGATTTCCCATTCCTGACCTCATGGCCTATAGCCTGTTAGCAGCCTCCAAGAAGGTGAGCTGGTGTTCTAATTACTTTTATCCCAGTTCTCCTAGAATTTTCAAGGTCATCCAGCTCTTCCTGTTTAGTGCTCTGATAATCTTCTATTAATGATGCTTTTCAATTTAACTTGAGCACTCCCATTTTTGTGCTGTGATTTGCAATGAAAATAAGTAATCCTGGAGGAATTACACTACTAATGTTTCTAGAACAATAGTTCTCATTTTAAGACAATCTGTTGTATCACTTTTGGTGAGCTACTTGCTCATATCAAGTAGCTGAAAAACATCCAATTTTTTTCTGTGCAAGCAATGTTTCCTGACAGAAACCTCTTCTAGAGGATAACAACAGAATGTGAGGGCAAAGAAGTACAGGGATTCTTTCTTCCAATATTTAATGCTAAGTTTGAAAAACACAACCCACAGTCAAAGTACAACACAGAGGAGTCTTGCAGTGTTAGGGGGTTGGACCAAGCAAATAAAAATCTCTACATTTTGTGGAAATCTAAAGAAAAGTAAAAGAATTGTGATTGAATACAAATGTTGGCAGCCTCTGCAATGCAAAACATTAGTAGAAATCAATGTAACTATCAGAGAAAATAGTATTCTACTGTGTCTTGTTAGCCTGTCAAGCTAATCTATGCAAATAGTCTTTATGCATAACTGTCTTATTCAGATACTTGGATGCAATCCATCAAACACTTCTCATCCATTAAATATAATTATATGCTTTGTTGGAATAACCAGATGTTTAGTGCTAAGCTGAACAGATGTCTGTGCTTCACAGCGGAAGGTTATAAACCTATTTACACCAGCAATAAAATGCAAGTATTAAAATGATGGAGGAACTGAGTAGCTCTCACTTAATTTTGGCTAATTGCCAGCAATTCACTTTCTTTGGATCCACTTAATAAAGTTGCTGAGTTTGCTACAGGGTAAATTTGACATAGGAGTTAGTAAAACTAGGCTGACCTTTTGTAATGTGGGCAATGATGGTTGCTTTGGGTCTCAAAATGACTTGATTAATCTTGCAGTGAGTTTGTTTTCAAAGATTTGGGTCCAGATTTTTTATAGGGCTAAGTAAAAGGCATGTTTTTAGAATGGACTCCTTTCACTCAACAAATATGTTTGGGGTGGGGAATGCAGTCTGTATGCTCAGGACAATCTTTTGAAATGTAACACTGGATTTATGGAAATCATTCTCATTGTTCAATGCACCTCCTTCTCTTCTTCCTCAAAACTTGAGATCCTTTTAAGCAATAATCCATGTCTAAGTGATTTTCATTCTGAGACAAAAAGAAGTGATAGCCTAGAATTTTTTGTTTTTCACACAAATATATATAACTTAGCCTACTTGCTTGTACTTTATTTTCAGTGTTTTATCTGCAAGTAGAGCTCTGCTGAAAATAAAATTAACAAGTAGAACTCTTTTGGAAACCTGAGTCTGAGGGTTTTTAAAGGTGGTAACGGGAGCTGTAGGACCAATTTCCACAAGAGTTCATCTGCTATATGTCTGCAGTCCAGTAAGCCACTTAAATGCTTATGTACATAAATACTTTTACAGAATCCAAATTATGGAAATTTATCAGACACGTACAATGAACATTTTTGTTTAAAGTAACTTTGATGTAGAGAATTATCTTATTTTTCTGTCTGTGGAATTCCTTTAATTTCTAAGCATTTTGTGATGTAATCCTGAAATTATATATATTTCTTCCACAGAAAGGAAGGTAAACTGGGACTAGTAAATAATTAACACATCTGGTTTCTTGAGTCAAAGCAATTCAGGGTAAATAGTGTCAGGATAATGTTTAATGAATGGAGCATCTTAGAGCAGAACAAAAGTCTAGCAGCCCAAAGAGGAAGAGAGATGGCAAGGACAACCTCCTCTGTGGAAGAGTGAGAAGAAATCCTCAAGCAATAACAATACATAGAGGAGACATGAGGGAGCAGTTAACTCTGCTGATGTTCAGAAGAAAATTCTCAGGGAGATAAACTGTGCTAGCACTTAGAATGGATAATTCCTTGTTCTGGGGCAGAAAGAGAAGTTATCCAACAGAAGGAGTTGGGAATAGCAGTGGAAGGAACACATGCTCACTGACATTGTCTTTCTGCCTGATTGGGCTTTATCTGTTTTACAAGTGGGATTCCTCTGGGGTTGGTAAGGACCAACATTTCTCAGAAGCAGATAAAGAAGATATTATGTTGGTCAAAACACTGTTACAGCCAAATAATTAGACAGGAATCTGAAGAAAAAGACCAGTCTTGTGAAAAACTCACCAGGGACTGAGAGACAGGCAGGATGTAGTTCCTTAGAGGGTACAGTGTGGCTCAGGCCTTGGTTCAACAAGAAGTATTCAAGACAGTGAAAAAAAAAGTCTTTATTGATTATGGGAAATTTCTCTGAAAAGTCACATTACATTATTTCTGTTTCCTGACCTGATGAGCTTTGTAAGATTTCTGGAATCCATTTTTTCTTAGTAGTCTTTCCTGAAAACTTGAAGAGAAAAACCCCACTTTTTTCATGCTTATAAAATATTATCAATTTCAGTTATGCACCCTAAAAATGTGGTTACAATAGCAGTGGGAAACAAAGCTAAAATTGGGATGCAGGGCCTTTTCTTTCCTATAGAACACAACCCATCCTCTGACAGAGCCTGAAGAATAAATAGACCCTTTTTAAATGTTGTGAAGGAGACAGCTTGTCATTGCATGTTAGCTGACTCATTAGGGTTTCTATTTCAGTGATCATCTAGGCTGATGGAGGGCCATTGAGCTGTTAAGATAATCTCACTCTAATGTCTTTAAATACAAGTTTTGTTTGAAAAGTATTCATGTGGTTTTCAATTATTGAGTCATATTTTTAACTTATTTTAAATGCAGTGATGAAATGTTATTTCTGGAATGGCAAAACAGTTTGAGATTAAATTATTGAACAGCAATTGTTACATCTGTTTTTGTCTTCAGCCATTGGCAATCCTGTCTGAGCAGCTCTGGTCTGAGTTTTTGGGTGCTCAAAAACTCAGCCTCCTTGACATTCTCTGTTTCCATTACTCAGCAATGGATAATGCTGATCTAAAAAGGAGGGTGATCTTGTGGCAAAGAAGTTGAGTTTCTTTCTGGTCTTGCCTGGTGTTGTCTAGAACAAAAAAAATTTACTACAAAAAAACCATATTTATTATTAAAACCTCAATATATCTATTTTATTAATCTGGGCCAAATAACACTATTGACATAAATTCATTGATACATTTCACTAAAATATGTGAAATGATGCTGAGGTTTATTTCTGCATTTTTAATCATGCAAGGCAATCAATTAATGGTCTTGCTTCCTAGGGATCCTCTGCCAGAGGAATGGTATTCACCAGGGGATTCAATTATCACTTCTGTTCAGTTTGATTTCATATGGCACCATGATAAATGGCTCCTACTGCTTGTAATAGCAATACTGTGCACACATTTATTTTCTCTTGTTTACTTAATAATTAATATGCCACCCACTGTGACAATATATGGGCTTGTTTATAAAACCTTCAGTAATCAATAATTGTTTCCCATGTAACGCTAAGAAGAAATAATTCCAGTCATTGCTATGAGAACTCTTTTCTAATGCTCTCACAGCAAAGCCCTGACTGGCTTTTTACACTCATCAGCCCAAAGTCCTGCAATATAAAGGTTGAGTAGTTGTGGTGGTTTCTGCTCTATATTTAGGAAACTTGCCTCAAGATAGCCAAGCTGGCTTGCTTTGAGCAATGCAGTTGTTGTAGCACAGGGTGCTATTGGGAAAATCATCTGGGAAATAAGATTTTAGGCATAGTTTGCGCATCTCAGCAGTATTTCATATTGTATAGGACAGCAGCACCCAATTAAGTTCCCTAAGAGAGGCAGCAAAATTCTTACTCACTTTTATCCAAACAGAGGTACAGTCCTCTGTGAAATACAGGAAAGGATGGGAAAGAAATAGCAGTGCAAATGTTTTTCACACATGGCTTAAAACCTAGACTGTGATCAGATACCTAATCCTTTGTTAGATAGCTTATTTCATCTTGTCTTTTGTAAAGGCTCAAAAGATCAGACAACAAAATATTAATTTACTGAACTACTTCAATATTAATATAATCAGTCCAACAGGTCACCTCTAATGAGGCTGAGTCCTGACTACCACACCCCACTAACCTGAAATCCACAGTGATTTCCAGACTGGGAGGGCCTGGAGTGCTCAGCCAGGTGCATGCACAGTGTGGATCAGCAGCAAACTCAGGACCTCCTTCGTTGCATTCAAGACCTTTGTGCATTTCCAGGAAACACAGGCTTTCAGCTTGTTGTTTCTCTGACATTCTAGGTGCTGTTGCCATTTTAGTGGATTTCAGGTAGAACAGGGAGAGGCAGTAGCACACATGGCTGAGGATAAAGAAATGAAGTTCATCTACTTAGCCAGGTCACCTACAAATCTCTGGGGAACCTGACCAGAAGACTCATTATCATCTCCAGGTTTGGTCAAGATGTAAATAGTGACTGATGGAGGCTTTGGGTTCCTAATCCCTGCACTGTTTAACTCAGCCTTTCTCCCAATCCCTGCGCTATTCAACCCAACCTTCTTCCTTTACAGTCATTTCAGCTTTGTTTGCTCAACACTGTTGAACTGGGAGGTAATTCTGAACAAAAAAGGAATGCTCATTTTTGCTTTTATGCATTGTAACAGAGGGAGGTAAAAGTTCAGATCTCCAAGACTCAAACTTTGTGTGTCTTTGAATCTAGATTTCAGGTAGGCTTGTTTCTTCTAAACCCTGCACACATATTCATTGGAAGTGCTGTCAAGTACAGCAAAGGTAAATCTTTGGGCTGTCCTTGATTTTTCCATCCAATCCATACTCGGCTAGAAGTGGTGAAAAAAGCAATATGATAGCATCCTCCTAAACACCTATAGAGCAGGGACATAAACTCAGCTTTATGGGAGGTCACTTTTGTACCAGAGGTAGACAGAATAAGTTTGATTGCACCATAAAAATACGGATCTTTTTGGCAGCATTTCAAGAAGAATCTCGCTTCCCAGTCTCCTTTCATGAAATGGTATTTGCTATAAGAACTCCACCAAGCAGGCATTGATCAGTCCATTCAGGCAGCAGAGATTAAGGCTGGCCAATATCTTAGCTGTAGGACGAGTTATTTCATTCATACGGCTAGCTGCCAAAATAATTTTTTATAACATTGGACTAACTTGTGTCTCCTCTGCACACTGGAGTAAGCTTATGGAGACCTGAAGGCAGATGTTATTTCAAGATTGCTTCCTTCTGTTTGTCTTTTATTTTCCCCCCTAACCAAGGAGTTTAGTAAATAGCCGATTATCTATTTAATACTTAAATGTAGAAAAAGCCCACTGGAAGCCCACCATGATGTAGAAAATGATGTGTCAGCTTGGTTGTTGGTATTTGTTCTCATTGTTCCTATGCCTAGAGCTGCCATGCTAGCAGCATCACCTTTCCAGGAAAGGTGACACCAGCCTGGGGCCATGAAACCTAAGACCAGGTTGTGTCCTCTTCTGCCTTTGAGAATATTGGTTACAGTAGCACATATCCTGCAAATAACCATCGCTGTTCCAGTGCTACCAACCATGTGTTCAGGCACTTATGAGTGCAAGCAAAAAAAGACACAGTGATCCAGTGTATGGACTCTCTAGAAGCTGAGAATAAATGATATAGAACTATCAATAATTCAAGACATGTCAATGGGATGTGACATGAAACTAGCTGCTAATTGATGAACTTAAGAGCTTCCTTGTCTAGTTGTTGGGTTCTGGAGTAGAAATTAGAATTGCAATGGTCCCTCTGCAGGTACAGTGGTGAGAGCTGTAGTTGCAGTTCTGGCTGAGCGTGAGGCATGGAATAACTGAAGTTGTGTCACCATCAAAGGCAGGAACCCTTCCTGTGACTGGGTCTGTCTGCACAGTTTGACATGGAGAACAGATGAGTTGAACTTCTGCAGTTCAAACTGTATTGGTTTGCAATAGCTCTGCTGGTTGAAAAAGTAGTGAGGAGGGAAACTGGTTATCATTAACTTAAAAATATTTTTAGAGGGATTTTTATCAAAACAAAAAATGATGTGTCATTGTGGGTCTACCAGAAACAACCTAAACTGAGATGAGGTTCTGTACGGCTTTTTAGTTTATTTCTAGCCTTGTCCTCTTGTGTGTTTCCTAGTCTGGTTTTGCAATTAAAAATTTTGTTTTGGAAGTTGTGAAGTACTTTGAACTCCCCTTCTTCCCTCTTTTTAATATCCAGTGTGATATCAGATCTTTAAATATTTTATCTGAAACTTTATTTTTCTTCAGTAAAACTTGCTCACTATCTTAAAAATAAAATAAAATAATTGCAGATGAGAAAAAAAGTTTGCTCTAGTTTAATAGAATGGAATTAAATAAAATGACTGCCATCTACTGGTTGTGAGTTCTATCCTGCAGATTCCTTAACCTCCCCTGCACTTTGGCATTGCTGTGCTTGCCTTATATTAGAACTCATCTTTATGCAAGAAAGATAATAAAATACTTCATCTTTCCACTGTCTCATGCTTCTGGATGAGCAAGAGATGTTCCGCTGTAGTCTTAAATTATAAGTAGAGACACTTTATAATTAAGAAGGTGCCATTAATCAAATCAGCCAGCAGTAGCTCAGTGTTTTAATTATACACAAATATTGTATTTAGTCTCTTCCTTTTGGTTATTAATCACCTTCATCCACTAGACTGCTGTCTGTTTATTATTTATTAAATCCTACTGAAGACTTGCTATATTTTTTATGAGTATAAAAAGGGTGTCTTCAGAATTAATATCAACATTGCTTTTTTAACCATAAAGCAGAAAGTCATATTTATAACTGGATTATGTGTACTGTGCTCTTAGCTGTGTACCCATTTGCCTGTAGGAATAATTTCCATTTATTATATATAGTGACTTTTGATAATTCTACTTTTTCTTCCACACTTACAGTGCACCTACACTAAATGGGATTTCTAATGGATTACTTACCTTTCCCTTAGGTAACAGAGTTAACTTTCAGAATAAGGCAGCAGACAAAAATAGACTTGAAAATTATCAAATAAACAAGATGCAACTTTAGTCTTTATAAATTTGCAGGTCTGAATTACATAAGGTTGTCATATCCATTCAAAATTAGCATGAATCAAGAACTCAATACTAGTTTTAAACAACCAATAATATTGTTTTTCTTACCAAGAAAGCAAAACAGATTAAATATTTCAGGTTTTCAAAAGTTATCAGGTTTCAAACCTATTTTTCATTGAAATTACTGTAAGCCTTTGACCTTTCCAAACAGGTAGATGTTGGGTAAATAAAATCACACTCTTCAAATTATATGGTTCCTAGAATCTGAGAAGTGCTGGATTTACTCCTCATGGAGAAGAATGAGGTTTCACCCGGAGCATGCTCAGATAGCAGCTCCACCATGCATTGGATCATGCTGAGGATGGTCATGCAGGCTGCACTTTGAAATGAAATTTGCATTTTGGGAAATGATTGAAGTCTGGGCTGATTTCTGTTTCTAACATTTCCTTCCAGTAGGATATTCTGAACCCTGCAGATGTACCTTACTATTAAAAACTAGTAATTGTGGAAATACTGTGGTCAGATCAGGAGCTATGACCCAGCACTATGGGAAAATGAAGCCTTGGTTTTATGTCTTTTTTCTAATGTTGAAAGTCATGAGTTTTTCAGGATGCTCATAGGAGTTCTGGACACATCACTGATCATGGAACAGCAATTTGACAAATACATACAAGCATAAGAAACAGGAAGGTGATTTAGTCAGATAGCAAAAGGCTGGAGACACCTGCTAGGAAAGAATGGTACTATTATTTCTTCCCCCTTACTGTAATGAACCAGTGTATACCTGCTCTGTACTCATTGATTATATGTTTTTCATGTTCTACAATTCCCAGTTTAACTTATTTGTTCATTTTAGCTTTGAGTCTTAAAGAAAATTTAAAAAAAAATCACAAAATAAATATAAGCAGAATTATAAAAGATGGATCTAAGCAGAGAAAAAAAATCAGCATTTATTCTCACTGATAATTTGGAGGGCAAGGAACAATTATTGTTTCCTTGTTTATAGCATTTAAATGTCCAGCTTTCTTTCTGGACTCAGCCAACCTTCCTCCATATTTAGTACAGGGAAAGAGGGGAAAAAAAGTGAAGAAACTTTAGGAAATCTGTTGCCCCTGAAGGTGCTGCTCTTGATAGGGCTTCCTATTCTCTTCTCAGTTGCTGGGTCACAGGAACAGATGTGCAGCAGTGCTTTCCATAGCCAGGAAAGATGCTTGGCTGGGGACTGTCTCTGGGTTTGTGAAAGGAAAAATGACAGAGTGGGACAGGACAGAATTGGATCCCTTGGGGTCACAGGTGGCACATGTCCCTGTCCCAAGTCTTTAGTATCCTTTAAGATAACAATTTCTGCCACAACTGAGTGGAAAGCAAACTATTTGTTTGCAGCAATTCCCTTGTGACCCCGTGGACTGATTGACAGCTTTATTTACAAATTGTGCCATTTGGCCTTGGCCTTTTGACAACTTCTTTCACAAAGGGTAGCTCATGTCTGAAGGGAAGTCATTGAAATACTTCTTTTGATGGCAAGATAATGATTCAGTCATTTTTTGTGTGTGCTTGAAGGGTACTGTTGGACAGATCAATGCAAGAGGAGAGCTTAAATGCCATAGACATTGTGGGGCAGCACTATCATAAAGCTCAAGTTTTAAAAAAAGTGTAATGAAATGAACTTCTGTGAACTGAAATAGACACAAAGCCATCTTTTATTAAGCACCATGCCCTTTTCCTCCTCATTTGATCTCATCACTATCAATAGTAACCTATACTGTCCTAGGGATGCTTTCATAGGTGTTGATTTAATTTCAGCTAGATCTAGTCTTCCTAAAAATAGGTACTTAATTTAAGATAGCCATCAGAGAGAATGGATATCCCCCTCCAAAGATGCCTCCCAAACACCTTAGGACAGGATAAATGATTGCTTGTGTCCATCTCATTCAGGAGGAGTCAGTGCCACTTGCCCTGTTTCCAACAGCCATCAAGAGTTCTTGGCAGTCACAATCTTCACTATGAGATCTTTTATATTCATCCTGTCAGTGCAAGGCTGAACCTGCCCTGGTCTATACAGCCTGTTCTATTTCTTTTCTCTCGTCTGTACAAAGACAAGCAACCTGGACTATTTGCAAAACTATTGCTGAAATCTCAGATTAAATTTCTGTTTTCCAAAACAACTCCAGAGTCCAGCAGTCTAGTATATTTGCAAGATGTATCTGAAGTATAAATTTGGAGTTCCATTAAGGGTTCAGTTTTACAAAGTTTGGGGGGCTGTTTTTTTAAATTTAAAAACCATTTCTACCATCTCAAGTAATCCCCTTATTTAAAATCCTTTTGATCTCTAGATCTTTTCTTAGCTCCTTATTTATGCTGATAATTACTAGTGATAGGATGAAGCAAATATGTGTAACGCGAATTCCTTAACTTAGAATGTACTTTGAGTTTTCTGGGGGAGAAAAAAAAGGTAGAGAACACCTCCAGTAAACTGAAGTGCTTCATGTGGCAAATTAACCTTTAAAAAGGTGTGGTCACAGAAGTAACACTGTACTTAGAGCTACTCACACATACAGAGGCCAGAGCAATCAGTCAGTTCTGAAAACTGAAATTCAGTTTTAATTCCCCCCAAAAAATTATCAAATAAATAAACCCCCAAAATCTCTGTAGCAACATGCCTCATAAATGGGTAATAACTTGAAGCAAACAGGAATGTGATCAAGTTTCTTTTGGATTCTAGAAATCTAGATTTTGGATTCTAGAAATTTTAACTCATTAATCATTCTATTCAATGAAATTTATTCTCCCTTTATATCATCCAAAGAGAATTCTAGACTTTCCCAGTGTTGTACATCTAACAGATTGTGTAAATAACTTCTAATCTTAGGATTATTTGTGAGATGGAGTCTGTGTCCCTTTCCAACAAATGGTTAAAGGCAGCTTTGAATTGGAGGAAGTTTTGTGTCTGCTGCTTATGGGGGAGGGAAAGGTAAGCTGCTACTTCTAGGTGTCTGTGTGAATACCAAATAGGCAATTTGCCTGCTGTGCATGTTCAGAAGCATGTACATATATTTTATCAGTTTCATGAATGGCTTTTCACCACCTTCTGTAAAGTGATTTATAATGATGACTCATTAAATACTAGTTTCATATTCAAGGGCAGTTCTTCTTCCAAAGCAGGGTATAATATAGCTGCTCTTCATGTGAGAATTACACTTCATAGTGAAAGCAATATTTAACAGTGACACTAATCCAAATCTGGAAAGGTTTGCACTCCTGATTTTTATACTTTTCACCTGAGGGATCGATTATGTTAACTTTATTGAGAAAAAGAGGATGTTCATGAATAACTGCTCTGAATGGGATAGATCTCACCTTAAATCTGGGTGAGACATCCAGTCTAAGAGTTCTCTTTTTTGTTAAAGAGGAAAGAGAAGTAAAGCTAAAGGGTCACCCATTTGGCTTTTGTGGTATCCAATCTCTCTTTTTCTAGGATGGTTTAACCACTGTTGTGGTTTAAACTATACAAAATTATCAACTGAGACAAGGCATTTGGCTTTTCAGCAGCAAGAAATGAAAGGATAATTAAGCTATAACTATGCCTTTGGGAGGTGAATAAAAGGGAGGTAGAACAAGTAGCAAGTAGAAGAAAAAAAATTAAACCAAACATATATTTTACCTGTCCTTTTAAGATCTCTATGTAGTGGTATCCTCAATGTATTTTCTACTATTTTATAATTATCTTTTTCATTGAGTCACAATCTATTATCCTGCTGTGCAACATGTCTCATCCTAAAATCAGCACCTGCCAAATGTAAGCTATTCTCACTTTCATTGCCTTTAATTTTCATGTCTCAAGATTTCTGAATGTACTGTGGAGGTTTTTTAAAGCTAGAACTGAGGCTTGACTGCCAGACTTACAACATTTAATTATCCCTTTTTCTTAAAAGTGTTTAGGAAATATTCCCTGGTCAGAAACCTGACTTCTTTACTGGATCACAGTCATTGATAGAAAGCAGCTGTCAGCATTATGATCTAAGGGTTTAACTTTGAAATATGAAATTGTCTGCTGGGGAAAGAGTAGAGCAGTGAATAGTAGCTTAAATTAATAAGGAAGGGAAAGCATCAGAGCTCTGACTCATGATCTCAGTACATCTAGATTGTTGGGGTTTGGGTTTATTTTGCTTCTGCTTTCATTTTAAAATTCAGCCCTTTTAATGCAGTACTTAAGGTGAGATTTGTCTGCCTGGTGCTAGGCACATGTCTCCTTCTGTGATGTGCTGCTTTAATAGTCCAGCATGAAGAATAATGGCGTAAAGAATAAACTCCAAAAGAAACAGTATTGAGCGTAAAACATAATTTTCCTGATTAAGAGCAAATATATGGAGGAGATAGTCACATTTAATTGGTAGCAAAGTCATCTTGACTTAGCTTGGGCACATGATCAATAACTTCTGCTTGGATTGTTTTGGCCCTATGTTTGTTTTTTGTTTCTCACTCTTTTATTCTGTATGTTGTTTTGCATTTTGGGGAGTGGTAGGAAGTTTGAGCTGTTAATGAATTTAGAAAACTGATACCTCCTCAAGATATGATCATCTGCATTGAGTTTTTCTTGGAAAGTTATTTTGTATGAAAGTGTTCTCTGGTGAATGGAAAACATCAACATACCAAATGATATTTTGGTAGTGACTGGTCATGATGCTCAAGAAGAAAAGTGACCTTTTTGGAAGCTGTTGCTTTAAATTGAAATTCTCAGTGTAAGCTCTCTCTTTTGCAGTGCTCTTGAATTGCATGAAATTTTAATTAAAAAAGAATCAAAATCCCACCAGCCCTTCTTTTCAAACTTCATGCTTATCAGTATGTCCTACTACCCTTCTCCAAAACACAATACTTAGTTGTCCTTATGGAAATAAATGCAGAATTCTCCATATCCTCACTATGAATAGAAAAAGATAACTACAAGCAAATCAGACCAGTGTACTGTGGTGAGCTGAGCTGCTGCTGAATAGAATTCCTGTTGGGTTTGGACTTAATTTCCAGAGGATGTTATTGACAGAAGTGTGTCAGCACCACACTTCTAGACACGAGGCAAATGATGATAAATGAAGAGATTATTATTGGTCATGTAGAATTTTATGCAAGCCATTTTTTTTCTTCTGAATAGTAGTTCAACGTGACTTATAGGAAAGTCTGAATAAAAATGCATTTATTTTATATACATATTTATATAACTATAGGTGTTTATAAGCATGTATAACTGTAGAAATGTCTTTTTGACTTGGGAGCATGTCTACATCAGTGAAGCCTTGTCAGAGCTCAGTGAGCTTATTTATGGACAGGAAGAAGTACAGCTGAATCAGTGCTGTGCTTGTCCTACCTTGCTCTCACTGAGAACTACCTCCAGTGTACATCACTTAGTCCAAAAATAAGTGATAATCCCTGTATGGTGTAGGACTGTGGTGTGTGGCTGTGCCAGGGTCGCTCAGGGCCAGGCTAAATTCTTCTTACAGGAATTTTAGTGAGCCAAGGAGATGTATCAGTTAATTATCGCCTCTAAAGTTGTGCCTTCTCAGGGAGAATGGTACCCTGAACTGTCCTGCCACTGTGTTCATGTCTCAGTGGATATGAGTAGCCTATACTGTATCTTACACTGTCGTTCCAGTAAAAGTTTTATCTTATGCTGCTGGTGGAGTTTATTTTATGTCCAGCTATTAAAGACTAATTAAGTTGGTATAAAGTTATGGAATAACTAATTTTATTTTATTTTTTTTGTGGTATAATTGTTAGATTTTGAGGCATTCTACACTGCCCCCCCTCCCCAGTTCCTACACATGATGGACATTTTTGGAAGAAACATAGCATATCAGTCACCTGGTATTTCTAATAATAATTGATGTTTTGGAAAATGAAGAAAAATAGAATCATATACGGATTCTTTAAGGAAGAGATTGCTGGGGATAGTCTTGTAAAATCCCCAACAAACCCTGCTCAATCTGGGCCATAATATCATAATATTAATATGCCACTTTAGGTCTATGAGAATGGATCAGTCATGAATCTATATAATCTATTAAAACAGTTCTTCAAACAAGGGCTTTCTTTTAGATCTGTAGCTTATTAAGGTAATGGGAGTTTTTTTCCTGAAAAAAAGGGCTCAATATAGCAAAATTTTCTTAACATAATTTTATAAGGTAATCTTGCATCCAAACTACTTCATTATCATTTCTCTTAGAAACTCTAACACCAGTATCATACATATTTTCCAACAATATTCTGAGTGGCATTTCTAAAAAAAAAAATCAAAGGAGGGAATTGTTATTTATTGAAGTTCATTAAGGTAGAGCCAGGACTACAAGATAGAATTAATCTTAGTTCTGTGAGTTAGGTTATTGAAGTTCTTCCTCACCAATTCCAATAACATTGATAGAAGCCAATCAATCCATCAGACTATACATAAGTAACGTGCCTTATGCCTGTTTTTTTTTCATCATTAAACTGGAATATTGTTAGTGGAATCAATGGATCAAGAATCAATTGCAGCAGAAGTGTCTGGTACAATTTTAGGATGCTTGGCAACCTGTCACACTCACAGTACTCCCTTTGAACTCAAAGAAAATACCAGTTTCATAGGGATATGAATCAGTTCTTCAATTTCAGGTTTGTGTAACTTGGAAGCAGTTTAAACTTTTGGAGAATGAGGATTAGAAGCTAGGGGAGTCTGCTAATGAAATGCATTCTCCTTAGTCTGTGAGGTGGCAAGTGTGGATGGATAACCACTTTTTTTTTTTTTTTTTTTGGACCGTTTTATTATAATAGTGATGGGTAGCAAGCCCCAGAAAGGACAGGACGAAAGAAATTATTCCTCCACAGATCTGAGCATTAAGACTTTCCACACAAGATGCCTTCAAAAGCATTCTGACATTACAACAGGCCACTACAAGCTGCCAGGTACCACATGAGATTCATGTCAAAAGTAAAGCTCCTAGCAAAAAAAAAGTGGGAATAATATTGTTGTAGAAAGGGAAGAAAAGAATTTACACAAAAAAGGACTAAATCAAGGGAAAAGAAGAAGCAAGAGAGGAGTAAAATTCAGCAACGCTGAGAATGAGACAATTCTCAAAGTCTTAATTACTTTTCTGAAACTGCTCCTGAATTGGACTCACGGTCTATTTATTTATATCACAGAATATTGCAAGCAATTACATCCAACAAAATGATCTGGTAATCTTAGAGGGATAGAGCTGGTTAATACACATCCTTTCATCATGCAAGTGCTTTAAAATGCCTCCATCATTAAATGTGGCAAAAGGTACTGGCATCCAGGGAGCATTCTTTGACAAGCTGAGCGTCTTGAACATAGAAAGAGTTTAAACTAAATTCCAGCCTTCTTCCTAGTGGTAATCATTCTTGGAGAAGCTGGCTGAAACCAATGCACCCAACCCATAGTATGTTCTGGTACCTCAGCGATGGAAACATGAAAAAAAAAAAAAAAGCTGAAGAAAAAGAAATGTGAATTATCCTAATGCCATTTCTGAATTCTCAACCTGGAAGTGAAGGTGGAAATATCCCAAGGTAATATGTAAGATATTGATTTGTACAGTTTACTCTTTCTAATGATATGAAGTTTTTGGAGTGACAAAAATATTAATGCCTACCTTCATCTAGATACATACTACTTTCTGACATGGATACTGATGATTATGATTAGTTTTTATTATGATATCATCCTACTCTGGATGGAAATAAAGCATGTAAGATGCATAAAAGATTTAAAACAAATATTTAATTGTCAAATTCTATGAAGCTTCCTTGATCATAAATTTGTATATGACTCTTTTTTGTTTCCTTACTTTTTTCCCTTTGATTCAACTAGTCAGTGCTGTAAGAAACTTAGGGAATTCATCTTTATTAACCAATGAGGCTGTGTGAAAAATATTTGTTTCTCATTTCAAACACTCCTCTTTAGTCATAAATGAGTAGAAAGGAAGCATGACAAGCAATTTGCTGCATGGTAGATGATATTAATGATCTGCCATGCTCATGTCTCCTTGTGTGATATGTGGCTATTATTTTTTTTGAGTGACAGATTACAATAGAGAATGTTTGGTGTCAGTTGTGACCTGTTATCTAGTTGTTGTTATTAAGAAATGAGGAAAATAACATTATTTGCTGTCAAATCCACACATCAGCAGCACTAGCAGTCCTCCTCTCACAGGGCTAGTTAGTGAATGCTCAGAGAAAAATCATTATAGACTAGAAAACCACAGTGTCCTCCTGTTAAACTGGAGCATCTCTTTTAGCTGATAGTGGTAGGTGCTCAACCTGTTAATTACAAGCATTCCATTTATTCAGTTAACATGGCAATACCAACAACCCATTAAATTTATAATGTATTATCGACGTAAATTATAAAACTGTCATGTTACCAGGTTAATAGAGCTCAATAAACCTTTACCAGACAGAGGAAAAAGGAATCTGAAGAAGGGGCAACCCATATGGTAGTGAGTGCTCTGGCACTTAAAACTTGCAGGTTGTCACCTTATGCTGTAACCTCACCACCCCACCACAGCACCCATGACAGAAATGGGTGTGACATGATGCCATTGGGGTCAAATTTGACTGTGCTGGTCCACATTGACCTCCCCACAAGTAAATTGACTTTACTCTTTACTGTGGCAGCACCCTGAGCTCTCTGGAGCTGAGAGACTACAGTCCCATAGCACAGGAAAAAGAAGACATTAAACTGGTCAAAACTGAAAAAATGCAGCCAAAGTATTGTTTCATTTTAACATCAGAGTTCATGCCAAGCACTTTTGATTTATAGCGCTCTAAGTGATTAACTAAATATTGGTAATTGATAAAAATACTATGAAAATGCTATATAAACATGATTTAAAAATGTCTGCATTCATGTGTAGACTGTAATCTGTAACATGAAAAGTTTTGAGCCCTGCTGTAGGATGTTAGATATTTTGCTTTTATGATATATTTGCTGAAAAGCTATTTATTCTCTTTGGAGACCAGATTTATTGAAAAAAAAAAATGATGTTGTGTACAGATCTGCAGCAAATAAAAGCACATAGTTAATAATTATGAATGCACCTGCAGGGCTCAGCCCACCAGACATCTGCATAAAATTGCCCAGATTCTTTCAGTTGAGAGATATGCACAAGACAAGGGTTACATCTATGAAGTATATTAAGTTAGACTGTTATATATGAAAGGGTCTTACAGTTCAGCTAATGTTACACTTGAGGCTGTTCAGCAAAATATGACAGCACAATTAATGTCAACACCAGATAACCAGTCACTGTAAATATCCTTGGAGGGATTTCTTATCTCTTTTAGGAGAAATCCCATTTAAGAAGCAAAATTTCCAAATGTATCCCTGCAAACCAGAGGTCAATTCAATAACCTACCAACCAGCAGGCAAATTTCATCTCCTGTTCAAGGCAAGTGTCATCTCCTTTGACAGGAGCAGGCTAGTGGGAAATGAATAAATAGATGTCCTTTTTGCCTGGAACAGACTCCACAGTCGGCACTCAGACCATCCTTTGTGTTTTTGTCATGTTTGGCCATTGCTGGGCTGGGCTGTGCCATGAGCAGCAGAACAAGTCCCTTTTCCAGCACAGAACCTCACCTGTCCCTCCAGGCTCCACACTCGTAATCCAGCTGACTGCATTGCTCACTGGCACTCCTGCCTGTGCTGGACTGAGCCTGTGCTGCTCTACATTGATTTGTAGAGTAGAGTTGTCATTGTAAGGAATCAAGTGTTGGACACTAGAATTTAGAGGACTAGATGGAGACAGAGACTTCTATAGTGTGTGTTGTGATGTGGTGTAAGAACACACCAGAAATTGTGTTTGTTTTGAAAGGTGATGGAGAAGGAGAGCAGCAGAAGCAAAGACCTTAGATGGTTGAAGCTCTCATTGGTACTGCTGCCCTGCATTAAACTGAACAGAATGATTTTCTAACCAGATTGCACTGAATTTCCCAGCAGCTTGATTTTCCCTATGTGTCCCAGACTGGGTTGCATTTCTCAGCAACCCTTTTTCTGCAGCTCTGTTGAGGAACAGCTGCTGTGCTACTATCAGGACTTGCTGTTGATGTTCTTTGTATCATTGCAACCTTTACATTTCCATTTACTGTGCAATCCTACTTAAACAAGTTGGTAAGAGTTATTCTAGACACACCCACTTCTCCCTCCCACACTAGATGCTCAAGAAAGATATCCACCATGGAAAGGCAAAAATTGGAAAGACAAAAACTGGAACCCAATAAAAACCCATGAAAGTTATCAAGGTCTTTCTTTTCCCTATCGATTTCTTTTCAATATCCAAGATTCTCTTTCAAGCAGCTGTGATTGAAGCAAGTTTGGCTCCCCATATAATAGTTGGAATATGGTGGTGATTACAACCCTCCTCCCAAAATAAATGACTGGAAACCCAGTGTCTCTGCACTTTTTTTTTCTTTTGTTGTTTGCTCCTATAAGCCACATTTTAGTGCAAGACAGAGGCAATTTGGTTTTCATCCACAACTACAACCTGACTGAATTCTAAGGAAACCAAACAGTTCTATATGGATTGTAACAGTTGCTTTCGGTTCTTGAATAAGGCAGTTGAGAATTCAGCAAATTTTGGATTTCCAGTAATTCCTGGAGTTCAGAAAAATGTTTGTGGGGCTTTTTTTTTTTTTTGTTTGCTTTTTTTTGTTTTTCAAATAAAGTAATACTTAGGAGAACTTGTCACAGACCAGAAAAAGTGTAGTTTCTTTTAGATCTTTCACTCCACAATATAAATCTGTGTTAGAAATTTAGACAATGGCCTCAAATGTGACTAAGAAGTAAAAATATGTCTAAACCATGCAGGAAGATATGCTGAAGCATTTAAAAATTGTTTTATGGAGCATTTTCATTTCTAATGGTTTTAAAAATAATTTTGGAACTGACTTAGTGCATAATTAATTAAATGCTTCATTAATGCTTAATTCTCTAATGCATTGTGTCTCCTGACCTCTGACAGACACTCAGAGGATTTTATCTCTGAAAGGATATCTTTAAATCTGTGCTACACACTTTACAAGAGTCAGTAATTTTCCTAAACAATAATTTTATTTTACACCAATAGTGAGAGATTGGTAAATTATTTAAAGTAATGGGAAGAAAAAGTACTGTAAACATGCAAGTGGATCTTTTAAAAATTGTAATCTTTTGAGATAATGTAGCTATAATCTAAAGCAGCTTTGACATATTCAACAACATCCCCCTTTTCACTGAGGAATCACTTCAGCTCCCATCAACAGGAGCTGTGAGGAGCAGACTCTGAAATTTGTTCTCATTCTACCATGGAACAGAAACAAGCTTTGTTTTATTGTTTTGTGAAATGATGAGAAGCAATCCAAGTGTGAATCAAACAGATCCTTCAGCCTGCAATGCTCCCCACTCACCGGCAGTGCCCTCTTGGGCAAAGCTGCAGAGGGCACAGAGACTCCTGGGACCTGCTTTAAGATAAATAATTTTAAAATCTTGAATATGTGTGTAGCAGAGTATAGTGCTATTGTATGTATGGAAAATTGATCAACTGACAAATTAATCAAAACTAATTAGTGGCAAAAGGCTCTGCTTGGCTATTTTAGAATTGGATGATCAGACAGTGTACAGTCACACTGAACCAGAAAAAAAAATTTTAAAATTATAATTTCTTTAGCTAGCTTTACAAATTTCAGAAACAGAATCAGAAAAAAATCTCTTTAAATTTTATGAAAATACCAAAATTACCTCACAAAACTGATTAACAGTGGCATGACAAGTACTATCTTGTTTCTGGGATTATGCACTCTTTCACTCGTGTTTTGTACACCCATTCTTATAATTTAGATAGAACTTGATTGGTTCTAATTTACAAAGTGCTATTGAACTGTAAGTTTATTACTCCTGGAAAACCTACTGAAAAGAAATGAAAATGTGACAGATAAAAGACCTCTCTTTATACCATTGAAGTGAATATAAAGAATAAATACCTTTTTACCAGCTGATTCCTCCGTGTTATTATCTTGGAACTACATCAAGCGTGTGCAAAAACATTTGTTTATTTAGCTTTTATGCAGCAGTTATTTTACTTTATTGTATTTTTGCCTTATGAGCCACATCAGGTTTATCCTCATAATTGAATGTGTGTTCTAGGTGGTGTCTTTACAGCCCGTGTACCACTCATGATCAGTGAACGATGGAGCGTTTTATCCGTCCCTTCACGAGGTGATGATGAGGATAATTCCCAGATTTCTGGGCAGTTAAGAAGCAAGCAAGTGATAGAAAACAGCTATTTGCTGCATCATGGCTTGGCATCTTCCTCCCAAAAGGATTTCTGTAAATTTTAACTGACAGACTTGAATATTTCTAATTAACATACTTATGTATTTAAAAGCAAATTGTCTTGCTTTCTCTGATTTTCTTTTCCCATATTCTGCTATACATATAATTTGTTGGTACAGTTCTCCCAGCTGTAAATCACAACAGCTTGCTCTACTTTGGCAGAGCTCTACTGATTTATATTCACAGTGGACCTGCTAGAAGATCTTAGTTTTTTATTCCTATTTCTCATGTCTAAATTCAAAAAAAGCACCCAAGGATTATAGCCAAGACTCCAGCCCATTCTGTCATGGACACTGGGCTATATAGGATTAAATCCATGACAAGAAACTGCTTGTCATGTTTCCTGTAATGTGTCTGATGGAGGTGTTCGTATTCTTTTATAGTTCATCAAGACAAATACCATGATAATATAATAAGTATCACAACTCTGATACTTCTGTGAATCTTATATTCACTCTGATTCCAATTATATGCTTCTTTGGCATTAGGTCACAGTGGAATGGAAATAGATTTTCATTTGACTACATTAGAGACAATCTTAAATCTCAAGTTAGGCTGGATCGTATCTCCTGATCAATTATAATTCTTTTGTTGTATTTTACATAGTTAACCCCAGAGAAGAAAAATAATTAAAGCAATTTCAATAATTAAAATAGTAATTTATTAATATAAAACATTCAACAGACAGCTGTAGAACCATTTAGAATGGCAAGAACTGTAGGAAAATACTTCAGAGTTTTTATGATTTTTATCTTTGTCTTTTTATTAAAGAATTGACATCAGAGGCAGAACCAGACTAAGGTGAAAGAAAACATAGTTTTTAAGCCATTGTATGGACTTTGTGTCCTTGATCCTTTCATCCCTGAAACAGCTGGGGAAGAATAAAGAAAAAAGCTGTTCTGAAAGAGCGGGTGAATCAGCTAGATATGGTTGCATATTTATTTTAAACATACAGATACTTACATAGATCTCAGCAAAAAAATGTAGATAATTAGGGCTGCCAAGACTTAACAAAAAGTTAAAAACCCCTTAACGATAGATCTGAATTTTAAAAATCTTTCTTCCCCCCCCACCCCTCTCCACTCCCCAGGCTTTTTTTTCTTCATATTTTAACTGAACTTTTATGGAAATTACTGAAATAAGTGCTGATGTTTTCAAAACCATAGGTATATCTATTTACAGTTGGTTCAAACATTGTTTCTAAAGATGACTCATATTTTAGGAAAATATAAATTTACTATACAAATATATTTATTGATACAAAATTAGGGGTATCAATGAAAAAAAATGCAAAATGAACTATTTTGTTACATTCCCCACATTCAATTTCTGATCTTTTTTTAAAATAGAATTTTAAAATTCAATATTCTGAGAGGATTTTGCATTTTAAAAATAAGTAATTTTTTTTAACATCATATCTTCGGTGCTAGAGAGGTATTTTAATTATTCCCTTACCTGAAACTTGGGGTGTAAATTTATATTTCAGAGGGAATACACAAATTTCTAAGTTATTGACAGAACTTATTGATGATGAAGCCCTGTATCGTTTCAGGCCTATGGTTACCTGTAGCCTTATCTGCTTCAATTCATTTGGGTTTTTCTCACTCTGCTTTGACCATGATCCCTGGTCATATGGATCTGGTGATTTATGTAGGTGTTCTATGATTCTGTGTAGATATTACTTTTTTCAGTGCTGATGAAGCAAGAGCCCAGATTCAATAATCCAATGAAACATATGGTTAATGTCATTCTACAAACTTTATTGAAATTCCTCATGTACTTAAATTCAAACTCATGAATAAAACCCTAGGCATTGTAACCTATAAAAAACCAGAGTTTATGCTGAGATTGAGGTGATATTGGGAGAATCATCTGGAGAGAAAAGGAGAAGCAACCCACCAAATTGTCGCTTTGAGAATACTGCAAAAATTTAAATAACTTCGTTAACATGTTCTGTGATTAACAGCATTGTTTTGTGTACATGACCCTTTCCAGTGGTTTTCTGGCTTATTTAAAGGCTTGCACTGAGACAAATATCATCCCAAGGTTCCTGGAGGATCAGGTTAGAGAGGGGGCTGAGTTCAGAGTTCATCAGAGTTCAGCTCTGAATATGTTATTTCCTTCTGAGCCCAAGTCCAGTTGCCAACCTGCCAGAGCCTCAGTCCTCATCCACGCCTGTGCTGTGACAGATATTAACTGATGATTATGGGAAAGACCCGCTGAGCACTGAGGAAATCTCTGCCTGAGCTGGTTATGACTAACATTCCTTCCTGGTGGAGGCTCCCGTTGTAGCAGTGTGGTCCTGACTACACTCCAGTCTCCTGCATCCCAGCCGATCCCAATCTTGTTCCCTGAGAACAAACCCCTGATCATGCCATTAATTCTGGCTCAAAATCCCCTACAGTGAACAACTGGGTAAAAATAACCACCTAGTTTTAAGTGTATGTGCTCTCCCTCACCATCTGACATATGGATCACAAATGGAGATAGAAGGGTGCAACTCAGAATGGCTCAGCTGCCCAAAGAACACCAAAGTTATTTGCGTGATTGTGTGAATGTTGAGGCACTAGCTGCAACTCTGTGCTCTGTTTTAAGCACAGAGTTTTGGCAAAAGTATGGACCATTTGAAGAATATCCAGACTTCATCAACAATGATGTAAGAACTAGGAGCTGTAAGACAACTCTGAGAACATAGCTTTTGAATACCATATGAAAACTTTTTAATTACTTGATTACAATGAGAGAGAGCAAGATGGCTAAGGAACATGATAGTGATCTTCAAATATATAAAAAGTTGTTGCAAAGACAAGTGAATAATCTTTCCTTCATGTCCACTGTAGATAGTACGGAAAGTAATGGCCTTTTTAATAGTGGTGAGGAAAATTCAACTTAGACATTAAAAAAACAAACTTTGTAACTGTAAGGATAACTAGATACTGGAAGAGACTGCCTAGGGAGGTGGTGGAAACTCCATCCTCACTAAAGGCTTTAAAGAGCAAGCTGGACAAATGGTCATTTGGAAAACAAAGATCTAGTTGATCTGTGGAAGGCAAAAAGTGAATAATATGTTTGACTGAAGACCTTTGTAGGTCTATTTTCTACTATTTGGTGATAATTGCTAGGCAGTGTGGAGGATAATATGTATTAGTTGAATCAGATACACCTGACAGAAGCAAAAAGTATCACATTTTTTTTTTTATAGAAAGCCATGAAAATAAACCACGTGATATGAAAGCTCATTTGAATAACAAATTTGCCCAATATGATTTTCAAAGTTCCTATACTGTGATGATAGATATATTGGAAGATTATATACAAAAATAACCGGATAATTGCAAGATAGAAAAAAGCATGACAATTCCTGTGGTACTTTACAATGCAATTTTAAACATATTGGCAACAAGTAAGAGGAATTTAGCAGATTGGAGATCTCTTTATGTTGAATACTGTAGAGGCAAAAAATTAAAGTCTGCTTCTTCCTACAATACTTCATTTGCATTATTCCAGATTTCCAGAGCTATAACTGAGATCAGATTTCATTTCCTGATCCTTTGCCAACACCACACCCAAGTTAAATTAAATCTTTTTCAAGAGGTTTGTGAGTACCTCAACCCAGGAGCAGAAAATAGTTTTCTAACTTAGTGGCTTACATGGAAGGGGAGATAACTAAACACACACAATTATTTGTCTTGAAGTACAAGCCTGCTGTAATCATTAGGGCATGGTTAATGAAAACAGCTCATTATTGTCTTGGAGATACTGTCCTCTAGCAATGCCCTTTAGATTGAAATGTATGCAAATGAAAACTATTTAGTTTAGAAGTTTTACTATGTAGACCTTGTAAATATGAAAATTTAATTACAAAGTGTAATATTTATCATGAGGAGCTCTAGCTCTCCTCTTTATCTTACCAAGAAAATGATGAAATATTCCTTTTGAAGCAGATGGTTATTTAACAGATGCTTCTGTCCAGTGTTTCCACAAACCTGAACAGATACACACCAAGCCAAATATGCATGGATTTATCCCCTTATCCTGTGGACCATTGTACCAGCATGCTTCACATTTTGATAAGAGTCCAGCATTTTTCAGCTTCAGTAGGAGAATTTGCACATCAATCCAGAAGAAAATAAATTGCTGGGAGAAAAAATGTGGTGTAAAAAAACTGCTGAGAGCTTGAGAACAATGAAGGGCTTTCATAAGTGAATGTGCATATCTCATGATATGTTCTCAGGAGGGGATCATCTGATCTGGCCTGCACACAAGAAATGTTTCAGACACAAATATTATCCTGCCCATATGGAGGAGGTTTTGAGCTCTTGGAATAATCAATAATTTATTGTTTCTGCAGCTCTGATAAATAAATGCAGAAATTCACTGCATTTGGATGGACCTAAATTTTCTTTGTGTGTAGGAAAATCTTGGATGAACAGAAAAGTGGAAAAAAACAGAATAGTAAACTATAATTTAATTTTAGACACTTGGTTTTGTAAAATAGAGCCATTGCTGACAATATGAAGCTAAATACTGAAAAATCTCTAAGTTTGATTCCTAGAATAATTTAATTGAGACTTTTTTGACATTTCAGAACTTCCTCTGCTGTTGTTTTTACCTTGAAAAATTAGAATAAATTAATAAGAAATAGTGGTATCACCTGTTTTTTTCAGAAGCCTCATCTGTATGGTTTCCTCTTCACTTCTGAGTATAGAATGCAAACAGATAGGAAATAGATAGGAAGCATTTATATTATAAGAAGACTTGCAGACAAGAGTAATATAGTATTAGATCAGTTGATGCAACTGAGGGGGAAAAACAAACCAGACAAGATTTCAAGCACACAAGTGCTTCTTCAGATGTGTAACAGAAGTGGTCAAGGGAAAATATAGTATTATTACTGAGATTTTAATGTTCTAGTAATATATATTCCTCTTCCTTCAAAATTTTTCTTGCTTGTATCCTTGGATTTTCACAACTACAGTGTGATTACTACTACACAGATAATATTTCCAGTTGAAAGTTATTTGCTAGTGCCCAGGAGGTGGGTAGGACTCAAGTGCTGCGAGTCTCAGGATTAACCAGCTCACCACCCCTGCTGAGTCACCTGGGCTGTGATTTCTGGGCAGGCACACAGGAGAATGGTGAGGAAAGGCACAGAGCCATCACTCCCAGCAGTGGCATGTGTGTCATTTTCTGATTCTTACCTTTCTTTGCTTTTGGATTTTTCCTTTAGGAATTTCAGCTCTTCTGGCCAGGAGTTTTCCTCTTTAACCCTTGAGCTCATGATTATCACAGTTGTCTGGACAATTACAATGTTGTCTGTGCTTGCTTTTTTTTTTTTTCTTGTATAATTGCACATCATGGACTCCCTCACACTTTAGCAACAATTTTCTCAGGAAACTTAGGCAAAGTCACAGAGCTGTGCTGAATCAAACTAGGCTTTGGGTTACAGACAGCTGGTCCCCAGGGCTGAGCATTTCAAGGTGACAGTGCATCCACATTTGCACACAAGCAAAGGAATATGTTCCAGGGCTGTGTGCATTGCTCTGAACTCAGAAGACAAGAATGTTTTTGTTTGTCTCTTCAGATCCTCTTTGCTTTGAAGCGCCAGGAAAAAAACAAGGACTTTTCATAAAAGCTTCCAAACACCATCTCTTTCTCTGACTTCTCAAATCACTGAAAAAAAAATTAAAAAGGGAAAACACAAAGATAACTGTGTAATGACTCACATTCATTTAGTGATTTTAATCTCTCAAGGCACTTTAAGAAATGTCATAACCACACATATCCATGTTGTGGCTTGTCCTTCAATTTATATTACAAATGTCAGACATAATCCCAGTATTAATCAATGTAATTACTGCAACATTTAATTATTCTTCCATACTCCGCCTCACCATTCTTTTAAAACTGGAAAATAATAGCATGGCATTTAATATGTGACAATTTTTTTTCTTTCTTTTTTTTTTGTGCTGAGGATAACCTTTCTGGAGAAATCCCATCGTAGTACCTGGATTATATAAGAGGTCTAAGAGTCTTTCCCCTGCAATTTTTGAGCTTTATTACCAGGAGTAGAAGGAAGATGACCCTTGCACAGATCATTTTGGGTTCATATACTACTGTTTATTCTGCTTAAATCAGCCAGTCAATATTCTGAAATTTGAGGTAGAAGAGACATCTGGAGTGATCCTACTCTCTTACAACCCAGGGATTGCTGCCTTCAGGAGCAAACATCAGTGTGCCCTCCAGGTTATGAACTGGTGCCTCTGTGAGTGATTCACAGTCTGCAAAAGATAATGCTGTCCAGCCCCTCCACAGATGGATTCTTCTGGAACTGCCTTCAATCTCTCAGCATCTCTCTCATTGTTTCTGTTTTAGTGACATCTGGCATGAGAGGATCAATCTCATCTCCCCACTGTGCTCCATACAGATGGGAAATGACAGCAATGCTAAACTGTTCTCAAGTGAAAGCATTATTAAGTCCAATTGCCACCTTAGCCCTGTAACAGACCTTTTACACACAATCATAATTCCCCTGAAATCCCTCTGCCAACAACCAGAAGTATATATCAGGAGTTCCCAGTTGTGATCTCTGAGTGGGAGTGGGCGCCCCATAATCTGCTGCTATGGAACACCCAAATTTTCTGATGCATGTGGGCTGAAGGCTTCCTTTCTTTGATTTTGGCTCCATACTGATATAAGGATATGACATATGAGATACATAAATATAAATCTCATAATTGATATAAAGATCCAGGGTGCTTCACAAGGCCCATTTCACTACTCTGTCAGGACAGTGGTAGCACCTCAAGTCACTCAGCTTCTTTGTACCCATGCTGATCCCAGCAGCTCTCATCACTCTGGTGCACCACAAGACAGAACTCACAGGCTCATTGTTTAAGGATGAAATATTTTTCTCAGACCTCTGCTGAACCCAAAATCTGTGTTTATGAATAAATACTTTATAACTCAGCTCACACTGATACTCCAAGGATACTGGGAAATAACATGTGAATGATATCCTCACTTTGGACAATCAAATTATTTCTCTTTTAGATCTGATGCGAGTTTAAAACTTTATTTCTTTGTTTTAATTTTGGCCTGTAGATGTTAAAAATATAGGCTGGTATACGTGTATGATTGAGGAACAAGAATCCTAATGCAATGATGGTTCACAAAACAGAAAAATGGGAGTACATTGGCAAAGACCAAGGCATCTCCTAGATGTGAACGTCTTTAAAATGAAACTTTACACGGGAATGAAAGCATCCAATTAAAATCGATACTACGAGAACTGCAAAAAGAGTCTTGCTTTGGAAACAATCAGGAAATAAAATAGTTCATTTCCCAAGAATGTTTTGAGTAAGTGAATGAAGACCAATAAAGGACCAAATACTTGAATATCAGCTTGCCTGCTTTCCTTTGAAGGAGTGCTGCTCTTTGCGATTCATTCTTTTCACAGAATGGTACTTGGTAATTTGTTCAGAGAACAATTCTGAAGGAGTGTATCTAACATTTCCAATTACATCTTGAAGGCTTGACACAAAGAGGGATGAGAAAGGTCTTGAAAATGGGGAAATGAATAAATAATTCAGGCTGCTCTTCCTCCTCTCACCCCCCCCTGCCCTCCCTGCATCCTTCCCCCCATTTAACTAGTGAACAATCTGATCTGCTGAAGTTATTAGGAGGCTTTATTTAGTAACTATGATCATCAGATAACAGGTTCTGAATATAATAAACCTACTCAGGAGTGAGAATACAGTGTTTGGTACCTAATATCTAAATGAGCTCTCAGATGCATGTATATCTCAGCTGAACAGAATAGTTTTAAGCAAGTGATAAGAGTGAGCAGGAAAGACATTCACTGCTATCATAATCAAGCACTTCATAAAGTAATTAATTAGATAAAGCCATAATGCACCATAGACACATGTTGAATAAGTATTCACATGCTGTTCCTTCAGACACAGGTCTGGGTATTGTATTTTGCTATGCTGTCATTCAAGATCCTTGTAATCTATGTAATTGATTCCTGGATTTCATTAGCCAATGCAATATGCTGTGAAAGGGCAAATGTATTTATGGGTTATCTAATCTAGGACAGGAGAAGAAGAGTGAAGACATGAAAGAAATCTTAAAATATGTAAGAAACAGCTGCCAGAAAGGAAGGAATAATTTGTTCCCTTCCGTTCCCACTTAGAAAAAGACATACTGAGTTTAAATTTCAACAAGGGAGATTTGCTTTAGATGTGTGGGAAACAACTTTGTCAGAGAAAGGAGACTAGCTTAAGAGTCCTGTTTAGTCTGTGCAGCTCTGGAGTCTTCATGTGTATAACCAGTCCTTGTCAGAAATGGTTCAAGAGCAGCCCATCCTGCCCTGGGACAAGATGAAGGACTGCACAGCTCCTGAAGGACTCTGCCAATGTAATTTTCTCCTTTAAATTTTCTCTGGTGCAAGATATTACACTTCCCTTTTAGTCTCCATCTCCTCATTCCAGCAGGAAATTACTGAAATTACAGAAAATGTGCAATGAAAGCAGAATGTGCATTTTCAGCTCACCTATGGGAGGATAGCATTTTCTGGCAGGTACCAATTTGAGGTGAGCCTCAGTTCCCATGTGTGATTTTCTCTTACAGGAGACACATGGGGGCTGTGGTGGAATGAATCTCCCAGCCTCAGCTGGCCAGGAGAACTGAACCTTCCACTTACCTTTTAGTGGCATGTTGCTCAAATGATAAGCTTTACAAAGTTCTAAAAGAATCTTGCTTTTAAGAGCACTAAAAGCTCCTTTTTGAAGCATGCATTAAACAAAGCTCTCAGCAAGCACGTGTGTCTGAATGGGCACTGTGAAACCTGCAATCTGAAGATGCCTCAGTAAAAAATCAAATCCTTTCTGGCACGGTTTTCTGCACTGGCATGTGTTTATTCTCTCTGGGAGGCCTTCTCTTTAGCGCTCTGCGTCAGGAATGCAAAAGGAGAAAGAATTTCCTTTTCTAAAGTGAAGGAAGTTCTCCTGGAAAGTTTTCTCTGGAATATTGTGTTTTTGAAGTCCTTAAAAGTCTGGTGGGTTTTTTTGTTTGTTTGGGTTTTTATTTTGATTTTTATGTTTGTTTGGGTTTTTTGGCTGGTTTTTTTTTTTTCTCCTTCTTTGAAGTATCTGCTTTCTTGAAAATGTCACTCTTAAAGAATTGTGACAGTCCTTTGTGGAAGTTTGAGTATCCTGCATTTCCCTCTCATGACTGTTGCTGCGGCTTCCTACTCGGATCATTTCTTCTGTGTTGTTCTGTAGTTGCATCAAGCTAGATGTAAGTTAGAAGTAAGAAGGAAATACTTCACAGAAAGAGTGGTCAGAAACTGGAATCATTTACCCAGTGAGGTGGTAGAGGCATCATCCCTTGAAGAATTTAAAAAAAGATTGGATGTGGCACTTGCTGCCATGATCTAGTTGAACAGTTAGAACATCGGCTGGACTAGATGATCTTATAGGTCTCTTCCAGTCTTGAAAAATTCTGTGATTCTGTGATTCTGTGATTCTGTTTGTAATGCCAGGATTCCCACAGCACATGTGGGAAACTTGCAGCTGAGACACTGAGGGTGAATCATGGGAAGTACACACCCCGTGGAAAACTGTGAGGATGAGGGAGCAAAGCAAGGAGGTATTGCTGTATTCTGTGTGCTCTGGGCTGAAGGAGATCCCTGGGGAGAAGGAGATGTCCATGTGTATTGCAAGTGCTGGGTCTGGATCAGTGCAACACTCCTGAACAATTTAAGACCTGGCTAATACTTCTTGGTGCACAAAGACCAAGTTAGCAAGGAACTTTTCTGTGCAGTTTTAACAGCAAATTGAGTTGGTGTTTGCCTAGGGGTGCTGTCTAACCTCCAGAGTTGCCCTCAACATCATGGTATAAACTGGACAAAACCCTCAAGCTTTGAAATAACATTTTGTGAGTGAAATGATGGAAGCTAAGTATTGGGTTTGTTTAAGAGAGAATGTTGACAAAAATGACTCCCAAATTGTTTTCTCATGAGGTACAATTTTCCCAGACTTATTGACTGTCATCAAATCCTGACAAGAACTACAAAGAAACCATTGCTATTATACCATGCCAGCATTGGCTGTGCTCTGAGCTATTTCGTACAGGTCTCACAGACAGTTTAATAATTTTGTAATCAGAAAACATTTGCACTTGGCCACATATTTCCTGCAGGCAGCCCCTCAGCTTCTGACAATTGAATCACACATGCAGATTTCAGGCAACTGTAAGAAAATCGCTGGCTATCCAGAACTGTTTACAAAAATAAGAAAAATAAATACATGTACAATAGTACACGTATTTACCTGGGACTCACCTGGGACTCTCTGTCATTTTGGGGTTTGCATGCTCTCAAAATGTGAATATTAGATGGCTTGCCCCTTTTAGAACTTCTGCCTTCTATACAAATATTGTTGTATAAACCTCAAGTCAGCAATTTGCTCTTTTATTGTATCTTCAATTAAAACTGCTTTAACATCACCAGGCTGGAGAGTGTCTCATGCAAAGGCTATTCTGGCTACTGACTTTGGTGAACAGTGTGGTTTTCCAGGGGTTAATAAGGCTGAACCTCCCTCTGTATCACTTACATACATCTACACTCTTGGCAACAGTCTTTTGTTCTGTCACATTTCATTTACTCCAGCATTGGTCCAGATGACACTAATGATGTTGAAAGTCAGCAGGATGCTGTTAATAAATGTGGTCCAGAGGCCTGCTATGTATGTGACCTTTATCTTTCAAATGACCTGTGTAAATTCAGTCCAGTCAATACACCTAGATAGATTGCTGTGTTTCCAGGGCTATAAAATTAGGTTAGAGAGTTCCAGGACAGGAGAAACTGAGGGGATTGCCTGCCTGAAACTGGCCATGGCTGCAGTTTGTCTGTTGGGACTCACTGATGTGATACGTGGATCCATCACACCTAAACATGAATGGATGAGGATGTATGTAGCTGCCTGCGTAAAGTTATTAAAAATCTTAGCTGTGTATTATTCTCTGTATCCTGGGCTTTATCTTGATGTGGTTACTCAGAGTTTGATTAAAACAGAATACAGACACAAGCCTAGGAAGATCTCTGTCCTACTGAACTTGCAGATGGGTTCCAGGTATGATGTCTGAAGGCAATCATGGCTGTAGTAGATGACATGAGTTTTGTCAGAACACCACTTGAAACAGCACCCAATGTCTCACGTCACCACTGAGAAACATATATTGCCTTGAAAAATACATATATGTGGTTCTCCTTCAGAAAAAAAATATTGATTAGCTTCCTTGAATAGCTATAAGAAAATGAGAAGAGGGGGCTGATTGTTGTCAGACCAAGAGTACTGGAAGCCTAAGACAGAGCTCTCAAAAGGGTAAATTTTGCATGCTTAGGGAAAAACTAGTACAAGCCTGACAGTAAGGATTCTTTCCTGGTTATGTGATCTCTGTGTTTTATCCTGCCCCCCATCTCCTGGTGAATAGTTCTGGGATAACTACTACATTTAAACCTTGATAGTTACTCAGATCTGATTTAATTGTTGGTAACTTGTTTAAGACAATAACTAAATAACAAGATAAATTAATCCACTTATACATGTTTAAAATTTTAATAGAATCAGGTCTTCTGATACAATAGGCTGATGATATCATTTTTAATGTTCATGTTAAAGTGGGGCCACATTTACTTTCTGGAAACACTTGGGCAGCAGAGCATAGCTGGAGAAAAATGCTCATGAATAGCAAATATTAAGCTCGAATGCTTGAATGTTCCCTGAAGACGATTCCAGGTTGTCTATTCCATTTTGTCATTTGCAGCTCCTTCTCTAGCTGTACACAGTATAAATCAGCCAAAAGCAAAGGAGTCAGCAGTAAGAAAATTGAAATAGGCCTACACCAGAATTCACACTGCAGCACATAATTCACTAAATGATAAAAATACAAGAATAGTGTCTGGAGTGAAAATGAACAGGAAAGAAGAAACTCATTTACAAATACGGTTTATAAGCAACAAAACAAAGGGTTGTTTTTACTTTTTTATAACCATTTGCCTGTGATCAAAATGTTAGTGTCCATTTTATCACTTTTGTGGAAAGACAACAAAATTAAATATTAGTACTACTTGAACAGTAAGTATTGGCTTGTCAAAAATCACCCTGAGTGGTGTCAAAACTCCATATCCCTTCCAAAGGCCATTTAACTCCCACCATTCCAGCAGGTCCATCCTCACCTGAGCAGAGAGCCTGCACATGCTGCTTTGGCTGCTCCAATACATGAGTACAGACACCCACTCTCGTTTTGTGAATACATCTTTCATTTTCTGCATTGCAAAGGTGGTTTTTAGATTTCCTGAAACAAAAGACTCATGCAAATAACTGATCACAAAGCAGGTCATGTGGTTGGATGGATATACCCCATTAAGGATCTGGATTTATCTCATTAAGGATCGTATGGGGCAAAAATTGATGGAAATGATTAATCCATAGACAGAGATCAATGCAGAAACAGTTAGGAAGTCTGATTTAACTTTTCAAGCTTAAATCTCATCTTAAACATGAGGTCTGTCCTCTCAAGAAAGTCTCTGAAAAGCTTCACGTGTAACATCAGACTCATGAGAGTTGTCTTCTCCATGCTAGTATACTTCATTCCAGTTGTCAAAAAATGATGTATACAAAATGAAAAATATCAAATAATGTTTGATTAGTTAACCACCAGGACGTTAATGTTAAAAATACATGAAAATTTTAATAGCATTTAGATAAAAATTTCCCGTCTATCCCATCTCTTTCTATAATGTTAAATTTTGATGGTTTAATGTTGCACACTCACTGCAGAAAACATATGTCCTGCCAGAGGATAAGCCCACTTCTTCCTTTTAAATATCCTTGATTCACACAGACAACCAGTTATCAGTTATGTTATTGCCTTTCTTCAGATGCAGATTCATAGGGGAAGAGCAAAATCAAGGATCTATAACAATTGGCATTTTCTCATTCCTCCTCTAGTAATAACCTGATCCTGTCAGAGAATATCAGTTAAAGGGAAAGAAGCAGAATAACAGTGAATGAAATTACTCAATATTAGGTTAAACAAGTGCAACTGATGCCTGGGAGATGTTAAACACACAGTATTTTCCTGATGAGTTTAAACAGTAAAGTGTATTTTCCCTCAGTAATGTAACAGGAAATGGTAAACTAACAGCATTGCTAATTTAAAATTTAACTCAGGATATAAGGATATAACAAAATGTTTTAAAGAAAAAATTATAACAGTGCCCAATCATTAAGAACATGTTGTTAAAAATAATTATAAAATATCACAGAGAAAAAGTAATTTAAAGGTGTCAGGTGAAATATTACTTTATTTCTTTAAACAAATTGACTATATAAACAAACAGTTTTTGAATTCCAGAAATGCAATAAATTTAATCATCTTAAGTTCATCCAAATTACTGCATTCCACCACTGGAATGAAATATTAACAGTATTATCAACATTCTAGTTAGTCTCCATTCAACCCCAAACTTTAATAGAAATAACCTGTAGGATTTGACTGAGTGCGATATTGCTTGAGAAGCCTTGAATTTAAACTGTCTGGATAAGGAAAGTTGCACAGTTTGTGAAGGCAGTTTTCAATAAAATGGAAATTTTGCTTCTATCCCATTTAGCTGTCAAAAGGCCACTTCTAATACTTTCATAAAGCTATTGCCTACACAGCAAAGATGAAGACTTGGAAACCCCCCCAACAAAATTCCACAGTAAATAACCAAAATATATCAACTAGAAAAAACTATCCTGCTTTTCTAATTTCCTTTGGTTTTAGTTTAATTTGTGTGTGTTATTTCTTGATGAGACTTAAACATGTTTAAAAAAGCTGATGGTGATTTATTCTAATTGATTATTAGATTGCAGCAAGGTTATTAAAAACATTCATTTTAGTTAAGATTTTAAAGTGAGAAACAGCAGAGAAAAATCAGAGTGAAATAAAAATGAATGGTAAGATAAGCAAATTTAAAAATCTACTGTTGGAAGTTTCAGAGAAACTAACATAAAAATAGATTAAAAACTATAATCAGAGGCTCTGGACAAAGCTGAAATAAGATTGCATTTTTACAAGATGAGGGAAAATATAATGTCTCCTTCCTAGCAAAAATGTTGCTTCTTGGACTCACACTTGCAGAACATAATGATCAAATACAGTGAGAATAATTTCACATTAAAGACACAATTGGCATTAACTCAGTGACTAGGAGAATTGGCTGAGCCATTTTTTTTCTTTTTTTTTTTCTCTGCAGCCCTACATGGGATGCAATGCTTTATCTGTATGCACTTCATCTGATCAAAGTGGGGAAAGATTTACCATCCAACATACACTTCTGAGGATTTTAAGCCGAGAATACACCATACTCCTGAAGTGACCTTGTGCATAATACATAACAGGGTATTCACACTGGTGTTTGAATGAGCAGGGCTAGTTTTCCTAATTATAGTGCTGCCTTTCACCCATGCTGATCCTGCACTGCAAAAATCATAACACACACACACAATTCAGACCTAGAAAGGTCTGAGAAGGATGTCACTATTCACTCAAAATATGGAAGTTTCTGGGTGTCAGATATTGACCTAGCTCATTGCCCCTTTGCGATGATCCCTGAGGAGATTTCCTGTTTCTTGCTGGAGAGTGGGTGTCAGAAGAGATGGAATTGCTCTCATCTCTCTGTCCCTTCTCAGGATCACAGAATGTTTGAATAAAAATGTTCAGTACCCTCACACAAATCATTCTTCAGAACCTGGCTTGTGCCCCTCTTCAAAGCAGTTGCTCTACATCATGGATGAACAACAATCTTGAATGCCATACCCACTGATTTGAAACACAATACCTGCATATTTTTAGACTTTGGGCATATTCCTGTGGTGCTCTGGGTTTCAAGAAAAACATTCTTCAGTATAAAAAAGCAAAAGAAAATCTCAGTGAAGGGAAGGAAAGGAATTCCTTACGTAAGGGAAGGTTCCTGTTTTTGCAAGAGCACAAATAGAAATCTGCATTCTGGAAAGGTGGAATTTCATGTCCAGGAGCAGGAGGTGTGAGGAAAACAGATCAGAGATGTCCTAGTAGCCAGTTCTCTAAGCTGCAGAAAGAAGAGAGGCACAAGAGCTGTGATAGATGAGGGGAGCTCCCTGCAGCTGCCAGGGAAACTGCTGGGGTGGGTGCAGGGGGAATGGAGTAAAGCACCTCTCAGTGCCTTTGCATTCAGTGCCTCGTGTCTGCCTCAGCCTAGCAGAGAGGGATGTTGACTATTCAGCCACTGTTGGTGATGAAATCAGGCATCATTGCTGTATTTGGATTGTTCAGGGAAAGAAGAGGTGGGTAATTTCCCAATGGCCATGCCTGGTGTGTGCCGTGGGCTTCAAGGACACTGGAGGAAGCCAAACATTTTGGAGGCATCACTTGTGAACAATGCCTTCCCTTCAGACAGGCAGGGGCATTCAGTCAGAGCTGTTTGGGGGTGTCTGTGCTGTCTGTGCAGGTCCTCAGGGGTGAGTCTCAGGGTGTGGATTCACTCTTTCAGCCAGTTCCTCACCTGTCTTTTGCAGGGATATATTTTAGCTTTCCTTTCTGGGACAAGGTACCTCCTGAAGGAATTGCCTCTTAGTCTGGCCTGGGTGCAATGCTCACAGGTTCATGGAAATATTAGTTTACAGTAGGTTTGTTATTGTTATGGGGTGGCAGCATGTCCTCTTCTACAGTGAATATGACATCTAACAGTAACAAGAGAAGTAAATGTGATGGGATTTCATCTGCCAGCCTGGTATGGATATGACTTGTGTACAAATTGAGTAAAAAAATATGCTAAACTGAAACAGAATATTTCACTGAGAGAGGGAGACATCTACTAGCATGGATTATTGCCTCTTTCATAAGGGAAAGACAAGAACATCCATGTGAATTAATTCATTAATTCCATTTCACTACAATGGGTACACTTGCAACTCAGATATGAAGAACTTCTATCATCAGAAAATAAACAGCAGAAAATAGTGGAACACATAATAAGCAACATTAAACAATAAGGAAAAATAGTCCCGTCCTTTTTCAGCAAAATTCCTAATTGTGTGCATCACTGCAAGTATGTGAACAGTCCTGTTGATATCAGTGAAGTCAATCCTGCTCCTCATCTCACTGTTTTGTTCAATGGGATCCAAAAGGATAGCAGGCAACAAAGCTTGGTTTGTGATATTTTGGAAGATAACAGTGGCTCTAAACCTTACAATAATTAGCATTAACAACAGATTTCTCTTTCCATAGCAAAGATTGTTCCTAATCCAGCAAGGGATTAAAAATATCATTATTTTGCTGTCACCTTTCTGATAGGTCCTTTTCCTTCTAGCTGACAACTGAGATAACAGACAAGGAGACTATCCACCTGATATACAGTTTTCCTTCCCTTTAGAATGATCTGTGACAGTTTTCTCTTGTGACAGGCAGGCTGGGTTAAAGCAGCCTTTGCTTCTCAAGTTCAGGCTCAGAATAGGAATGCTTCTATTTCCTTGACCTGCATTATTTTAGAGACCACTTGTAAGATTTAGGAGAAAAAAAACCTCAGCTCACCTTGCAGACTATAAAGGACACACAAGCGGAGTTCATACAGGACAGAAACTACTGAGGGGCAGCAGGCAGAGAAGAAAACAAACAAACAAACAAAACCTCAAGTCAAAGCAGCAGCCTCAGCAGGTCACTAAGAGGGGATGTTTTGCTTGCTTGCTTGAAGTAGTCAAGTCCTAGAGCAGTTCTCACTGTCCCAATTAAACTGCAGACAGCTGGTTACATCCCTGAGAAGTGAGAGGAGGCACTTGCTGTAAAAGCAGCAGAGAAGCAGAATTTGAAGCACAAAAGTGGCAATGTGCTCATGGTGGGCAGCAGACACAGGAAAACTTCCACAGGGGATTTATTCTATTTTGACAAGGGTGCTCCAACACTGATGTTTCTGAATACTTAGTGGATATGGGAGAAAATATGCCTGGAAGGGATTGTTAAAGAGGTTGCAGTGTTACGGATTCCCAATTCCACTTTAAGAAAATCTAAACTTTGTTAGGGCTGTTCGAGGTCAGCACATCCTTCCTCTGTGCTGGAAAGGGCTGCATGGACTCCATGTGTACAATAAAACTTGTTTAGAGCCAAGGGACCACAGGTACAGCTAAAGGCACCTCTTGCTTCAGTGTGCACTCTGTTGGGCCCTGGCCTCTTGTGCTTTGAGTCCTAGCATGAGTTCATCTTTCATGGGGAGCTACTAACACAAAATATTTAGTATAAATAACCCAGAGTTTCACAATGTTCTTTCAATGTTCCTTACAGTTTTATCTGTCTCAGATTAAGAACAAAGAGTGAGGCTTGATTTCATTCTTCTGCGTGGAGTTTTAGTTTATAGCTCAATTTTTTTCTGACTTAAGAGTCCCTGTAGTAGAAGACTATTACTCTTAACATCTGTAGAATCAGTGAGGAGAAACCAAAGGCCATTTTCCCACCTAAAATTTGTATTTCTTTCAAAAGAACACTGTCTTTTCATAAAGGCCTACACTGATTATGTTTTCATTCCATACCTACCCTATTGAGTATTTTTTTTATTTTTATTTACTGACAGTGCAGATGATGGAAGTTTTTGCACTAGTGACTGTATACCAGGTAGGCTATAAAAAAGATTCTCATGGAGGTAGATCTAGTCTTCTAAACTCTAAAGATTAATCTGTAGAGCTCAGAGCCAAATATAGAGCATGACCACCTAAAGGACTGCATGGGGTCATCCCAGCATATTGAAGGTGAAGTTGAAAGTAATAATTACTTTCTTAGAATCTTAAGCAAGTTTAAAAAGTACAAACTAACAGGACTGCACCTCTTAATTATCCACAGACCGCTTTCAAGAATGAGTTTGTAATATTCATGAGGTTTGAGTTTAGAAGATTTGAAGTAGATGCCTAAGCCTATGTTGCTCAGCAGACAGCCTGAATAAGTTGGCCATTACACATGCTGTGGGCAAGCTCTCCTCATCTTGCATCTTGCATATGTTTTAGTTTACCTCAGTAATTAAACATTCATTGGACAAGAAAGAGGTTAGGGGAGCCAAGCATGCGAGAGGAAAGTCAGGTTATTGCTCCAGTGGTTATTTAATTAGTTAAACAAAGTCGGACAGTTTCAAAGGACACAGCTGAGGAGATCTAATAAGCTTGTTGATTCAGATATTCTTCTGCAGACACAGAAAACTTGTGTTGAAATCTCTTGTCCATATTAAGCAGCCTGAGGACAGAGAATTGGTCCTTTGCAAACGGATATCCTAAATTGCTGTGACTTGTGGAGACACAATTGGGAGAAGCAGATTTCACTGGATTTGCAAAATCAAATCTAGTTGGAGAGCTTGTTGGGAAATGAAAAGTCTGTCCCATGCAGTTGCCAAATGTATCCTCTGGGATCTCATCTTTTGAGATCTTCACATGGATGGAGATGGAGACGATCAGCAGTGCTTCCCTTCCAATGCTCGTTTGTAAATCATATTGAAATTCAACACAGGTGTTTTTTGGAGTGTGTTGATAAAATGCCTTGGGAAGCCTATACAGGAGTATTCTGATGAGAGCTGTATTAAAAAGGGAAGGAAAGGACATCTTGATGCTCTTTATAGCACATAATACTGGGTTTTTTTATGGATTTAAAACCTCCTAATGGCTTTTTCCTCTAAGGGATTCATCACCTGTTCAATCATTTACACTCTGGTTAACAGTGCTTCAGTATCATCTAAATGCTATAAAAATTGCTCTAGTTTAGTAAAGTATCTCACACTTTGATTTATCTTTGCAAGTGTCTTCTCACATATTTTTCCAGCCTACCAAGGAGGAATGCAGCGAGGTTCCCAGAGCTGTTTTGAAGCACTAAATCTCCAGCACTGGATATTCTGAGTGAATAGGTAAAAAATCTGTCACATTTAGATTGTGGGATTTGTGTGTTCATGAAAAAGTATGACATACAGAAGTGAGAAATGAGATTTTCTGCTGATGCACAAATGAGGCATGGAGCATAAGAGGAAACAGAACTGTTGTTACTGTAGGGGTAGTAACCTCAACAAAGCCTGGTTATATTTTACCCACTGCAAGAGAGAAAACAGTTTAAAGTAGGTGACCCATTGCTACAGAAATGCCTTAGACTCCCATCAACCAGGGCATTGTATTTCTTTAGCAATCAGCAGTTTTATTATAAGATTTTTCCTGACTTCTCTGCTCTTAAATATCTGTCAGACTCTGGAGGATGCTGGAAACTGAATGACCAAAGTGATGAGAGAATAAAGCAGTGAAGGAGGGCTGAAAAATAGTAATGGCCTTGTGAGTTTTTCCCTTCTAGATCATTGATTTTGTTGTAACTTGGAAGAGACAAAAAATTGTTACTGAACATTTAGTTGCATTGACAAGATACCTTGAGCATTTTCAGTCTATTTCTACATAGCAGAAATGCCCCTTTGTCAAAACCAACATTTCAGCTTGCATCATCTGCAGAAACTCTGATGGATCAGAACTGGATTCCTACCCTTGGAGATAAGGCTTTCATGAGACTGGGAGAACAGGACTAACAAAGCTGTGGGGCATCTGTTCTGTTAAAATGGACAGTGCAATTCTGTGCTTTATCTGGGAACTGTCATAAGAAAAGTAAAAATCAAATGCATCTTTATAGATGATGTAAATCAAATTATCATTATTTTCTTTAAATCATCATGAAGATTTAAGGACTAGTTTGAATTATTCAGCTTTATTCTTCACACATTTCTGTTTCTTAATGTGCTTGCTTAAGGATAACATTTTTTTTTTAATGAGACCACTGGGGACAAAAGGGTAGTTGACACAGGGGAATACATACTGTGACAGAGAAAATTCCTCATATACAATGCAGGGGATGAGTTCTTGAAGTAAAGACCAAAGTGATGAATATGAACACTTATTCTGTGTGGCTGAAATAGGCTAAGTTCTGTGATATTTCTACCAGCCGTGTCAGAGCATTAGACAAGTAGAAAAGTGCTTTTTGACTGAAGTAACTCTGGACAGGGAGTTTTCATTCCGCGGGGTTTGCATTTCCACCTCCACCACCGTGCATTAACACATAAATATGTATGGCCAGTGAGACTGCTGCTGGATATGTCTGATCCCATTGCATCCTGCTGTTTGACAGCACAGACCTGTGCCCTCTGCCCTGGGCTGCCTGCAGCCACTGTGAGCTGCTGGGGAGCCCTGGGGGCAGCGAGAGCCCCACCGAGGCTTTGAGGAGACACGGCCACAAAGGGCTGGGCTTGTCATCTTCCCAGAGGGGTCACTAAACATTTTAATAGTGGTCATCTCCCCAACACTGTTGCTTCCATCTGCTTATTCATTCGTGCTTCTCTACCCTTGGAAATCCATCTATTTTTAAAATTAATTGTTTTTCCTTACTTCGCTGTTCACCCAGCTGACTTATCTCCTTTGTTGGTTATTCTTCATGAAATGGCTATTTGCTTTCTTTTTCCCCAAGTTTCCCATTTCTCAGGTTCACATATGTGTTTTGTTGTCAAGCTTTCTTAACACAATTCATATCTTTATGGATTCATCATTATTGCTATTATTACTGCTGTAGGTCAGATAATTTTGACCATTTTTGATAGGAAATAACAGCAAGGCTCATGCTTTTCCAGTCCCCTTTGTTTTACTTGAAGGAAAAATCTATATCTGATGTTTATTATTTCTCTACGTAGCAGATACAACTGTAGAGTATTTTATTTTTATTCTCACTTTTTTTCCTGAGATGAAAACTTAGCCAAGTCAGCATCTGTGAACGGTGTTTCAGTCTTTGAAGGGCCTTCAGGACCAGGCACCCTAAGGAAATAGAAGAAATCCTGCAGTTTAGGTCTATTTTAAAATGCCTTCATCTCCATGTGATACTCCCTTCCTGAGTCCAGAGAATGGAATCTGTTTATTACTGCACCTTGCTTATAGGAATACAAATAGACTTTAAAAGGATTTTAAGGCTCACTTTTGTCTTTCATAATTTTCTGAAGATGACTGCAGCAATTGTGTCAGAGGTGAAATTCAGCTGGGCTCCTTTTGCAGTCCTGAGAAGGAGAGGGGGATCCTGGTCAGTGTTGGGCTTGAGCATCTCATCAGCTCACAGCCCTCTCTGACCCAGCCACACTGATAAAATCCTGGGTGCCACAGAGTTTGGGATGGGCTGTGTAAGAGAACCCATGGCACAACACAAAGTTAAGGAGCTCTGCTATATGGTGGAGGAATTGTGTTTAAGTATGGCCTTTGATTTTGAGCAGATTCTAGAAGTATTTTCTGTAGCCTGGGAAGAGTATTAATTATAGATTTACAGAGGTTCTCCCTTGAAAAGCCTGGGCAATCACATACAAAAGGGACTTGATTGAAGGTCTTCCTATGAACCTAGGAAAACACAAGTCTACTATCCAACACAGCTGTAAATGCTTTGGTGGGTTAGTCTGCGGCAGGTAGAGGAAAGCCAAAATTTTCTGCCTGCACAAAGCAAGAAAAAACCCTTAAAAACTCTCAAACTTTAGCTGAATTTTGATTTAATTTATGGGTCTGCATTATTAGACAAAGAAAGGACATTTTCCAGCCAGCACTATGATTGCTTTGCAAGTTTTGGCTTCTAGCACATTTAATTCAGTTACTCAGTCTTCAACTGTGTTATGAAAACTCAGAATTTCATAAGGAAAAAAAAATAGGGAAGGATGACACTGCTACAGAAAAGATTGGAGGACACCAGGGATTTGGTTTCAGGCACAATGAAAGCTAGATACTGGGAAAGCTGTGAAAGGTACCCAATTAACTGGTCTGCAAGAAAGCCTTTTCTCTTGCCTTTTACAGGTGAAGCAATTGCATCTGCAGCAAGAAAGCTTTTTCCCCTTAATGTGGGTGTGGCTTTTAAATTCTCCTCCCATTATTTATTTCCCTTCGCTTAGGCCTCTGGGTAATGCTCCTGAAGAAAACTTTGTGACTCCTATTAATTAAAAATAAGGGTAAAAAGCCCTCAAAAACCAACAGCTTCTTTGTTCCTCCAAGTGCTCTTTACAAAGAAAGCTGTGTTATCACAGCTGGTTTAGCTGCTTGCTGAACTGTCCAAAAGAAGAAATAGAGTATTCAAGTGAAATAAGAATGAGAAGGAGTTTTGTTCCATGCAAGGTAATGATGTAGGCTTTTGGAAAAGTTAGGGTTTATCAAGTAAAAAGGGTAGAAAAGTAAAGAAGCTGAGTAGTGCGGGAGAAGGTGGTAAATAGACTTTTGGATGTGGTAGTTGATATAAAAAAGGCTTTCTACATGGGAAAACTTCATACTTTCAAAATCTTTAAATCCTTCTATGAAATGTTATCATGAAGTCCTGAAGCTTAAAGGAAAGGAGAAGGAATAGATCCTAGAAGCACAAAAAGTCAGCCTTAGGAGCCATAAGAGTAGAAAATAAATGGTAACTTTTCAAAAAGAACAGTTCTGAAATGTCGCCCTGACAGCAAAAAGATTTTAAAATGAAATCTACATTCATAGACTTCTAGCTATTATCCTGTAAATGTAAAGATGAGTCTCAACTGAGTTTCTATTCCAAAGTCCCCAAAGCTTTTGTGCCTTGTAATTACCTTGGCATCTTTGTATGCATTTGGAATACAGCACTTAATGAGCAGATCATATGAGCAGCTGCCTTTTATTTAAGGCATGTGGTTGCAGATCAGATCTTAATTATGTTTCTGTATGAAAGAACAAACTACAAACAAGGTTATGCTTAAATAGCTTCTATGGGGGAAGAAAATGGGGGGTGGGAGTGGCATTCTGCAGCCTTTCTTAATGGAATCTTAGGTGATGATGCTAACTCTTTTTGTTTCTGTTTTCAGAACATGTGTGTGTTTTCCTAAGGCCCACGAACTTGGAGTCAGGTGAGGCTATTCACTATTTCCATTCCTAAGTGTCGAATGGGGATCATGTTAGACTTGAGTTGGCAGGTGTGGTTCCTGTTAGCTGGGAAAGATTTGCCTTCTTTTTATTACGTTTCCTATGTGAAAGTTTAAACTTAATTGGTTTCTTGCAGTTTGATAAAATATATAGGAGTGCTTTGGATGCGAGCAGAATGTGTTGAATGGTTATAATCAGGCTCTTTATTGTCAACAATTTATACCAGCCGCTGAAATATGAATTTTTCAGCTCCTCTCACTAATCAGTGACTTAGGCAAAAGTGCAACCATTCTAATGGTTATTTGTTTTGTAATAATTTATGTGTATTTTTTCAGTAACTTTCTAGAGTTGACATTTAGGAATAAAAACATGGAGAGGACAGATCAACAAAGGAGAGAAAAATGGATGAGTGAAAATCAGTCTGCAGATGATTATTCCCCACCTCCAGGGAATCTGTGATCTATATTAAAGTCTTTGATTCTCAAATACAGAGTAACAATTACATTTGAGTAAATAAACCCAAGCTACCAAAGAATTATTGAAATTCTCTCTTTCATAAAACTTAATGTTCCTCAGGCATTTTGCAGTTGTCATTCAAATCAAGTGACAGACAATGTGGCTTTTACAGAGTATTTAACTCTCAGGCTGTATCACTGCAGAGAGTTGGAGTTTTGGTTTTTTTTGGTTTTTTTTTTCTCCCTACTATTTTCATTTAGTGCTGCCTGTTGAGATGTTATGTTTTTTGTACAAAAAAATACTATGGTAGGTACAGGAAGAACCCCCAGAGAGGAAATATCCTGAAACTGGAATGTGAAGGTTTAGTAGGTCCTGTGGCAACTTCTCTTGCTAGTTTAGAAAAATGGTTCTTTGCCCCACTCAAAAATGCACTTTTCTTTATTATCTGCTTTCTGGGAGGCAGATCACAGCTGTTCTCTTTAAACTGGGAGATCTTTGCCAAATTTCATCAGTTGAGGATCTGGCTGATATTCTATCAGTACCTTTGTTGAGAGAAGACACCCTCATGCTCTCTCTGTGAGGTGGGAGGTGTTGCTGAAACCAGCTCTCAGTGGTGCTATGTCAAATTCTCAAAATGTCAGATTTATTTGTGCATGTGATGGTATAATTTGGCTTCCTGCTGTGCAAATGAGAGGATTAATTTCCATAATGTAGAAATTAACAGTGCAGTTGATATTTTTCTATCTCTCAGTACAAATTATCAGCTGGGGGTGACAGCAGCCAGCTCAGCCTCCTTTTCATCCTCCTTCCAAAGAGCCATTGGTGAAGACACTTGCCCCAATTAAATAATAGTGAATGCCAAATTGGTGTTATCTCCTCCTGCTCCATCTGTCTCTGGTTGTCTGGCTCTGACTGCCTTTACCAGAGCAGGGAGGGAGCAGGGCTGCTCCACCTGAGGTTCTGGTTCCTGTGTGTGATTCACAGGACAGTGAAGCAAGTGGGGAGCATGGTTCCCTCTGCAAACGCTGCTATGGGGATGGTATTTGGGGTCAGTCATATTTTAAACCATATGGAAAAATATTGCAAAGCACTTGCCTCTGTTAGAGCCTTGCAATTCTTTTGGTAGATGTGTAGGTGATTCAACAATATGATGTTGAAGGCATAAAAAATGCTTTGAGCTCCCATGGGCTGTAGGGTAAAATCTTCTTTTTATTGTGCAACATGTCCTCAAATCATATCTGGAAGCTCTTGAGCCATTTCACTGCTGGGCCCTTAGAAAAGCCTTAAGTGAATATATAAGTATATATAGTTCAGTTTGGAAATTCAAACACATCAAGAGGGCTGTGGAAGGAAAGGGGACTTAGCTCTCCACTTCTGTTCCTTCAGTCAGATCAGCCCTGGAATTTCACTCAACTGAAAGTAGCAGTTTCTGCTGACATTAATTGTTGTGACTTGCATAAAGCAGATTACAGGATTTAGATTATACCTTTTAAACTAGCAAAAGTACATAAATGGATTACAGAGAGTGGTATGTGACAGTAATTCTTCGAGGATACATATAATCAACAACATCTTTTTAGAATGTAAGGGTATATTGAGGCATAATCTCAACACAGTGGGGTGAGCTTGGGCTTCTCCACTGAGTTACAGACATTTTTGCCAGGAGTTTCACAAAGCGCAAAACCCATCTGAATTTGTCTTTTCAACTCTTAATTGTTCCATGAAACTTCATAAGCTCTGCATTACACCTGTCTATAAATAATCAAACCCAAAAGAGGTTTGAGAATTAAAGTACTAATATAAGTTAGCATTCCATAGTGAGACCACCTGGAATCTGATCCTCTTTGATGAAATAATAACTGAATGCCCCAGATTAAAGAAAATGCCCTTGTGATTTGATTTCTTCCCTGGCTAAGCATATCTATGATGATATATAAATAAAAAGCTCATACAGGAAATAGAACAGCACAATTACAGGTAAGCTCTTATGTTGATCTGTCCGCCTGTTTTTTTCCTTTCCAAGTAGGAGTTAAGTGAGATATTATAAACCTGTTAGACAGAGGAAGACAGGGGTTCTTGGGGATGACAAAGAGCGCAGCCACTTCTAGCTCTGTTGAAGCGGGAACATGGACTCTCAAGTTTTGAAGATTCTCTTTTACTCCAAATTGTGACTCTCTGTTTCTAGACTTTCTGTACTTTTATGAGAAGAAAGATATTTTCTGGTGGGAGCTGAGACCTTAAGCTGTCTTTTAACATTATTTTCAAAGGCCTCTTGACAGTTCCTACGAAGCTGCTGGTTGGTGCTGGGCGTTGTGAGAAGCTGCAGGGCTGTGATGGCCCTGGGTCACTCTGGGCTGGGAGGTGGCAGCTTCTCTGAAATCAGGGTTTAGCAGGGCTACCAGTGACTAACTGCTACCAATATCTGGCTCAATGCAGCTGGGAGTGGCAGTGAGTGACACTACACACTTGGAATCCAGAGCTCCCTGTTTGCTCCTGCTGGAGCACTCACTAAATGTGGGAGAAAAGAAGGGCAAGACAAGGATGAGTGTAAAAGTGAGGATGCTATGTGCTTGATATGTGTGGGTTTTTCAGTCTCTAACAATATAACATCCCCATCCAGGAATACTGATTTCTTCAGTACATTCCCACTCAGTGCTTTCCATGGGCTGTTATACTCATATGCCTGAAGGACATCAAGAGTTTGGTTTTCTGAGATGACTTTTAAAAATAAGCAAATGTTAAAAATAATTTTGAATTGCAGAAAATGTCAGATTTTCATGCTTGATATAATGACCTTGCATGCAATTTCCATCTTTTAATGGAATCATTATGGACTTGTTGCAAGGAATAAAAAGAAATGTGCTTCTATCCGACTTAATATATGCGTATGATATTTGTGTAATATAGCCGGGCCTAGCGTAATATATCTTGGCCTGGCATAGTATCGCTGGGCCTGGCGTAATATAGCTGGGCCTAGCGTAATATCACCAGGCCTAGTGTAATATCACCGGGCCTAGTGTAATGTTGCCTGAGCCTAGCGTAATATCACCAGGCCTAGCGTAATATAGGCGGGCCTGGCGTAATGTTGCCGGGCCTAGCGTAATGTTGCCGGGCCTAGCGTAATAAAGCTGGGCCTAGCGTAATGTTGCCTGGCCTAGCATAATATAATTGTGCCTAGCGTAATATTGCCGGGCGAAGCATAATATTGCCTGGCCTAGCATAATAATGTTCAGGAGGTACAGCCTTGAAAAGTGCCACCATGTTCGGGACTGCTATTACTTAATTCCTCCCTGTATGATGATTCTTCATGGGTAGAAGTGGAACGATTTAGAAATACTTTTGTGAATGAAAAGGACGCATTTACTATTACAGAGTGGTGTCATATTCGCTATTGGACAGTATCAAGGCAAACAAACACCAATTTCTTAGTAAAATATGTTCCCTTTGAGAAGATTAGTGCATCAAACAGTTATGCTGAAGTTCTTATATGTTCTAATAATGATTTTTTAAAAAATACTGGTTTAAATGCCTAGATTGTCTGCACAAGAACTATACTGAGGCAACAAACAGTTATTCAGTCTAAATTGTCATACCAGTCTTCATGTGCCATTGATGGAGAGAAGGAAAGAGAGTGAGTCCATCCTAAGGAATGTCTTTGTCATGAAACAGCCTCCAGAGACTCCTCTGTCTCTTCAGTGATTGTGAACTATTAAACTGCTGCACTTTGTCTGAACAGCTGAATTTAACTGAGACAAATCTGCTGGTAAAGGAGCTGAAGTACTAACAAGGGGCATTGGTAGGGGTGGGGAAAATGAGCATCTCTATTAATTATTATTCAGAAGCAAAGTGGGTTGGTGACAAAGAGCCAGTTGCATGAAAATAGTGCATCAGACAAAAGTGGGAAGCACTTTTGAATGAGGAGTTCCTGAACCCAGGGTGCCATGTGCCCCAAAGTCAGTTCATACACAATGTATACCCATGGCTGTGCCCACTGAGAGCCCTGCAGAGTGATTACTGTGTGCATTGTCACTCTGAGTTACTGTCTGGTCATGACTTTGTGCAATAACAGGGAAATGCTGCATGTAGCTTGGAAACAGCATAACCACATTAGCAAGTGAGCCAGGGCAGTCCTGCTGTATAAATATTAATGATTCAGTGTCTCCGCACAGGTCTGTGCTGCAGAGAGCTCTTCTGTCTACACTTCTGGGTGATTTGGGATGAAGCATATTCTGATTTTTCCTTTCTAATTCGAGTGATATGATATGATATCAAGGAAAATAAGTAATTTTCTGAAAGAGCTGTTTCAGCTAGCTCTCTGTTCCTCTGGCTCCTTCACAGCAGTGCAGTCAAGGCTCCAAGAAGACATCTGCTGCACTTCCATTCTCTTTGGAGGCACTAGAGACTTGTGGCAGCATTCATGACACTGAAGTAAAAACTAGGATGCTCCACAAATACAGGCATTTGTCCTTGCCATAAAAGAAAAATACACTTCATGTAGATGTATAAATGGCTTCACCACCTGAGGAACGCGACAGATATCTATAAAATGATGGGATGGCATGGACCTGCTTAGTGTGCCACTAGGAATTAACTGGCTCTTGCCCACCTCCTTCACCCTCCATAACAAGTACATGAGATTAGAAATATTTCTGGGGATCCTTCAGCAAGCTGAATGAAATTTGGATTGGTTGTTGAGGGGTTTTTTGGGTGCTTTTTTGGTGGTGTTTCTTTTTCTTAATTGAAGGTTTTTCTACATAACTTTCTCCCGTTATGATTCAGCTCAAATACCTGTGCAGATTCAACCAAGAACCTTGAATGAAAAAGAGAACAGAAACCTGAATTTGATGGAGTAGAACATCTTTCTGCTCCTTAAGTATATTTCTTCCTCCCCATCCAGCCAGCTTTACACTTCCCTAGCCAGTCAGTGTGCAAGCTCCCTATATTTATGCTGAGCTCCTGCTGGTACCCATATAAAGTTCAGATACCCCAGAGTATCCTTTTGCTTCTCTGTCATAAATAAGCAGTGACTTAGCACAGCTCTCATTTTTAAGACTGTTTTGCCATGTGTTCTGCTTTCCAGAGGACAGGGTGGGCTTTCAGACTGGCTGTTATATGAGTTGTTTCTGAACCTGACACAGAATGGAAAAACAGCCCTTTGAGGCAGGACACCTTATTCCAGGGTGAGATCTTTCACTTCTTGAAGGTAAATCCAGAGCAACGCAACTGGATTTTTCCACTCACATGGTCACAGAGCTGAGCAGGACTTCATTCTGTAACTTTATTAATTTCATGGCAAACACACTTACCAGAAGTCCTGCTCCTTTCTTTCCTAAGTCACAGCTCTGTAATATTTGCACCAAATGAAATATTCTTAGCAGTCAGTAGGAATAGATCTCTTCCTTTTAAAGGGGTTACCGTGGTAGGTACACTGACTACATCATAAAAAGCCAGCAGAGAAAAGGTGAGAGACCCCATTTAGCAGGCAAAACCAGGTGTTGTTTAGCTCATCTCAGTTATAGGTATTTATCCAGTGATCATTTATTGCAATGATTTACCCTTTTCATACCAGTGCTCTCTAAAATATGATCTAATTGGCAAAAGGCATTTGAGATTCTATTTTTCTAATGTCAGATGGTTTTTCTACTCAAAAAGCTTTATACTGATGTTTTCCGCGAACCTATAAGATTTTTGATAACACTTTAAGATTTTTTTCTTTCCCATTATAAATTGGGAAAAATTTTTGTTTGAATTGAAGAAAATATTTTGAAAACCTAGCTTTTATTCAAGTACATTAATGTTATTTTAGGAAATGCTTATAGGTAAGATTTTTTGGTATGCTTTAGTGAGGCTTGTTATAATTGTTGATAAGAGTATGACATCATTGCTTATCAGCAGGCTGAGGAATCTCACCAGCAGAACCTCTAGGAAATGGAGTCTCAAAAAAAATACGTATATAAGTCAGTGTGCACACATCAAAACTGTTTGGCTGGAAACCTAGAAATTTACAATATACTGTAGAGAATTAGGTCTGTCTATTTGAAAAGATCTGTGAAGCGCCCTGGAAAACTTTTAGTTGAAAATATGGTGTGAGAGGCAAGAAATCTAGCATGGTTCTTCTCTTAGTCTGAAAGGCATGAAAAATACTTTTATTACATCTACAGGATAACAATGCTCTACTTTTCAATCCTCAATAGTCTCTGGTGTTAGTATCAGAAATCAATTTCCTCTGGAGGACCAGTTTGGGCAGTCCTGGGAATCAGTGCTTTAAACAGGGGGGAGGTTTAGTATATTTGCTTCTCAGCTTTGCATTTTGAATGTCATCTGCATTGTTATGCTCCATTCCTAGAAAAGAAGAATGAGTTTTGAAAGAAGGAGTGAGTGATGCTTTTTTATGAATGTAGTAATTTAAAGTTAGAAATTACTTCAGTGAGTGTTCGACAATCTCCTGGGGGTTGTATGTGGTTCCCACTATAAAACAAAGTATATTCTGTGGGCAGGGTGGGCACTACATTCCTATTTATATATGTTTTAGTTTGAATCTAAAACATATATAATCTAAATGTTGAGCCAAACAAAGGCTAACAGTGTAGGATGTACTGTGTGAGAACTGTGCTGCTAACGTTACAGATTAGGCCTTTAGTTTGTGTAACACCTCTGCTCCTCTCTTTCTCATAAGAAGCAGCTTTAAACTTGACAATACCATGTTGAGAATCACCAGGTGGAGTTATTGCACACATTTGAGAGATTATTTTTCTGACTACACAAGCATTGTTAAAGATACGGTTACATCAGTTTCCATTTTGTGAATTAATTTCTGACTGTAGGGTGCATCATAAATCACGGAGGATGTTATGATCCCTTCCTATGCTCCCTGTTTAGAATCTTTTCTCTTAGTCCCCAGGAAGTAAACTGCTATATCTGGTCCTACTGTCTTAAGACGACTGTCTGCCTGTTGTTCAGCTTCTGTGTTTTATATTGTGTATACAAGGTAGGTAAACACATTGCACCTTATGAAAACCTGGGCTGTGCATCAGACAAGTTTGTAAAGGTGAGGAAATAATGTGAGTAAAGGATGAGGTGTGTTACTGTTGGGTAAGTCTGAGTCATTCCTCTTGAGTGTGGAAAAGGAATCAAAATGAATGGGGATGGCAGAGTTGCTGTTTAGATGCTGCAGGAGAAGAGACAAGCAGAATTGTGCAGGGATAAGGAAACAGAAAAAAGTCATGATGGTTGTGTGTGATGCAGGGGAGAAACTTGCTGAGGGCCTTGGGCAGACAGGCAGGTATAAAACCCATTTACAGGGAGAGTTATGGCCTGGGCAGGGCTCATTCTGACCACAGTGCAGGGTGGGTGGGAGTGACAGGTGTCTGTCACCATCAGGCTCCCTGCTGGGGGGATGCAGGAGCTGCATGGATCCCAGTCTAATGAGGGCATATTGATTAATTTGGAATCTGTATGCACAGTTACAGCTATTCGGTTTTAATGTCAGTGAGATGATGGCAACACCTACCTTAAATGTTAAAATATTCTTTAGATTGTAATCGCATGTTTCCTTTGCTCTTTGGAGTCAATCCACTGGGATCTCTGACTCAGAGTGATCTTTCAAAGTCAAGTTGGCTTTTGAATGGCACTTAATATTTGCCCCTAAAAATCCAGACTAAATATCCATTAAATGTAGGCACTCAACATTGCACTCTAAACTGGGGTAACAGCTATAAATACTTAAGTAATCATTTAAAAATTAGGGAGCAATTAAGAGGAATTAACTGATTGCTTTCTGAGGTGTTGTGGGGTAATTAGGATGTCAGTCCATCCTGCAAATATGAGCATAACAAATGGATGAAGTCAAATCAAGAAGATCAAAGTATAAGTAATTTTCACTGAAGAGCTTAGTACTGGTTATGCTACCTCTAAAGCTCAGGTGTGCTTTGCTGTACACCAGGCAGAATGCCCTATATCTCAGTGAAATAAAATAAGAGGTGCTCATTTTCCCTATGTCATATTGAGTTAGAGACATCTTGGATGTTCTTGTTGTTGAAATATAAGCTCATTACTGAACCTAGAACTTCAGGACCTAAGAGGGAATTCCATTTGGCACTTTCCCTACTGGGTTGATGGACACAAACAAAAAGGAGAAAATGCCCTAAGAAACACTTGAGGACGTATTCCCATCCTGCTTTTTTATCATTCATGTTGGTGCATCTTTCTCCCCTTCTCTTCGTGCTTTTTCTCAGATGATGCTTTATTGTCCTTCTGTTATTAAAATGGTATTGCAAGGAATTACCTATTGTGAATCTGGAGAAAGAAACATTGCCACTGGCTTCTTTCACCTTTTTAGGATTTAAGCTTATTGAAATAAATATAAAGGGCAGGGGGAGAAGAGGGTAATGGGGTAGAGGAAAAGCTAACTGGGAAAGATGATAGCCCTCTGTTTAGGAAGATTCTCTGAGAATCTAGGGGAGGTGCTAATCAAATAAGTGATTATTGTCCCCTTTGTAACATGAGTGTCTGTATATAATTATGTGTGCAAGCTGGCAGATCTCTTAGAAGGGATGCCATGGGATCTGAATCATCACTGATGGTCTTTGGCATTATTGGTATGAATGCAAGGAATGCTAATACCCCCTGCCTGCTTGCCTTTCAATAAATGTACATTTTCTAGCTGCAACTTGTTGCAGAAGTATGTGGAAAGGACAAGAAACTTCTATAATTCCACTGAAGAATTCACTGATGTAATTTCACCAGGAAATCCTTTGATTTCTTGCTTGGATGTGGAAGTGCAATAGAATGCCAATGGTCTACCTGCATTTTATTAGAGGTTTTTGCTATAGTTATTTATCACTTCTAAGGGAGAAAAAGGTTGCACTGCAACCATTTTGCATGTAGCTAACCTTAAAAAAAAGCATATATTCTGCTTTTTTTCCTCTGAAATTCCCTGGGAGTGAGAGGTGCTTTGCTAAATAGTGAAGAGGGACATGCAATGTATGAGGAGTGCTCAAGAAATACAAATATTTGGCACTGTTTTCTACCTGGGACCCAGTTGCTTGTTCTAGGTGTTTCTATATGTAACAAAACAAGCTAAGCCTGTTGCCATTGAAGTTAAATTAGCAATGTAATAGTCCGCACAGAAGCTGTAAATTGAAAAATGTTGAGAACTACTTCAATCTGGTAAACAACTATTGGTGAGTTCCATACCTGGCTTTTGTGATCACACAGAAACTATTTCTAGTTTTTCTGAACACTGTAAAGAGGCTTTCTTTTGTTGTCTTGTTATAATTGTACAGTGAAATAACCTTGAGAGACTGAAGGGGAATATCAAAAGATAATGAAGTACCTTTACTTCTGTGCTGTACTCTCATGCCTTAAAAAATAGGCAGTCTCTGCTGAAAAAAGAAAAAGAAAGAAATATCAGTAGATCATTAAACTCAAGGCCAAAATGAGTAATCAGTGAATTTGGGTTGCCATTTCACAAATATTAGGATGTTAATAGAGAGCAAAGAATGTCAGCCTTGAGCCTTGAATTGTATGGAACGGAATCTTTCCATTTTTCAGAAGGTTGACAGAATAGTACAAAAGGTAATAACAGTGAAAACTGACTTTTAGGCTTTCCCTCATCAGAAGGAAAATTTTTTGTTCTTCGGAGGAGCAAAGATTAGAATGACCACAAATGGTCCTAGTCTCAGAGTGAAAATTGCATTATGAAAGGGAGCTGTTTGCAATCTCCAGAAGTAGGTACATCAGTAATGTTTAGAGAGCAGTAAGAGAATTTTAGGCATCAGAATGCAATAGGATGAAACAGAATCATTCTGCTCCCTTCTGTTAAGAAGAAAAATTATTCATCTAGTCACTCAAATATAAAGAAAAGTTGGCATTCCTATCTTCAGTGGGGTGAGAATCAGAGCAGCTATAGGAGTACTCCATGGAGTGTAGAGCTTCTCTACAACCTTTTCTATATTCACTGTCTTCTCCACTTAAAAGTTCTTCTTTTCCCCTGTAAAAGTTCATTTGTCCTGTAAAAGCCTTCTTTTACAGTGCAGGGTGAACTATCTTGAATCAGCCAATGGAAACCAAAAATCCCCAGTCTGAAGAGGAACTGCAGCTCATGACAGTAATCTCTGCCCTCATACTGGCAGGAATGTATTGCCCAGAATGACAGTGACATTCAGTCTGTGCTATTTATGAGGCACTTGTCAATACAAGCAGTGCAGAGTTTGTTCTGAGATGCCTGTGACTGATGTAATGCAAACAATTATGTGAGTTTACATGTTTGAGTGGTCCATTAGTTCAAGGAATCCTTTGTTTACTTAAGAATCTGCAGGGTCTAGCCTATGAACACTCAATTTTGATTTAGGATGTCCTCTGCATCACCTTACACAACCTGATAGACTCTGGACATATGGTGAGATAGTGTCCCTGTGGACAGAGGAAATGATACACCATTCATTTGAGTCCCACTCTTATAACATGGATGTATCTGATGTGGGTCCCTTGGCTCTGTGAACTCAGTCCTGAGTGAAATTGGTTATAGTGGAGGGGAAGTACACTATCAGGAACTATAATGGCAATGAAAATATGCTCAAGAGGAAGCTTAAATGTCTGCCTTCTAAATTAATGTTTTGTGACTAAATAAACAACAAATGCCAAACCAGCTGGGCCCATTTAACAACACCCCTCCCCAGCTAGAATCAGTAAAGGCATATGGTTGACAGACAGCCAAGCTAATTGTCTCTGGTGCTGTTCATATTCAGTTTCTGGCATGTCCCATTCATGTCGTGCTTGCCTCAAGCCATTTATCCCTGGGCCAAATTGCCCTAGACCCATCTGATCAATCTCCTGATTGATCTGGACCTTGTATTGGACTCAAGGTTCGTGGGGTTGGAGATGTCTGTGTGACACACCATTGCATGATGTAGATGGATATCTGCACTGTGGTCCAGCTCTTTTACCCTCTGTTATCCAGTTGAGCAGCCCTGCTGGTGAGGCTGGGGCTCTGGGGACACAGCTGTCCATGGATGCTGTGGCAATGGCCTCAGTGTGCAAGCTGTATTGCAGACATTGGAAATTATGTGACCTCCAAAAGCCACTGTCCGAAACCCTGATGGGGAGTGAATAAATGCTCCCTGCAGATTTATTCCATTAGTTACTAGGTGAAGACAAAGTTGTCAACAATGATATCTCCCTCCCAATTAAGCTCACTATTACAGTTCATAAATCACAGCATGCCTTCCCTGTGGGGAAAGAAAACTTGCAGTTTCTGAAAGTGCTCATAAACACAGTGTGTAGGAAATAGTTATATTTTTTTAACCAAGAACATTCCATCATATTGCCTTAATATCGAATCATGACCAAAGCTGTTAAAGAGACCAGGCACTTGTGTTACACTTTAATGCCAGGTGAAGATCTGCTAAAATGTTTTTCTCTCACAGAAGACTGCTGATAATTTTGATTAGTATTGTCTTCTAGCCCTTTCCCACCAAATCACAGGGAGCAGGACTGCAGGGACATCTATTCCCTTGTTCCAGTGCAGAATCAGCTCCACTTGTGTCTGTCTCTGTAAAGGCATCCTGTGGCAGGGCTGCCTACACCTTTCCCTGGGAATTGATTCCAGTGCTTTGCTACTGTAATTCAGGAAGTTTGTATTTTTGACTGTGTTGATTTCTCCATGCTACAGTATGAGCTTCCTGCTTCTTATCTTGGACTCTTTCAGTTAGACTCGGAACTCATCATAGAAGATGGCAGTTTTTGGTGTTGTTTGCTTGATTTTTTTTCCTTTGTTTATCTTGTAAGAAAATGACATGAGCACTGTGGTCCTGCTGGTCCTTTGCACATTGGTACAGGACAGGATGGTGCAGTTTGCAGGTGAGAGGAAGCACCTCTGGACTGGGTGTGGGACGGATGGAATCCAGATTTGCTTTGCTGCGTCCCTGAAAAGGGAAGAGGACTCCCATGGTAATTAACAGCTGGTGATTGCTTCCCAGACATCCAGTAGTGGAAAACAAGTAACATTTTGTCTGTAGGAATGGTCGTATGAGGTCTGTTTCCCTTTCAAGCTGTTTAAGCACAAATGAGAGAGTAGGATCTGTAGCGAACACTTGGAATCCTGTGTAGGGACAGAGTAGATAGAGCACACTGGCATTACTGACAAGGACTTGATTTATTAACTGAGTCAAAGAAGAACAAAGATATTCTTACTTGAAACACAAGTCTGTCTACAGATGACCCCACAATACTCGTTAAAAGAAAGAATCCTGTATGAAGCAGTCATTGTTCAGGGAACCAATGCTCAAAGATCAGAGCTGCCAACCTCTAGAAATGCCCTCTGAAGGATTAAATTGGAGGCTGTGAGGGTAGGATTTTATCTTCTGATCTATGTGTGTGGTAAATTGTTTTGCTAAGGTACCTAAGCTTTAAAAATCTAATTAAATGCTACAGTCATCAAAGACCTGGGACAGGGATAGATGTTGACCCTTCTGTAAAAGAGATGTTAAGACAGGGATTGTTTACTACTGGGGAGTTTCAAAGACAACAAATCAACATCTTTCTATTAACCTCACAGTCTGGCATTTTTCATGGAAGCAGGTCTGAAATCTGATGTAAGAGCTGAGATTGCTTTTCGGAAAGTTGTTTTACTTTTGTGTATAAGTACTGATTTTCTGACGTATTCTATTGTTCTTTATTTTTGTACTATTTTAGTTTTTTGAAACTTAATTTTGAGCTCCAGCTATGAAAACAGCCTGATGCATTTGAGAGGGCTGTGAGGAACAAGCAAATCTGGTTGAAGGCAGGAATGATAAGCTAAATCTGTTGCAATAAAGAATTCCAAAGGTCTGATTAGTGAATATGAATCTATTCAGGATGTGTCCTAGGAATCATCAATATTTAAGTTTGAATGTATTCAACCAGTGCTGTCACATTTGAGGTGGACCTGTATTAGAGAGATATTGCTTGTTTTGGTCACATTTTCCTACTCTTCTCTCTTCTTACTCTTCTTCCTTTCAGTGATAGACAGGCTTGTGTACTTTGGGTTTTCTAGCTCCAAACCATGCTGTTTGTAGCTTGACTCCCTCCCTTCCAGTGTTTTGAGATGGTGTTTTCCAGCAGGAGCTCCAGGATTTTCTCTTGACTGTTTTCTGTTGTTATTTCTTCTCTTCAAGCACTGTGGCATCTTTTGCATGTCCCAGACTGCTGGGACCCTCCTGTGCTGGGCACTGTGCTGCAGGCAGAGCAGGGAGGAGAGGAATCCTGCCTTGGGCAGCTCAAATGAAATACTGAAGGAGAGCCTGGCAAAGAACATAATGGCATGAATTTCCAACAGTTGTACTCAGGACAACACTGGGACAACATTTTGATGGATAATAGTGATAGTGAGAGTGTCAGTAGATTTGGAGCTATCCTTACTGATCATGACCTTGTTCTGATTTCTTTGTAAAGTTGGTGAAGTTCCATGTTTTACTGCCTATTTGCTAGCAGCCCTAATCCAGCTCTGTATCAATCCCAGCCACCTCATGGGTAGCTGATAGCTACTAATTGCTGCAGTTTGGATTACTCCAGGATCTTAAAGGAGTTGTGTGCTCGTGGAGATGATTTAAAACCAACAAAGTAAAACGTTACCCAGATTAAATTCAACAAAGATAAAAACAGTAATGGAGAGAGAGTCTGCTCAGTAGGGCATCTTGATTTGTATGTGTGTTATCAGTGTGTGCCTAATTACTTATACCCTTAACTTTGTCCTTGAGAAAGTTACAAGAGCTGCTAGAAGATTGCTAGCCAGAAAAAAAGTTCACATTTCAGTCTGAGTCTCTGCAAAATGTTGCTTTTGAAAGGAGAGTGAAGAGTGGAAAAACCCCAACGTATTTTAGGCAAAAAGGGTGAGGACAGTCTCTCTCCAGTTGTAAAAATGTGTATGTGTGTAGATAGGAACATACAAGAAATTTTAGCAGAATGCTAGGCACTCTGCAATGGCTTATACAGCAAATCCCTGACTGGTGCTGCACTAAGGATACTGACACACATTTGCATGTGTGAAAGTTGATTTTTTTTAAAGTGATGTCCATAGCAGATTGATTATGAGGGTAAAAGTAATTTTTGGGTGACAAAGTAAGAGAATATAGGGGAGAGGATGGAGCAGGAGACAGAGAACTTAGCCCTCTCAGTGGAGGATTATTTAGCCACTTGGCTTTACTCTCAGTGGTCAAAAGATCAAACTTTAATGAAAGAAGCACAGTTTGATGTTTTCCTCATTCTGACCCTGCAAATGAATATGACTGTTGCTATTGAAAATATCTTGAGGTGCTGAATTGTGTTCTATCAAGTGTTGTTTTGTGTCTGGTAATACTCACCAGAAGAGGATCTGAATTTCAATGCATTTTTAGAGGACTTGTTGATCAATTTGCTTTAACACTGCCTCCAGAATTTGGTGATAGATCAGTACAAATATGGGCTGGAGGATGCTATGGCAGATGCAACTGGAGATGATTAGACTTGCAATTTTGAATATGTTCTTTAGTAGCATACATAAGCAAGGACCTAAGCTTCTGAAAAGATATTTTAGCTAATATTAAGTAGATTTTTCTGTGGCCATAAGAAAATTATCGGGGAGGGAGGAAATTTTTTGACATCTTTAATATTGAGTAAAAGGCTAAACTTATTTAATTTAATATGTGCCTTGAGGAATAAAGCTTCTTTTTGGGTTTTGAAAGATGGAAAGAGTTGGTTGCTTTTCTGTTTTTGTCTTCATTTTTATTTTTGTGAGGGGTTTTTTCTGGTTTTTTGTTTGTTTTAAAGCAACAAATTCTGCCTAGTTTCCATCACTAAAGGAAATTCAGTTGAGTGGTTCTGATCTCCTGAGAAGCAAAAAAGGAGCCTTAAGAACAGGGTAAACAAGCGCTTTTCTGTTTTTGTCTTCATTTTTATTTTTGTGAGGGGTTTTTTCTGGTTTTTTGTTTGTTTTAAAGCAACAAATTCTGCCTAGTTTCCATCACTAAAGGAAATTCAGTTGAGTGGTTCTGATCTCCTGAGAAGCAAAAAAGGAGCCTTAAGAACAGGGTAAACAAGCCAAGCACTTTGGATGTAGCCTTGAAAACAAAGTTGAGAACAAAAACCAAAAGAAATGACATTATTTGCTCTGAAGAAAGGTCACAATCTGTAAAGCACTGAAGAATCCTGTGTTTTAATACAAAAATGTGTACTTTAAGGTGATGTTTGTCTTGAAGCATTTTATAACTGGGACAGCATGAAACACAGGTGTCTTTCAAAAGAAAACAACCTTGTAGCTGATAAAAAAATCCATGTTCAAGTTCCCCAACATTCAAGCCAGTTTCTCAGGGCACGCTGCATGAAACTTCATCATGTCTGTTGAGCATCATTAATGCACTCTCTCTGTAAATGTGAGGGGAACCTCACATTTCTAGAATTAGGGGCTGAACAAGCAGACAAGTTGTAAAGGGTCCAAGTAGAACGGGGAGAACCTCATAAAAACAATTTGAGTTTGAGGCCTGTCTGCCTTGGAGGAGGATGAATGATGCTGAACCTGCAATGTGTTTATAAAAGCTGTTCAGAAGAAAAGCCCTCCAAAGTAAGAAATTAATTTGGAGCTACCAGGACTGTAGTGAAAACTGGGACATATTTTCCATAAAAACCACAGACTACAAATATTGATATGATCAGCTCTCTCAGTAGTTAAAAAAAAAATAAGCTCCCAGTATATCTTTTTATTAGGCATTGAAGATGATGTCATATGTTAGGATCAATGTAATTTCTCCAAGATTTGCAATGAAGGCATTTGGTCAGGGATTTGGAGATGGACTCCTCTGGTTTATGTCTATGTCCTCTCTGGTCCATGTTTTCCTCAATGGCCTGGAGCAGTGTATAACTTCTCATGCAGTACATGCCTGCCAAATGTCTGGCCAGACTCTTAATTGCTCTTATGGCCAAAGGCTGATGGCTCAGTGCTATCTGTTAAGAAGACAAATATGTGAACCTGTCTATTGCCTCACTCTTTCATCAGCCCAAAGCAACCATCAAATGCAACCATTCTAAGGTGTGACTGTGTTTTCTGCCAGGGAGGGATAAGGGATGTGAAATGAGACAAATAAATGGTGAAGGAAAGCATAGTATGCAGTTTAGTGGCCCAAAGAGTCATGTTGGGTGGAGAGCCAGACACTTCTTGGAGGTAAGGAAAGGAAAAGAGTGTTTCTCTGCTCCCAGACTCTGCAGGACTGGCTCTGATCTGGGATCTATGCTTGAAAAAGCATGTAGGAATACATTATACTAGATAAACAAATTAATCTACATGAATTTTGAGTGCACCAATCCTAAGGCTTTCTGACTCTTTCAATCAGCTTTCCCAACCTGCTTCCTGCAGGAATTGGTGCGCTCTGCAGCAGTGCTGTAGCATGGTGCTGTTTGGCATGAGGAGGAAAAATCTTGATGGGATCGATTTTGCAAATTGACTGACTTCTCAAAAACACTGTAAAGTGTAGTTCATAGAAACAAAATACCAATGAAAAGTTCAAACCCTAGAACAGAGTCCTAGAGGCTCTGATGTGTCATTGATGCAAATGACTAGAAGATCCAAGGTTTAAGGAAATTAAAATGTCATGCTTCAGTTCAATTGGAGTGCTTAAAGGTATGTTTATTTCCTACTATTTATTCATGAAATCTTTAATATGCCAGCAAATGTCAAGGTAAGTGTTATTCTTGTTCATTAAAACATTTTTTTTGATCAATGCTTTCATGATGATGTGCAAGGAGAAAACAATCTTCTCCATTATTTTCTATTTTGACAGACAAATTATTTTGCTTATACCTTCAAAGAGATCTGGTGATAACTGAAACATTTCCTTTGCCATATATTTTAAATATTCATTAGAAGATCTGAGCAGTCAGTGATTGCTCATGAGACAAACCCTTAATAGAGCAATAATTACAGTGGGAAATACAAGATACCCAAGAACTTAGTTTACTTCATGTACCTTTTCAAAATGTTACACTCAGACCCTGGTAGCTCTATGGCAAACCTTCTTCATTATTTTCATTTTCTTTAGTAGTTAAGTAAGACAAGGTCCTTCATAGGATAAATCACTGCTTTGATATCTTCTTTCCAAGTTAATAAGTCTGCACCAAATTTTTTTTTCAGTTAGGTCTCAATTAGGCTTGGAAAAAATGTATTTTGGCAGAAAATACAAAACAAACCATCTCAGGTTTCCCAAGAAAACAATCAATTTTATTTGCTTACACAAAGCTTTTGGTGTAAGATTTGCTTTATTTAGTAATCCTCATTAAGAACCTGGTATCAAGTTTTGAAGACTTCTGCAAGAAATTTTCTTGAAGTAAATTATTTGTATGCAATTAATTGGGACTTTTGCATCATTCTTCTAGTAGTCAACTAAGCTACCTATGACATATTTATTTATATCTCATTTTATATCGCCATTATTGGAAGAATTATCAGAACTGTTCTAACAAAGCTTTTGCTTACATGATGACTACCAACCACGCTCTTACAACAGTTTTGATTTGCTAAAGTCAAAGCAGTTGCTGTCATATAAAGGGAGTGAAGGAATGAGGTCTCTGACTCATTGCATGATTGTTGGTTTCTGGGAGGGAACAAAAAAAGGAAGAAAAGCCTGTGATTGATTGATTCATAAATCAAAGTTGGATAGATGTAAACTTCCTAAATGCTGAACTACTCCCCCATTTTGTTTTTTCCTAAAAACCAGAAAATGAGAGAAAAAGTAAATAAGAAAAGGGAGATGCTTTTATATTATGCTTAATGTTTGAGGCTTTTTATGAATGCTACTGAGTTTCACAGAATTTACTGGTGGATCTCTGAGAGCTGCAGGGGAACAGCCTGAGTCACCATTGTCTGCACCTCAGGCTTCAGGGAATGTCTCACAAATTGTCACTCCTCTCTGGCTGCACTTGCCACTGTGCTGAGAGCACTAAAAAAATAAAATAGCAACATCTATTTTTCAGCCAAATGGCAAGAGAACCTTTTGGAGGGAAAGAAGAGTAAGGATAGCAATTGGAGTTCAGCTGTACTCTGGAAGCTAGAAGTTTTGGTAAATAAATCACAAAGGTTTCAAATGGCCAAGCATCATAATCATCTCAAAATACTCCTCATTTCTTGAAGTCAGACTCATCTTTTGCATTTTAATTAACAATTTACCATTACAACATCTATGTTCCATTCTCTTTAGCAAATCAGGCATTTTTAAATTTAATTTACAAATAACATAATCTGTGATGTTTTATGTTTTTCCTTCTTTCCAGCTCTATCTCTAATTCACCTCTCACTTCTCTGGATCAAGTGAGGTATCTCTTTTATTTCAGTGCTGGAGTTTTGAAAATCATTCCATGGATATGGATATTGAGCTCTATTGAGATATATTAGCTATTCTGAGCAGGTGGCTGTGAAATTTTAGCTCTGATCTATGAGTATTATTGCATTATAATATGGACAAAGCTTTTTTTAGATATATTTGATTTTTTTTTGTGTATAATTCATTGTAAACCTTCATTCAGATCTCAAAAACTAATGAGTTGTCAGATTAAATATTGTAAGTTATTATTGAAGGATTAGATACCAAAGCACAGAACATCACTGTGCCATTGTCTAAGGCTGTGTTATGTCTTGAATATTGAACACACTTCTGGCCATCTCATCCCAAAGGATTTAACAGCATGAGTAAAAGTACAGAGAAGGGCAAAAAGGCAGATCAAAAAAATTGAATGGCTTTCACAGACCTAATGCTGAGTAGAAAATAGAAAAGAATTTTAGAGTGCATGATAGGAATGCATGAAATATAATAGGAAAAATGTACACAGAATGTGTATTCACTATCTTACAACACAATAACTAGGAACCACTGCAATACAAAGGTAACCAGATTAAGCAAACAAAGATTAACTTTTCACCACTGAGACTTTTTCAATTGTGGAACCCATTTGTGCAGCAGATCTGGAGGACAAAGAAAAAAATGGATTTGAAAGGAGAGAGAAGAAACTAATGGAACAAAACTCTTCAGAATGCATTTTAATTTGACTGTTGTGACACAGGTAAAGCTTGACTCCCAAAAGGTAAGCACCTTTTGTCTCTGGTAGGGAAATACTTCCTGGAGTATCTGGAGTTTTTTTCCTTTTCCTTAGTGCTGGGATGAAACAAAGGCAAACATAGAAATTAGTTAAGGTCAAGAGCATAGATAAAGTGATAAGTTCAAGGCTGCAGAGATGGTGGAGACCAAGAGTAAAAAACTTTTGTCAAAAATGTCTTTAATGTTTTTGTTAGATTGATCTGCATTAAAAACTTTTCTTTAAAGAAGAAGAAAAAGAAAAAACAAAGCAAAACATCCCCCCCACCAAACCCCAAAAAATAAAAAAAAGCCTACCAAGATACAACCAAGTTTTTGAAGCATCAGCTCACTTAATCTTAAAAATTAAATTTGACACCAACTTTTTTTTTTAACATGACTTTGGCTGCTTACTCAGATCACCAAGCTTTCCAGCATTTTTAGTAGTGCAATCTGTATTGATTTCTCTCTGGCTTTTATAAGGTCACTAAAAGTGAGTATCACAATATCATAGCCTCCATGCATAATTCAGTATTTGTTGACACAGAAGGCAGCTAAATAAAGGCAATTTGATTGCTTTTAGAAGAAATTCAGAGACCTTATTTATAGAGTTGGTGGATAAAACTCCCATTCTGTTTGTCTTAGATTAAGAAAAAATAAAGGGAAGATTATTTTAAAACAGTTTATCTGCTTAAAATATCACCTTTATACCATAATCTTTTCTGTTGTTTCCCAAATCCTTTCTTGAAGATAATTAACAATCTGTTAAAATATTTTTTGACTTGAGGAAAGGTCCTTCATATTCATCAGTCTAACACAAAATTTAAAAAATAATCTATACTTTTTATAGAGATTTGACTTATGAGGATATTCCTTCCTCAAATAGCTATTATGAGTGACAAAATCCTGAAAAAACCCCTATTTTTCAAAAAAATGGAAGAAAAAACCTCAGAACTTGTTCATTGACTAGGGAAATTCCTCCATGCAGGGAAATTCCTCCATGCTGTAAATCAAATAACAAAATTATTCTGCTCTAAATCATTGAGTAATTTAGTCCTCATTCAGGTGCATCTCTACTGCTAATTAAACTGTTTCAGTTGGACACTGAAGGCCTCTACATCCAGAAAATATTAGTCCCAAAACTGAATATCCATGTAAATTGCCTTTTAAGGACCCCAAAAAACCCGAGCTGCCAAAGAGCTCTGAGAAATTGCATGCAGCACATGCTGATTACAACAACCCAAACACACAAGGGCATTCTCACCCTTCAGGAGCACGGGCAGTCAGGTTCCAGCAGCCAGGACATTTTCAGATCATGCCTGCAGTTATCATTTATTACTGAAATAGCTTATGCTTTGACACAGAGGAAGGTATGGTAACAGAAACATACTGCAGTTAGAAATGTTCCATTAGAGACTCATTAAGTTTTCTGAGTTAACACCACAAATAGTTCTAAAAGGTCTACAATTTGGATGATCATCAAATTTGAGCAAGAGGCCCTAATCAAAATCTACAGTCTGGTCCTGTTCTAATACTGGGAAGAATCTCTGTAAAAAAGCAGTAATATTGCAAAATATGAAGATATGCTGGGCAAGTGCTGATGTCCCATGCTCCCTGCCACAGAAATCTGAAGTCTTATTTTACTTTAGAAGTGGTTTTTTTCCCTTTACAAATCTGTGTTTTCAACTCTTATTTTGAACTCTGGCTAAAAGAAACTTTAAAAATTAACAGTATCCTGCAACATAGTTACAAGGAAACAGATGCTTTTTATTTTAATAGAATCTGTGAAATAAGACAATTTTTGGTGCCCTTGGAAGGGAAGCTGAGAACTCCATTCCTCAATATTTTTTTTTTCCTTATTATTTCTTTCTGACCAATATTAACTAGTTGTTACTTGGGCCCCTTGGGAATTCTGATTAAGGCAAACTCTTATGCAAAAATCAATCTTTCAATGGCAGGCTTTGTTAATCTTCCAAATCCAATTTCCATTTCTCACATTCCAGGTTTATTGATTATATGTCAAAATTCTCAAGTCATCTGTAGGGCTAACAAAATTACTGTGACTAATAATTTAATTGTTTTCAAAAACAGATGTGCCACTTCCATTGAATGCTAAAATTTTGTTGGAAATATCTAAGGAAATGGCAGCATGCACTCACATAATTATCCTTATCCAACGGCATTTAATTACCTAAACTTTCAAATGGAACTGCAGCGAGATTCTGAGCATAAAGGGGTGACAGGGTAAGCAGACTGCACCATGTAAGAGAGCCAAGTAAGGTCCTGTTTCTGCAGCTTTGCCACAGGGGACTTTCATTCCAGTCACATTTTGATGTCAGCAACGGATACTTTCCTATGAAGAAACTTTAACATAGCCTTAAGTGAAGTTAGACTGTATTTAAATGGATATGAGTGACACAAATACACAGAAAATGAGAAGGGGAAATGGCTTGTCTGTAATTATAGAAGCAAAAAATCAAGTACCTGCAATTCTTTACACATAGCCAAAAGTATTGTTTGAATTAATTGATTTAAATTAATTAAACTGTGACTTATTGGAATGATTGAAGTCACTGGCACAGCTCACACATGTGATTAGAGCTTATTTGGGGGATGAGGAGAAAGAAGGAGAGTGTGCAATGATGTGAAGATACTTAGTGGTAATCTTCCTAGTGCAAGGTGGCCCTGGTGAAAAACTGGGTGCTAAGGAACTGCAGAAATCCTCTCAGCTCTGTTGTGAAGGCCATTTCATTTGAAGCATCAAAACAAGAAGATCAGGTACCTTTTACCTGATTTTATTTTTAAAAGCAGCTGAAAAGTGAAGCAGAAAAGTTCAGGACCTGCTGCTAGCATGGGTTTTTGACACTTAGGCCTCTGCAGGGAGCTGGGCACATCAACACTCAGGTAATTTTGTTACAGAAGGCAGACAAACTCTTAGAGGAAGGCTCTGTAGGTTTCATTTTAATCAAGTGGTAATAACCCACTGAGGGTATCAGTGGAGAAGATAATTTGGCTGAGAATAACCACAGAGAATGCACAGGGTTCACCGTGGAGGAAATAGGAACGAGGAATAGCCAGGCCCAGCTCTGTTATCCTCACCTAAGCCTTGCCCAGCAGCTGCTGCCCCCCAAAAATACATGTTGTAATTTATTTTGACCACAGGAAACCTTCTGATATTTTCTCACATCGTTTTCTCAAAATCAAGATAAGGAAGGGTTTTCTGATGAAACTACCGCAAGGTGGATGCAGAGGTGATTGCTAAAATCTTACTTTCTCTTTGGACAGCTATCAAGGGCTCTGCTGTTCTTAAAAAAGTACAGGAATTAAATTGCAGGAAAGGAGGCTGAAATTTCAGTCCGGAAAAGTATGTGGCAGTAAGGACTGTGAAGCACTAGAAGAGCTTACATAGAGAAGAGATGGAGTGTTGTTTACTGTTAAAAAACCCTAAGAATTGCATAGAGTAAAATATCAGAAATTATTTGGGTATGGGTAATGCCACTGTGGTTTACCAGAAGGGACAGAATGAGCACTTGAGGGGTTTTCCAAGCCTATAGTTGCATGATCCACTGATTTTTCAGGGACATGCAATAGTCTGTTCTAGATGTTTTTTCCCGTGGTTACCAACCATAAAATTTGGGCTTTTGTAGTTGAGAGCATTTTCAAATATTCACAACATAAATTGTTCTAAATGTCAATGTTACATTTTTGTTTTTAGGTGTCCTTGGAATGTTTACAAAACAGGAGCATGAGACAAAAAAAATACAAAATACAAAATTGTAAACAGAGTATGCAATCGATTCTCCCAGTCAGAGAGGGTTCAGAATTCATAACCCTGTTCAATAATTCACAAATCAATTAAAATAACATTATTATTCTCTCTTTCCACTTAGCAGTAACAATATGTAAAGGTCACTTGCCACCTAGTTAGGGAAAAGGCAGCAATTAACATCAGAGTAAAACCAGAATATTCATTTTTTGTTACACAATGTAAGCGTGACGTGATTTTCTACTTGGATGGAGCCCTCAGCAATAGCAGGGCTGAATTTTCACCTCACACACAAATTAAGGAAGAATTTTTAAAATGTTGCACTGACACTAGAAATGTTGTAGGTTCTTGAACAAATGCTAAGACTCAAAAGATGTCAGAGGTGATTGGAAGCCTGACTCCTTTTACCTTAAATGTCAGCAAAAAAACTTCTAGGAAGAGTTCTGAAATGTGAAAGGAGATACGTTTTTCTATTTTTAAGTGAGAATTCATGTCAGAACTGGGCTAGGAATTGAAGAATTAGTGCTTTGCTTCTGGAAATTGACCTCTTAATTTTATTTATTTAATGACTTTGCTGATTTTTTAATTTTTAAAATTTAATTTATTCTGAGGTTTTTTAGGTTTATTCTATTTCTTTTATTATTCATTTCTTATGTATTTATTATCTGAATTTTTACTTTTTAAGGTTTTTACTTTACTTTTTTAGTTTCATTCTTTATAATTTTCATTTATTTTGCTTTTATTTGGCTTTTTAATTTTATTTTACTTATTAGATCTTTTGGTTTTATATTTATTTGGTTTATTATTTTATTTCTTTACTTTTAAAAATTTTATTTATATGTACTTATATTTTTTCTTTCTATTTTTCTTTTTTTTCTAATTTATTTGAATACTGTGTTTTGTTATTTATTTTATTTAGTTTTTTATTTAATTTATTTTGTTTTTATTAACTTTATTTTATTATTTATATTTTTGTTTTGGTTTTATTTTTAATTTTTAAAGTGCTATTTTATTTCTTTAATTAATTTTATTTTCAAAATTTAGTTTATTTAATTTCATTTATTTCTTTTCATTTTTCCTCTCTGTTACTGTCATTTCCCTGTTACTATTCATTCTAAGATTTTCAGCAGTTTCTGGCAAGTTTATGTCAAGTATTTGGTGGCTTTTTTTAGCTCTCAAAAAGAAAAGAGAAAAATAGCTGTATTTTTCTCCCAGTAATGAATGTTCTTTTCAACCAACCATAATATTAATGTTTATTCCTTGAAAAGTTGCTAATGCTGCATAGGAAGCAAGGGATAAATTTGATCTTTGTCTGCTAAAAATACGTCATTTAGGTAGTGTCACTTTCCGTCTTCCATCTTTCTGGTTTCAGTTTACTGCCACAAAATGTTTTGAAAGCTTTTAACCAATTTGCATTGATACATTTTCCCTCAAGGGTACTATGTTCCTTCTAATTTTAAGGAAATAAGAAAGGGGAATAAAGGATAATATTTATTAATACTGTCTGGAAGACCAGAGACATGGCCCCAGCTTTATTTACGGGTGCCAAGGAATCCACATGGACAAATTCATATAAAAGGCCACCAAAATCTTGGCTTAGTTTTCTTTTAGAAGATTCCAGTCTCTGTGAAACAGCAAAATGTGGTTTTTTTTCAATCCCTACTGTGTCCTGGGCATAAAATATAATGTAGGCTTTTTTTCCCCCCTCATTGTAAGAAAGCAAACGCAAAGAATCAGATGTCAAACAAGAGTTTTCTCATTCCTCTCTGATGAGATTTCTTTCAAAAACAAACCAGCAAATGCTTTCTTTGTGAACTCCATAATTTTCCAACTACAGAGTTTAGAGACACTGAACTTTTTTTGAAAATGTGGTGTCACATTTGTCTTTTTCTTTTCTGGTGACACATTTAACAAATGTTAAGCATTTCTGTCATTCTCATGTTAGGATATGAAGTGTGAAAATTAATTTTACTTGCTAATTGTAAAGGTAATTGGTTTGGGGGTAGCAATTGTCACTCCATCAGGGAGAACAAAACCCAAATTCTGTCTTCTCTGAGCCTGCAGGAAGAGGTAGCATGGATGGCTGGAAAAATCCACCTGTAAATTAATTGAAAAGGACATGTAAGATGAGTCTTATGAACCCACCAGTTGAATTTGATGAAAGAGCAACATTTACTTCTAAAAATATTCCTCTTCTAGAAAGAGATTAATTACTCTACTAATGTACATTGCTATGGCAGAAAATAACCTTAAGAGCAAACTAGAACCCACAGTGGGATCTCCACAGAGAGTGAACAGAGTTGATAAACCAAGATCTGTCCTTCCCTTATCAACTACTGAAAGAAATCTGTGTGTAAACTCTGAGGAACAGTGAATGCATCAAGTGTAGTGTAAAGTTTTTCTGCAATCAGTGCCTAACACATCATACTTGGTGCATTACTGAGATGTCAGTTCTTTTGATTAGTCCAAAATTGGTCTCAGTTGTGCACTGTTAACTTCCTGGAAAACACAATGGCTTTGTGCCACATAGCTTCACCCACTGAGATGGAAAGAGCTACCCTGTGTTTTGTCTCCAGATGAATTTTCATAGCTTTCCCCTTGTAAAGGTTGCAAAAATATTATCATCGGGGTTATAGGTGGGCTGAAACTATTTTCTACTGCTACACCTTGATCTCTTTTGCTGTTTACTTGCTGCTTCTTCATCTCCATCTTATATTTACACTGTAAACTATGTGGGTTAAAGATCACCTTTGTATTCTGCATTTTCACATCACCTAGCAGCAGTCCAGACCCCAAGCAGGAGTAGTACAAAATGTTGTAATGAATCATTTACTGTATGTTCTCTCTTTTAAGCTGTTGGAAGCTTCATCTTTTAGTAAATTATATGGGAGAAGATAAGATGGCAGAGATGAGAGAGGCAAAGAGGAGGCTCTAGGAAATGAATATAACATTTTAGATTGTTCTCTCGGAGCTCTAAACATTGTATAAATGACTAAAATGGACAGGACAAATAAAGCCAGTTCTTTAAGAGAGATTAACATACACTGATGGAGAGCTCAGACCAAATTTCACTGAAGGCACAGAGGCTTCTTCCTGTTATTTTTGCTTGGCTCTAGGTCTAATCTTAGTTCCAACACAAAACACCTCAATGTGCTTTGCCACTTATATTCCAAATAAGCTGAACATTCATGTCTGGAGGATTTATTATTTTCCTGAGCCAAAATCCTGAGGAGAAGGGATCCTGTCCTCATCATAGTCCATAGTTATTTTAAAATTTAACCCACTTGGGACCATGGTTTTCCATTAGTGTCTTCATAATTCCCTGAATCTCATTTTGTTTGTCTTTCAGGGCCACCAGCGCCCGACTTTGTAAAGATGCAAAGAAAGCTCCTGTCCTCACCTTTTTTTTTTTGTTTGTTTTTTTTTTTTTTTTTTTGTTTTTTTTGTTTTTTTGTTTTTTTTTGTTAATCTTCTGCTTATTTCACATTGACTTCAACTTAGGCTGGTTTCAGTGCCCCTCCTACCTGCTCAGCAGTTCTGAAAATCAGCCCAGTGGCTTTGGTACTAAGAATAAAAGCTTTATAGGTCATTGTAAGTGCATTCATTATTAAGGCTTTGCAGAGACACTAAATTAAATTATATGTCCAAAACTAAACAGAAATAAATATCTTTCGACTAATTTTTAAAAGTGTAACTGGAATACAGAACTATTTGGTTATTTTGCTACATCAAATCATGAAAAGCAGAGGACAAATGCAGGAGGAGTTAACAAAATGATCACAAAGGAAAAAAAAATATAAATATGTATTAATATCTCTATATATCTTAAGCACTGCATAAAAGATAATGAACCTTGACATTAAAGTGCTCAAAATAAATTTGTTTGCAAGATAATAGATTGGGGTGATTATGCATTCCATGGTATCATTAAAACCATTTTAGATTAAATACTGGTTGATGTGTCTATGTTTTAAGGGGAAGCTTTCTGTTGAAAAAATTAATATCCAGAAAATACATTACCTGGAAAGCAGTAATCAGCACAATAAATTCACCATTTCTAACCTTCCTCTTTAGATGTAAATCCTTGTTGTTTTCTTGTTATTTAATACAGAAAGTATTAAAAGATTACTTCCCTACTCTTATCAATGTAATTAAAACATTACATTACTTACAGAATAAAAGCCATAATATATATCTATAAGGTTCATAAACTCACAGGCAGGCTAATAATTTTTTGGCAATCTGCCTGATTTTTTTTACACAACTGATTAGAAGATTTCATCAGGAATTGACCTGGTGAAATATACTTTCAACATTTTATACATGCCAAAACTTTGCCTGGAGGAGCTACACCTGAAATAGGCACAGGAAATATAAGGTGAGAGGGAATTCAGAGCCATGGGGGCAAAGATGTCTTTGTGAGACAAGAACAGAATCCAAAAATTCCTAACTTTGCTTCCAAAGTGCTGTCCATTAAATTAAATTAGTGTAATTGCATTATTCTCAGGTTTTGAACTTTGTTATTTTAGTTCTGTGTCCAGATGCTGCCTTTTTAAAGTACTTGTAGCCATAACTTGCAGTTTTGCAGGGCTTTTTATAGAATGAGAGGTCATTGTTTAAAAGAAAAAAGGAAAAAAACCCCAAAAAGGCACAGGTGATGAAGTAACAGTAGACATCAGAATCATCAAAAGGGCATTTTTTCCAATCTGATAGAATTATACTCATCTTTTGCAAGCAGGTGAGGGTTTTTGAGTAATTATGAAGATGAGATCTTGAAACTAAGTAGCTTTTCTGAAGTGTATGCAAAGGGTGGTACAGTTGTCATATAAGAAGCCACTAATGCCACTTGCAAATCTCAAGATAAATTTCAGCACACAGAGGTTGGTTTGAGGATGTTGGGAATAATCTAATCTACTCTTTCAAATTTAATTTTGTTTTAAGAGAGGGCTTTGTTATACTTAAGCTGTGTCCCTGCCACAGTCAGATGCTGAGAGTGTTGCACATCATATTAGATTAAAGTCAGTTAGCAGTGTTGTAAGGACTCCTTTCTCTGTCTCTTATTCTCTTTTAAAATGAAGCATCATTGCAATTTCCTGATTAAAACCCTATGTCTTGGAGGGTGATGAGAGACCCTGGCTGGCTTCCAGCTGTGATTAAGGCTCTGATTTTTGACCCAAAGGTTCGTGTGGAATCACAACTTCATTGACCCTTTAATCAGAACTGATTAAGAAGTGATGGCTTGCTTGTGTTTGGTACTCCATTACCCACCATGTGGAACCTATAAAAGGGAGATAATGCTTTGTCAGCAGCCATAGAAAAATTCAACCTTTGGAAGACTTTGTGCACAAGATCCTTCAAACTGACAGGAAATTTAGAGTACTTTATCTCTCAGTTATGCAATTTTAGAGGACACTGTTTTAGAAAGATCTTAGAATCGTGTTGATGGAAAGGTGAATATTTCCCAGGCATCTTTTAGATGTAAGGACCTGAGATATTGTAAAATTCTTCAGGTGTTTGGTGTGGGTCACACAACCATTCCAAAGTTCTGCAGAGGCTGAAGATGAGAGAAGGGAGCAGTGGCAACAGTTTAGAATTCACAAGTAGTTTGAAGGGGCAATACAAAGAATAGAAACATGGATAAATAAGTGATGACAAAGAAATATTCAAATCATCAGTTGGTGTCTTGTATATCTGTATATTTCTGCAGCCTCCTTGATGAAAGGCTACTAAAATATTAGCTGGAGAGCCCTCTTATTTATTTGGTGAGTGGATTTATGGAGAAGCTTGATAGTTCAGCCAGGAAATTGGTTATCATGGAGAGTGGAGCTCACAGGAAGGGTTTTGAGTTATCAAAGAGGGAAATGATTATGCTGAAATAGGAAAATACCTCCCCATTTTTTTTAAGCTTTATAGTAGAGGTGTCTTCTAGTTATTCAAGGTTTCTCAGAGTCTTCCGCTGATACTTAGCAGGAATCTGGAAACATGAATTGTTCTGCCCCTGAAAAGCATTTTTCTGCTCTTCAGCTTTGGCTTGAACACTGGGAGAGACAGGAAGGAACACTTTTGTCCATGTTAAGAGTGTGTGTATGAGTGCATTGTGTATGTGCATATATATCTATGTTTATATGGGTACATCTCTGTGATTTAAGTCTGGCTTTGCTCTCTGAATATGGCAGCCCAGAAAAGTGTGGAGTTGGAAACGTGACAGTATTTGGTCTGTTCCTGTGGTCAAGTCAGTGACCATGGTTAGTCAAATGAACTGAGTAGAAAGATTCCCATCTGCTTTATTAGGGGTGGGCCAATGGTAATCTGATGGTGTGTCAAAAGAAACAAAGAATTATGCCCTTTTAATGGACTCTGTACTTTTCTATTGGACAGTCATTAGAGGACAATTTTCATAATATACATAGTCCAGGGCTATCTCATTTTGCTTTAATTGTCATACGGGCTTGGGTATGTATGCTTAATAAAGTATATTATAGCCAGGGAAGTTAATAGCCTTAATGTACTGGGCAACGTTAGTGAGCCTATGACTTAAGATCATGCAGTTCAATTAGACCAGACAATGAGTCAGAAACAAACCATTTTTAACTATATAAAACTTACCAAGGAGATGAGTAGTAGTCAGCATGGATGTGTCATGAACAAATAACGAACACACGAAAATATGTGAAGGCAGTGTGATAAATATAATTGTGTTCTATGCCATGCCTTGTGGATAGAGTGACAAATATCATGTTTTTACAGCAATAAGGTTTCTGAGTCTTACATGATATTCTGATATTCAAAACAGAGATACATTGACTAAATAAAATTACTCTTAGGTGGGTGGATGTTACACAGTTGGGATACCATATGTAGAGAGTAGATAGGAGTTGCTAAATCTCAACAGCTTTGTGGGATCTGCAGGGGTAAGTTCTGGATACAGGATTCTTTGGAATTATATTTTCAGACTATGTCTAACTGAAAGATCATTCAAATATGTTGGGAGTAAAACATTTAGGAATCTTAAATGTATTTTGAAGTTTTAAACTGATCAAGTTTAAGATCAGTTTAAAACCATTTAAAACCAGTACCATTTTAGATGACCAAATGGATTGTATAATTTCTAGAGTGTTTTTTTCCTATTATTTCCTTATAAATGAGGGAACAGCAGGAAACACACACAGCTAATGGAGCTCAGTATTGAAATCTGAGAGAACCTTATTGCTGAATGTCAGTATACAAAGGGTCAAAGCTAAAAGTCAACCCAACAGCTTCCAGTTAAGATTCTGTATCTTCCTTGGCTATTCATGTACCTTGTCTTATATTCAGCATGATTTTTATTCCTTGGACAAATTTCCATAGCTTGCTAACTCTCTTAGTCAAGATATTTCTAATAAGAGTAGTCTTAGCTTACTTTTTGTTTACTCTGCCTCCTTATTTGGATTAGCTGAACACTAAAGACTGATTTCCCACAAAGGTATGTGAAGGCCAGGACAATATGAGACAGGTAGGAAAGTAAGAGAGTTTCTGTACTGTTTTTAAATGGGTGATGTCTGGAGCAATATTTACAGGGCTTAATGCTGACATCAGACTGTCTCCAACAAATTCAGCTTTTCTCCATTGCTTTTCTATATGTTTTCCGTCTTTATTTACAGCTGCCTTTACTTCAGTGTAATTCCACAGACTTCATATGATATTAGGTGATGGTACATCATGTATTTTTCACCTTTCTCAGGGTAGATATTTTCACAGATATTCTCTTTCTTCTGCATGCAGAAGACTGCTGTGATTCATCCTACTTTGGTGCTGAGTGAGGATATTTTAGCTGCAAACAAATATTACTTGAACTTACTGTTCTGAAGACTAACTTGAATGAATGGATTCTATAAATTCTAGAGACTGTGTGAAATACCCTGATACATCTTCATCAAATTCACTTTGTTCACTGGAAGAATAGTGATCTTAATGCATGTTGCGGCATGCTGTTAATATTCTCTGATCATTTTCAGGGCCCTGTGCCTCATAATTGTTACCCAGTCCTTATCATGGCTTTAATACATTAGAATGGAAGTTGAAAATTATTCATATGGGGAAATGCAAGAGTGATAGTACAAAGTCCACAAAAATTGAGCTTTGTTTGGTTTTTAATCTCATCTCTTTTTTTGTTGTTTGTTTAATAAGCAAACTTCAAAGAGTCATGGATGCAACAATTTTTTTCCTTCTATGTGCAGTTTAATGGGTTTAAAAACAGACTCACAGTGTAAAGATATGTGATCACTTCCACAGGAGTAATTTTCTTTTTTTTATGGTATTATCTCCAACATTTTCAGGCATATTTCAAGTTGATAAAATGATATTCAAGTGACCATCAGATAATGATTTTCAGTGGTAGGTGCAGAGCTTCCTGGCTCTTAAGCACATTCAGGAAATTATTCTATGCTGTGACAGGGACTGTGTTCTAACTAAGATATTTTGAATGGATTCTCATACTTCTGTAAGTTATGTTCAGTGACAGTAGAGTAAAGAATGTTTAAGTGTGACTCAATTGCTTTCTAAATTATAAACATTAACTTAGGTTACAAACACTGGCCAGAGAATGTTCATTTATTTCTATCTGCAGACAATCAGCTGGAAAAGTTCATCAGCTGTATTGAGGTAAAGATAAAATTACTAAGAGATTGACAAAAATGTTCAAGAGCTTCAAGAACTGTGTAATTTTAAAACCATAGAAGGGATGCAAAGAACTTCCCAGATGCATAAGAACCAGATTTACCACAGGCCAAGAGAATACACTACATTTTCAAAGGTTAACAGGGTGTCAAGAAGTCTGAGGCTACATCTGAGTAGCTGAATGATTTGTTTGCATTGCTGTTTTTGCAAAAGTGTTGGTTAAAGGAGTTACTATTTAAAAATTTTCTAGGACTTTTATTAAAACCAATTTGTCATCTAAAGAGGTTACACAGCAGTTAGACACTAACAATTGCAAAAATAAAGTTCTTTTCTCATGTGAGATTTCTGAGCTTAACTATGATTTGTAGGCACTCCCTAAAATGACCTTAAAGTAATAGGGAATGGAAAGTAGTGTCTACATTTAAAAATGGCTCCAGGAAATTACCAACAAGTAAATGTGACTCTAATTCTCCATTAAGTATTGTATACTGTAGAAAATGAGAAAATTGTTAGAGATGTGGATTAACATATCAAAAGTTATAAAGAAGTTATTCAAAACTCCTACATTGTAGAGAGGAAGAGGTGAAGAAGAGAGTGCTCATTAGACCTGAAGAACTAGTAGATGCTCAAAAGGCAGCCAGTCAGTCGTCTAGAGAAACTCAGTTAAAACCAGCAGGTAATATTGGTAATATTCGGAGAAGCCTCTTGCTCTTTGAGAACATAATGATGAGTACATTTCAAGTCACTTTGGAGAGTGACCTGTCATTATCACTATTTTCAGCAAGAAAAATTGAAACATGGAAAGGGAAAGGTGCCTGACAAAGGTCACAGAGGAGTATGGCAACAGTACAGAACCTGTCTCCTCAGCTCCTCTCAGGGCTTGCCCTGACACTAATGGGAGTCAGAGCTTTGGCTGCCCGTGGTGATGGGTGAATCAGGATTCCCATTCCCCTCCAGTAAAGGTGTCTGAGAGGTATGGGAATGAGGAATGAGGGTCTGGTAATTGCATGGCTAATACTGAAAGGTTTTACACAAAGCAGAAGACAGGAAAAAGCCTTCATTATTTCAATTAGGAGATTAGGCCATGCATAACGAATTCAGGCAGGAAAGCTGCTCCAGTCAGAGTTGGCTTAGGTTCAGAGAAGGGCAAATCAGAACTTTTTCTGAGGGCTAATTCTGAGAGGGGATGAAATATATAATACAGCATAAGTAAGGGAACTGTGCAGATGGTGAAGGACTGTTATTTATTAACTACTTGAATTGTCTTAGTTTCCTGCCAATGTCCTATTTGGAAGGGCAAAGTAGGGCTTTTTTTAATGGGGTGAGTAATGACTTAACAATTATCCTGAGAAAATTAAACTATGATTCACTAGAACTCACTGGTACTGAGGTGTATGACAAGTGTCCATATTCCATGATCTTTCTTCATAACTGAGGGAAATCTATTCTGACACTGGAGGGTCCTTTGATGTAGCAAATAGCAATGAAGTAACTGAAAGCAGGAGAAAAAAAAATAAAAATCAAGTAAGATCAAATAAAATGGACCACTTCTTTTTATCTTGTGACAGTCCAAGTACCATCAGAGCAGAGGTAAGTCTTAGGGGAGTATCAAAGAATGCAAGTTATCACAATCCTTTCTAAAAACTGTGGCCTAATTAGATTGTGACTTGGTGGATTTTTATATAAGGTTTCTGACAAAACAGGGTAAGTTTCTGCTGTGGCTTGAGTGTATTTTGTTGGGCTCATGCAGGAGTTTGTGACTTGTCTAGTATATATATATCCTTGAAGCAAATGTATTTTTCAAAGCACTGCGGTTTTCTCTAGCCCACATCAGTCTTCACTGCACTGTATTAATAGTTCAACTAAAAATTGTGGAAATATTCTAGGAAAAGAAGTTTTCCTCATAATGCCAGCCTTATCTTTCCATTTTTTTTCTCTGTTTGGTAGTTTTCAAACCATGCAATGCTTATAGAATAAACATGTTCAATAACAGGTTCTGAAAACTGTTAAACCCATATTTTATAATAGAAATCCATTTCTAAATTATGTTGTCATTCTGAAACCTTTCTTTTTTAGTTAAGACTTCTGGCTTTCCTTTAACAGTCTAAGATCCAGACTTTCACAAAGACATCTGAAGCCGAAAAGACAACATGCATTAAAAATATTTAAACTCTCTTAAAATATAGAAACACTCTAAAGGTTTCCAAGAATCTTTGTGTTGTTGTATAAGTGAATCCTGCAAAGGAAAGACCAGAAGTTTACAGACTTGTCACAGCATGTCTGTGAGGTGTTTTAAGGAAAGCAAATTTTTATAAGAGCCAGAATGGGAAAAAAAATTGATTCAGTAACGCTAGTTAATTAAACAAATAAACAGAGCATAATTTATTACTATAAGACTAGCTAAAGAGTAGGTCTCCAGGAGGTTTTTTTTTTTTTAATTTCTCATGTGCTCTTTCCTTCTGAGTGAGATATCTAATTAAGTCTGTGTTTAGCAAGTAGATATTTGTTCCTCAGTCAGACACCTTGTAATTTTGCCATTAATGGAGGAACAATGTGCCAAGTACTGCCTTTTCTACCCTCTGTGCTCTTGCTCCAGCTGTCCCTGTTTTGGCTGGGGGGTGTCCTGCTAGAAAACCATCAATTCCTCAGCCTCTTGTGCTCTCCTCAGCCCTCAGCTGAGATTTGGATGCTCCTTGCTAACCCAGCCTGGGATTTATCTGTTTTCCCTGACTCTGCCAGGCAACCAGGATAAGAGTTTGTCATGCTCCATCCCTCATTAGTAAATAGTTATTTATTTGCCTCGAGTCTTCACACTAATAACTGTGGTTGTCCTCTAAAGCTTGCTGTAACACTGCTGGAGCTTGCCAAGCTCCCAGCCGGTCACGCTTTAGGGACAGCGGCTGAAAATCCATCGCAGCTTGGCTGACACAGCCCAACTCTTGGCAGCACAGCTGGAAACATGGCAGTGGGTTGTCAGAACCCAGGAAATTCCTCTGGCAGCCCTGGAGGACTCAGGACCCTGGCAGGGGGTTCAGAGCCCTTGGCACAAAGCCAAATACACCTGTGGCTTTGATTTTAACCCATGGAGAGAATTACCGACTTTGTGTGAGGAGTTACAAGCCACAAGGGTTTGAATAGAATGATAGTGAGTTTATCACTGGGTGAAAATGTGGAATTTTGGGGTTTTTAGAAGGGGGGTTCAGGAGGCAAGATGGAGGAATCTGGGCGTGTCCAGCCTTTCTCCTCCTTCTTCTTAGCCTCCATCTTCTCCTGTGGTGGTGGCACTTTTGGATTGCTCACAGTAGAGACAAACTACTCTAACATAGGTGGATAGGTATTGGGAAGTTATTGTTAATAATGTACATGTAGTTTTTAGTATCAAAAGATAACACCACCCTGAGGGTGGTCAGTGTGCCATGAACCAACCTGCCAGACAGACCTTGGTGAGTCAGAAAAATAATATTGTAGATAACAGAAAATAAACAACCCTGAGAATGAGAGCCGAGGAATCCTGACTACTTCTTCAAGTGCCAGGCTGGGAAAAAGAGACTTTCCAACACCTTGGGGTCATCTCAACACCCGAGACCTCATCAGTGGGCCAGACCTGCCCTCTGAAAACTCCTCACTCATTGCAGTCCCCTATTCAGCTCTTTTTCTCTCTAAGATATAAACACCTTCACTTCAAAAAGAAGGGAAAAAGAAAATAAACCCCCTGGTGCATTACAGCAATTTCTATGCTTTAGCAATGCAGATTTCTGATTTTGGATATTTACATGAAAATTTGGTGTTACTAATCCTTTAAAGAAAATTCTACTAAGCTAAAAGCTTAAAGGGATAAGTCAGGTGGAAAATGTGCTGAAGACAAAACAGGTGACTGAAACCTGGCTTAAGTTTCTGTCCTGTCACAGCCCTCTGATCCAGGGCTGGTCACTTAGGCAAGGTTTTCAAAGGTGTTGGGTTGCCAAGCCCTAATTTGGAAATTCCTAATAACATTAAATAACTTTAGTCTCTGAGTAAATTTAGTTTCCCTTTGTCTGAATGAATTCCCTTTTTTAGAAATTCTCTGTTTTCTCCCCACTGCATTGAAAAAAAAAAAAAAAAGGTTGGTAGTAGTATTACAGGAATAACTTAGGAAGATGGAGGGATGAAAAGTATCACTTTTATTTTTCCCTATTTCAGTAAATACTCCAGACTTGTAATGTACTGTGAACATTCTGGTAAATTGCCTTCAAAGTTCCCATATTTTTCTAAGGGTATAATTTTGGAATTCTGGTACTATTGTTGGTATCCAGCATTTACTCTGTGCCTTTCCTCACAGTGTATCATGTAGCTACCATGCCATCTGTGTTTTTTCTTAATTTTAGGCTTGGTCAGTTCATTGAAACTTGGATTGGATGGAGTCTGCAGTTGTGTCTTTTTTTCATGTGCGATAGGACTGTGTAAGGATAGGAAAATCTCATTCTATTACAGATAGTTTTTCTATTCTTCTTCTTCAGTTTTGGCACCATAAACTTCAGGTTTTTTAGTATCATCCTTTCTTCCACAGCAAATGAAGGTCATCCAGTCCTTCCTATCCCCCACCAACCCTGTTTTCCCTCATTTTTACTACCTCCCATATGCATAGTCATGACTATTTAAGAAAAGAAAAAGATATATCCTGGTTGACAGCTGTGACAAATGTTCATTCATTACTTTGATGCATAATTAAATTATTTTCTTAATTGTATCCAATTAATATTTAACTTTTTTATATTCAAATTAAGACACTTGCAATAAAAGAACTTTCTCAGAATTCTGAAGGACTGAAGACACACTTCTTGTGTTTCACATTGAAACTAAAAGGGAAGGTTCAGACAGTATACCTGAAACAAAACCAAGGAGAATCCATGAGGAAAATATCTCTTGGTATTCAAAGTGCACTTAGAGCCAAGTCCTACCATTATTAAATTTATGCATAGATAGACACCTAGATGAAGCTACTGATAAGAGGAGCATAAATCATACCTAATAACTGAATGCATCCAAAATTTGAGGTCACATCTGTCTGCCTTGCTACATCTGGCAGAGTGTAATAATTAGGTTTTCTCACAAAGACGAGAATTACAAAAAATGTATTTGTTGAGATTGTTATCCCTTCAAGAGATTTCAGATCCATTTTTAATTGATGTAAATAACAGCTCTGCTGAAGCCAGTTGAACCCTGCTGTTATCTGCCTGCAGGGAATCTGTCCTTCCATTCCCAGGTCAGATTTGACAAGAGTTGACTGACCTACAGTTGTTTTTGCTTTGACATTCTCCAGAATATTTGTTATAATTTTATCTTGTTGGGAAGGTTTCTTCACTCTGTTTCAAACTTTTTAAAACAAAAAGTAGTTGAAGTAGAAAGAAAGTTTAAAGCATATTTGTTTACACAGATAATTAAATGTTTCACTAACAGCATCAGAATTATTTTGTTTAGGTATAAAACATTTCCCTAAAATTAGCACTGTCTAATTCTGTTCAAAGGCACAAAATGCCTGTCTACATCTAATACATTTATAGAGAATGAGAGAGTATGTTTTCAACTAATAAAGAGAAAGTTTCTTCACTTTGGCTAAGTAAAATGTTAGAGAAGAAGCAATTAATATGTATTTTTATGGCTTTTTGCACTTAATTGCATTTCATCTGGCATACAAACTGAAATGCAGCACAGCTGCTGTTTGTCCCTTGCCTTCCCACACCCTGTAAGGTGGCCTAATCCTGTGTGCACAAAGCAGATACAGTAGATTGAACAGGAGAAGGATTTTGCCCTCATTCATTTGCTTTTAAAGAATGGTGTCCAGGGTGAAGGATGAGTATTTACTCATGTGTAGGCAAGAAGGTCAAGAAAAGGTTTCTGTTTGTTTTCATAGAATCAAGTCCAGAAATACTTTTGTACAAATCTGTTGTGCCAAATCCAGCTCTATAATGCTAGGATTGATCAGAGAAAAGAAGAAAACACCCAATGGGAACTGAATTTGCAGTGTTCTCATATGGGAAGGAATGCCTTCTTGACCCCAAGTTTATGTCCTGAAGAATAAAACCTGATAGAAGCTGTCAATTTTATCTTAAGCTGCAGAGCTGTGAGGATTATTTCAGCTGAGGATCTTAATATTGGTCTCTGCCTTCACACAAGAAATGACACTTATGTAAGGAGATAGCAAGAGCTTTAAGAATTAAAATGAACTTAAACCACAGGCTCTGCAGGGTAGGGATGCACTCTCTGGAATCACACACACACTGATACATTTTCCAGTGCTTCTGTAACTTTCACCAAAAACCAAGTGAAAACTCAAAGGCTGGATGCAGCAGCAGGGTTGTCTTTGCTGTATGCAGTCCCATATCTGGTGGGAGAGGGTAACAGGGAGGGGATTACTGTGGCTTCAAAGTAAAATTCCCTATTTCTGTTACAAAGGCTTGTGCCCTGCACCCCCAGTGCCTCTGCTACCCATGAAAGGGCTCTGCTTTTTCAAAAGAATGAAGTCAGGGCTTTGGAAAGTCAGGGGAGTAATTTTGTCTAAAATGATGGCAGCAGAGTCCTTTTTTCTTACCTTAAACATGGGCACTAAACTGGGAGGTTCACCAAAGATTCAACTAGAGACACAGAAGAAGGTGGGTGGCAAAGTGGAGCACGGAAATTATGTTGGATGAGAAGGAGAAAACTTCACACCCATTGCATGATCAGGATGTGTGCTGGACAAAACTTTTTCTCTATGCCTCTCCTTCAACATGTCTCAGGAATAATCAGCCAGGAAGGGGAAATCTGTAGCAAACTGTAGGTGGAGATTGATGGGTCAAAGACAACTTAGGATAGCATTTCCCTGTAGCTAGAGACCTAGGCTTGGGTTCTCAGTTACAGAAACAAATTTGGGGGACACCAAAATCTATCCCAGATAAAAAGAGGAAATTAAGGACTGTTTAAATATCTCTCATTTCTTGTATATTTTCCACTGGGAACTAGGAAATAAGAGATTTCTTAGGGAAAATGGCTGAATGCCCTAAGAAAAAAAGAAAAAAAATTAAAAAAGAGAAAAAAAATCTCCTGGCAATCCTGGATCTCTCTAGGCAATTTTAGGTACCTGCAATAAAATTCTTTCCTAATCACCGTCACAGCTGCTTGTTTGACTAGATGGAACTTTTTTTTATCAATACAAAATACCAGCTTTAATAACTGTTGCAGTTTACTGTGGCTGTGAAAGTTCTTTCTGATATACTTTTAGCAGCTTTAGAGATTACTGCCTTTCCAAAACTAGGCTTTTCAAATGAAAAAAATAATTTCTGTTCAGTTTTGAGGAGTCATCCATAAGATATCCAGCATAAGACATCCTTGAGTGGTCTGTCATTCAGTAATATTGTTCTCATTTAAAATTTCATCATGAAGGGTCTCAGCAGGCACTGGAACATTTCTGTGGTCAGCCCATGATCTTCCCGTGTTGGCTTAGACTACATGTGCGGGTCAAACTGCAGTGCTCACAGTTCCTTATTTCTATTATTAAAATCTTTAAAACTCAGTTCAAGGGTCTTTAGGCATCTAGGAATGTTGTCTTGCAATAAATACACAGTTACTGGTCTAAATTTTTTAATCTTCCCTTTTAACTACAAATTGGTGGTATTCATCCTCACAGTTTCTTCTCAAATATTTAAATGGCATCTATTGAGAAATATATTTTATGATAACAAAATCAGAGCTGAACAATAGAATTACATTTTTAAGGGGGGTTATATAATGCAGGAATTATTTAATAGCAGTTGTGGTGTAATTAGTTTAAAATTATGTATGCAGTTCTTGTATGATTATTTTTCTTTAAATTGATTCAGTTTGCATGGAATATTAAAGCAATGAGCTATCATCCACTATAAGAAAATAACATGGCTAGACACACAGTGAAGCAGAGTATTTCATAAACACTCCCTGGAATATTTTTAAATAATCCAATATTTAAAAAGATTTGTTAGAAGAATACTCAGAAGTTATGAATTGTAAGCAAAGATATTTATTAAGCTGTTGACACCTTAGATACAAAAATTCCTGTTGTCTGCAAATCCTAGAATAGCAGCAGAAGTTTGCTGATGCTGTAGTATCTAAATGGAATCTTAGAAAGTTGTGAGGATTTTAGAAACACTTCAGTGTCATAATAAGAAAATGCAGGAGAGAAATACATATTATAGATTTTAAAAATCACCCTGCTTGTACATTTTAGGCAAGCCTCTCTATATGTTATTTATGGATAAATCAGAAAAAAATTATTTCATCTTTATTCTTTTTCCTCTGTTGAAACAAACTCCAGAGGAAACTGCACAAATAGGGGACCCAAAAAAACAAAGTTATGTATATGAAGGAGTTTGATTCTTTCTCACCAGTATAAAATTTGTTCATAGAACCGAGTAAAATAAGAAACTTATGTGTGAATTACAATATGGTAATTACAAATAAAAGAAGAAGAAGCATTTAAAAATCTGTCTTACCTCTAATTAATCATGTAATATCAGAACAAAGACAGGTTTTTTTCATAGTTCCCAGATCTCTCTTTCATGAAAAAAAAAGTATTTCTTGGGTTCACTGGTTCAAATACCCACCAGTTTATAATTAGATTTTTCTCCTCCCATCCCCTCATGCCAAATTATTCCTGCAACTTTGGCCTGTCTTTATCAAACTTTCTTGAGAGATTTTGTTTCTGTTCTTTATTTTTACTAGCTGTGCAGTAGAAATGCTGCACTAATCTGGGTTTCATGTTTTGGGTTTGTAGTCATCCAAACTCTGTCATGTGCTATCTAAAGGAGTCCTGGAGCCGCTGCTGGACAGACACAGGAAAGCAGTTTGGCATCCACGTGTGTCTGAGTAGAGGCATGATAGGAATCCTGGACTTGCAGTGAAAATGGAGAGGGAGAGATGAAGCAGGACAGAATCACCACTTTTGGATCCTGTGGCATCTCATTTGTCCTTGTTCACCCTGGGCTTTTGGCTGTTGGGGGTCCCAGAGTCTTCTGGGCTGCCACCTTGGCACAGTCCAAATTCTGGGTGTCCACAGGATGGTCACAGGTGCCATTCCCACAACTTGGGGTGATGTGTATGGGAGTTGCTTCCTTTCCCACAGTTTGCCAGAGGGGAAATGTTTGTCTGGATGTGTTGTCCTGAATGTGCTAACCCAGTCTTACCTCTGGAATTATTGCCTTCCTGTTGCAAATTCCTCCCTTCTGTGCTGATCTGAATTATCCCTTTGGTTGCTGATCATCTTACGGCAAGTTGCTCTTGTGGCCTTGACACTGTTTGAGAAAGGCAGCAGTGTTCTTTAAGTCCTTTCAAATAGCCATTCTTGGAAGTTTTTGTTACATGTGGCAAATAAAATATAAGGAAACTCCTTTCAGATTTCAGGGAGGGCAAATTAAAATGAAATTATTTCTAGACTGAGCATATAATATGCACGTGTTAGCTACCACAGCTTGCTTAGTGCTGGGATATCATATCTCATCACCTAACTTCATTCCAGTTCTGGTGTTAGAAGTCTTTGTTAAAAGACAACAGATTTTTCAGCTTTTACAATGTGAGAATATTTTAATCAAACACTTCATGAATATTCAGGCATGAATGAGACTGCGAATTGAGCAGGGTATGTGTTATTATTGGAACCATATGTACAGAAAAGATTTCTTAAGAATGTTCCAAAACTGTAGAAGAGAGCTAGAAATTAGGACCTGGTTAGCAGTCTTAGCTAAACAAGATTTGTCATATTTTGCATTATGTGCCCTTATTTTATCGACGTGAAATGTACTGTCTGGCATATCACCTCAGAGAGCTTCCTCAGCTGATGCAGAAAGTGACTGTGACAGCTGTTTTTATTGCAAATCTCTCCTCCAGTGTCCCCTCTGCTATAAAATTGGGAAACAAATGAGAGAACTTGATGAATAGCAGATTCAGTTTATTGGCAGTTACATTTATTTTTCTATCTTTATATAAAACATGAAGTATCAATATATCAATCTTTATGTATTTGACTGTAACCATATTTTTCCAGCCTGTGCACAGTGCTTGTATTCTAGGCTCATAAGGTGTGTGGGAAAAGGTCCTCTGAGTGTTTGAATAACTCTTAGCACAATAGAGCTTAAAGGATGATTTGTGCCTGTGGGCACTGCAGCTGTGTAAGCACAGAACATCTGAAATATATTCTGAAATATGGAACTGAAAATTAAATGGGAAATGCTCATTATGTTGCATGTGTTATGATCAGCCTAATTTGTAAGTGCTGAAGTGGTTTGTCTTCAGAGGGACATTAGGTAATATCTGGATGAACCCAAAGCAGCTTTGGCTCAGATTTACAGAGTTATTCAGGCACTTCCCTTGCACTGATTTCAAAAGGCAATGGGGATAGATTGACTAGACTAGTGACCACCATAATTTATTCTTTTTACTGAGGGGATGCTTTGGATGAGATAGGTTGCACAAATCCTGATCAGTCTTACACAGGTGACCAACACTGTGACAATGAGCCTAGAAAAACAGAGACAGCTCTCATCACAAACAGATGCCAAACTGACTCTTTTGGCCAATTGAAGTCTGTACTTGGACACTGATTGCAGACTTAAGCATTGGGAAACCAATGACACTTTTAAATTCAACTCAAATCTTAAGATTTAGATCTTAATATGAGATCTATGTTCTTGAGTGGATAGAACAGGATGGGGGAGGAAAAGAGGAATGCTGGGTCTAAACCTGGCTGAGTTAGGTACACGTGCCCAAGTACAGGCAAGCCTGGAAAGTCAGCTGTAGCAGGACACTGGTGCTTGTTGGAGACATTTTCAATAGCCTAGTTTAAACATGGAACTGAACTGCCTCTATAAACCTCAGTACATCATTCATCGTGTGGGTCTTCTGCATATCTTTTGGATGCTGAAGACATCTTTGCATGCTATAAATAATTATTGATATTTCGCATAAGACACACTAACCATACTCCAGGACTTAGGTGTTATTGATTTAGCCATTACTTTTCACTTTTCTTCTTCACCTGTAGAAGATTTGCTGCTCACTGCATTTTATAATTATTGCACTCTGGAATTTTAAATGCTCCCAGAAACTCCCCTGCCTTTCAGCTAATAAAACAACACACTAGTGCATTAGATAGGATATTTGCTTTTGTTTTTAACCTCAGGTTTATGTCTTACTTTTATCATATCTGGGTGTACAACAAAGTGAAGAGTAATATATAGATAGAATCTCACTGGCCATAAGTCTCTAGGGAGGAAGATTCCATCTTGACCAGAACCTTGTGCTAGGTTCTATTTCATAATACTGACCTGAGAAGCTGCAAAGAAATAATGTAGCATCAGCTATCATAAAAGAAATCACCACCTTTCTCCTGCCATTGTCCCACGTACTTTGAATTCAGTATTGTCTCTTTACCAAGGAACGTGCCCTACCTGCAGTTGCACACACCACACCACTGAGTGTCCAAGAAAGTGAAGTTGCAAGCACTTAATATAAATAGCACCTTCATTCATTGAAAATTAAAAAGCTTTTAGTAGTGTTTATGAAGAACAGGAAGGAATTCTTCACTTGGTAAGCAGATATGTATTTTCACATGTGCAATGTAACTATGTATGGGTTTCTCAATATACATACAATAAACATGTTACTGCAAAGATGAAGAAAGAGTGAATGTTAAATTGCTACTTTTTCATTGTAGTCTACAGATCCATTTTATTATCCTACTTAAACAGTTTATTTTCACAGTGACCCCTTTTTTTTAATGTCTATAAAACAGGAATACTCATATTTACCAGCATATGGTGTTGGAGATACATGTAGTCAGTTCAAAATCACCTAGAAGTAACATAAGTAGGACAGGGTATGACACGTGGATTTTCATTTGTGCTTCTTGTGTTTTGAACACTAGTCTGTGCTCACACATCGCAAGGATGTAAAGTGAAAAAACAAATGATGGAATTGGACAGCTGTGTGACCTTCTTTTTTCCTTCTCTCTGCTTTAATTCCTCTGCCTTTCATAAGGAATACTGTCATTTTCCTCAACCTTTAAGTGAATTTTGAGGTCTTAGAAGAAAGGAGGACTGCTACAAAAAACCCACACTGGCTAAAAGGGATAGCTTGGAGCTAATCTTGAGGACATTTTAAGTCAGCTTTCTTCATGTTCTTTTAATAAAGAAGAACACTGGTTCATAAATTGTCATAAAACTCATGGGTTTTACCAGTTCATATTTGTGACTCCATAAAATACAATATCTAATATATTATATATCTTGTATAACAAGAAACAGTTGATAGGCAAACCATAGAATTGTTCCAATGTTTCATTTTCTCACAGTTTTCTCTTTTACCCTTTGTGTTTGGTTTTGAGCAATTTTTGGGACCTCTGATTTGACACAGGCAGAAAAAAAATAATTGGACTTTTTACCACTAGTCTCCGAGACAGGGTTCAAGTGCTTCATGGAAACATTAAAATATCAATATCATTTAACAATGAACATTTTCCTTCCTTTCTCCCTATCTTCACTGTGGTACTCCAGAGGATCTTGGCTTCTGAAAAGTGCTGAGTGCTAAATTAACTGGGTCACCCTGTGACTGCACAGATGTTACCTTTTAATGGCTTCCATGGCTTCTGGCATTTACTGCCTTAGCAGGCTGGGAGGAGGAGGGTAGGAAAATCATATGCAGTAATTATATAGCTTATTTGCACGAATAGTGTCTTTTTAAACAAAAACCACAATTTGGTGTCTTTTCCTTTGACAAAATATTAACAAATTACTTGCAAGCCAAAAACCATCAAGTATCTTTCAGTTCCCATAACCAGAAAGCTGAACCTTTTTCCCCCCAGGTTTCTGGCAGAAACATTAGAAATTCCCGGAAAAAATGTGGCTACTACTAGATTCTTAATATGAAACACTTTTAACAAGCAGATCTAATTATTGTTAATATCTTTTTCTTCATGAGGAAGAGGGCTAGGCTCTGATCTCTGCTCTCTGGTGATCACCTATAGGACACAAGGGAACAGCCTGAAGTTGTGTTAGAGGAAGTTTGGGCTGGATATTAGGAAAGACATTCACTCAGAGGGTGGCTGGGCACTGGAACAGCTCCCCAGGGAAGAGGTCACAGCACCGAGCCTGACAGAGCTCAAGAAGCATTTGGACAACACTGTCTGGCCCATGGTGTGGCTCGTGGGGTGTCCTTTGTAGGGCCAGGAGATGGATGCAATGATCCTTGTGGGTCCCTGCCAGCTGAGGAGATTCTGTGATTCTAAATATGTTTTCACAAGCAGGGTGAATAAGCAGGTCAGCACTAAAATCAGAGGAACTGCGATGGTCGTCAGCAGCCAAAAATTTGCCTCGGAAAATATGAGCACAAGGTATTTAAGCAAGTTAATATTTTGGCTTTTTTTTTCCTCCACTGATATAGTCTCTTCTCAGAGTCCATTTATTCAAGCTGGGATCAGCAGATAATTCCTCCTGAGCTGCTAAGATAACTTTATGTTATACAACTCACGTTAGTGGTATTATTTTAATAACCTAATGATTAGTTCATTCTACTCTTAATCTGTTCCATATGCAACAGGTTAGTCTACTTTGATTTTAAGCAACATAATTTGAATTTCAGTCTCCAAATTTTAGTTTAAGTTATTGCTAATCAATATCAGTTTTAATAATTCTTGTTTCTAAAGAGTTTCATAATCATGTGTTCTGTCCTGATTTGATGTCCATTTTCTATGTTTATAAGTATCTAAATAATTACATTTTTTACACAGTATATAATATAACCTCAAATGCATATACTGGCCCATTTATTTTGATAATTACCTACATTTCCCAAGCTGAGCCATTCAGTTACTCTTATTTTTGTAACACAGGAGGTCTGAGGAAGATATGAGGTATGAGTATGAACCCCCATTTTTCAATGTGGATTAATAACTATGTAAGAATCTTTTTCAAAGTATAGTTTAAGAAACATACTTGGAAATCTAAGCACATCTACATGAAACTATGAGAGAGAATACTTTTTCATCTTCCAGGAAAAACAGATTGCAAGAGCTTTCTTAGTGTCCCCTAAACATCACAAATGTATTTTCCTGGTTTGAGAGCAAGAAGCACGAGATAAGACAAATGTGTAATTACTTCTTGACCCACTCTTCTGGGTTATACATTTTCATGAGGTGCCATGATTCATTATTTGCGTTGATATGTACAGAAGGATGGGGCTGCTTAGTTGATATTCATTTATTCAACAGTCTGTAATCTATATTTAATGGAGTACCAGACTGTGGCATAATAAACCGTTTAAAAAGATAGCTGCTGCTTACACAGGGGTTATTGCTTGCATAACCTGTACTTACTTTTCATTACAAAACTAAAAGAGCAAAGCATAATTCACACAAGAAAATGAAGTTAACATTTAATGGCTTGAAAAATGATAGTGTACCATAATGCTGTGCAGCACTCTGAACACTTATAAAACAAAGCAAGGGAGCAAAAAAAATAAATACAAATAAAAAGGCATTAACAGTGCGCTGTGAAATATGGGCACCAAAGCAAAACAATGCATTCTAGTTTGCCACCTGCTTAGCAGGACCACTCAAAGATTGCTAATTAATCTGAAACAAGTTACTGAGCACACAAAAAGACCTATAGTGGCACAAATGCTCAAATATTTTTTGTTACTTTTTTTTCTTGCATTTGTTACATTTCTGTTCCTTCTGTTTTCCTCCATGGAAATAGAAGTCTTCACATCATATAAAAAGTGCTGTTTGGTCTGCATATAGCCATTGAAGCTGTTGACAATCATGATTGCCCCTAGAAAGACATCTTACTGTAGGTGAGATACCATCCAGATTTGTTAAGATGAAAAGTCTGATATTGAAGCTGATAGCAGTATGAGGGAGATGTGCCCTGGTAGCCACAGTCTTTGAGGAGAACTTCAAGGCAGTTGTTGGGATGATGGTGTTAATATCCAAATTTAGGGGCACTTACAAATCTAACACCTTTGGCTATTTCTGTAGTAACAGGGTTTCCAAGTCATCTCTTGCTGGACTTCTCAATGAGCTTAGCTTCCAAAAACCAATGCTGGTTCAGTCAGCATCTGTAGTCCTGCAGAACTGTGAAGTTCCTCAGACTGGGAAATATGACTTTTGTTCTTGGTGAAAACTTGACTGGAACACATTCTTGCGTGCACAGGAGGTTATTGAGCGGCAGCAGCAGCAGAGTGTGGGTTCAGCAAGTTCTGCTATTCCTCCTTTGGGAACTCATGGAGTCCCCAGCACCACCCTCCACTGAGACACGACTGGAGGGACCTCAAAACCAAACCAACACATGGAAATGTCAGTAGGAAAGCCCATCTGTGGCCATCTCCTGCTGACATATGGAGGTGAGTTCACCTACAGTGATTTGAAGGGAAATTTTCACCTTCCAGGCAGCAGAAAATTGTTTCCTGTTAAGTGCAGTGACTGCTGTTTTAGACAAAAAATACCCACATAGTCTTCTTAGATTAATGTCAAGAGGAAAAAAAAAAAGCCAGTTAAATAAATAAAAGAAAACACTCTCAAGGGTGTTAGAAATATAATTAAATTCGTGGCTAAAGGATTTCAAGTGCCAATTAGGGGTCATTGTAGGGTTGAAGAAACTGGAGAAGTTTTTTTTTAAATCTTTACATTTAAGAAGCTTTTTCTGCTTGTAATGCTATCACATTGTATAATTCAGGGAGTAAACGTGATATACATAGAAAATTAATGATGATGCCTTGTTGCCTTTTCAAGCTCCCTTTTTCTCTGTATGTCTGCTGAAGAACTTTTCTATTTTAGTGTCTTTGCTTGCTCTCTTCTGGGACTTGCATAAACACCACAGAAAGCTGACACCTGGGAATCCTTGCAGTTGCCTTAAGGGCAATTAGCTATAAAAGACAGGGCTAAAAGCTAATTGCTCTGGTTTAGTTCTCAAAGTGCAGGTGAAGTTTGTTGAGAAATGAAAGTTGAAGGGGAGAAAGGCCAGTTAAAAATTTCTCTCTTGAGTTTAACTGGAGCTTTTAAGACTGAAAACTTTTGCAGGTTCAGCAGCAAATTTCACGCTCTAGTGTCTACTGGGATGAGGTCCTGAGTTTTCTCTTTTTTGTTTACATTCTTGGGGATATTTTGTGCCTTTCCTTCCCTTTTTGGGGAGCTGGCAGAGGATGAAGGGGAAAACAGCACCAAAAATGTGATGGGACTGGAAAGAAGAAAAGGTTTCTACTGTCAATGTTTCCAGAGCTTGTGTGGCTGCAAAGTGTGCTGGGATTTAAGCTGGGTGAATGACGACAACTGGAGGAACCAGCAAAAGGTATTTGTGATGTTCTTCATTTAGCTTGGTAACTAAAGAAAACGCACTATCTTCCCAGGTACTTTTCACATTAGATATGTAGTAAAAAATGGATGCTTAGGAAAGATTTGAAGCTGGTTCTATTTATTTGAGTTTGGGTGTAGGAGGAATGCAATGGAAAATTATAAAATAGCTCTTTTATCCTGAACAGTCAACACACTGGAAGTAGGAGCGGAAATGCTTTGCCATCTCAAAATCTCTGAGTTCTCAAATAATTTTCCTGTCATGACTAAAGATTTTTAAAATGTTCAGTTTGCAACAAACACAAAAATGTTTGTTTCAGTGTCCCTAAAACATCCTGTTTCTACCATTTTATGGGGTTTTTTTTTACTCTACTATTTGAAAATAAAATTGAGACAAAAGGTTTTCTTCTATTCATTTTGAAATGTCAAGAAATGTTGTATGAATAATGAGTGAAGGAAGGAAATCACAAAGTCTGGATTCAGAAATCTGCCTAAATTACCCAGTTCTGCAAATAGCACTGATAATGCAACACATCTTCAAAAAGCTCCCAGCTGGCTCTATTTCCATGAATTAGACCAAGATTTACTGACAATCATTTATTGACAATGTTGAACAAACTGTTGTTTGCTCCCTCATATTTCAAAAAGATGTCTTGGTGTAAATTGTATATCCCAGAAATGGCAGGGTGCCTATGTCTTCCATCTCCCTCTCCACCCAGGGGATGGTTGTGTTTTGTTCCCTGGTATTTATCCAGCTGCAGAAGATCAGCCAAAAGAAGCCCATTCCATGCACCTGTTTCTGTGCTTTTGTTTCTTACTTTCTGATTAAGAGAAGTTATTTGACCTCTCCTGCTACCGTGTCCTTTGAGATTGATATGAGGGAGTTTGGACAGGAGGGGAAAATTAAGAAGGGATGAGACCAGGCATGTTCTCATGACCTGACCAGATCTGTTACATTTCTTTTCTAAGACTGAGGCAATCTAGTTGTCAGAGACCCTATTTTACATTTTCTAAATCTATATCCTTGCTGTAATGAAAGATAAAACAGAATTTAGCAGTAAGGCTATGTAAGAATTTGGGAGGTTTGGACCCAGATGCAGCAAAGTGACTTAATGAGTGTCTGCAAACCACCTCCTGCTGAAAAATGGAGAGAGGACAGGTCTTAATGTGCCCTGGAGAAGGATGCTCTGAGGCAGGTAGATGTATGACTTGCTAGAGAAAGTAGAAATTCATGGTTTGTGATATGTGCTGTGGAAGGATATGGTATTAATTTTGTATGTTCAAATGCAAATGTGAATGAGTATAATTGAGGCAAGGTTGTCACACTGCTTGAATGGAAATCCAGAAATAGTTTGTCCAGATTTCAGAGATCACTGTTAAGACTAGTAAATTGCTGGTTCCAGCCTCTCCAGAACAGTCAAGTGGAATTCAAAGGTGAGATATTGTTTAATCTTCTGTTTAATGTAAAAAAACACCCACCTTCTTCTATTCATTAGCATTTTCATATTTTCAAGCAAATCAAGATTACTTTGATATATGTGAGGAAGAGAACTCTCAACTGAAATACGTTTTAGGCTGGTAGTTAGAGCATGCATTCAGGGAGAGGGGCTCAAACCCATGCAGGGGAAGGGCAAGTCAGAGTGCAGGGCTCCCCTGCTGCACACAGCAGCTGCAGCCCCAAGATAAGGGCTGGAGAGGCACCACCACTGTCTCCTCTCTCTTCCACACCCCAGTGGTTACCTAAGAACTGTGTTGGTTCCCAAAAGCCAGTTAGCTGAATAAAAGTGAAGATAGCAGCTTATGTTTTAGATATAGGTTTAACTCTCTGGTTCCTCATCTTAAATACCCTGTCAGTCCCTGGCAATGCTAAAAATGGGCACAGATAACATCAGAGACACTTAAAATGTATGAAGATGAGTGCCTCAAGGATCAGAAGTGGCAGAATTTTCATAGGTCTCCCTTTAAGATTCAGTTGTTTTGCTGGTTTTTTGTGTATTTGAGTGTATTTTCTTGCTGCTAAGTGCACTTTTCTAAGATAAAGCTGAATAAAGCTGGCAAAATCAGCTCCTTGAGTTCAGCACTGGGAATGACCAATTGCCTGCAGAGGCAGCCAGCTGCAGCAGGGAAGGGACCAAGGTTTCCTGGCTTGCTAGGCTGATCCTGAAGCCTTTGATGACAAGGTCTGTCTGCTGCTCCAGGAGCAGGTGGGGACTGAAAATGAACCAAAGAAACAAGTAGCAAGGGAAATAACATCAGGGCATGGAAAGGAAATTCTTGCTACTTTGAAAACACCATTTCACTAAATAATTGAGTTCCCTCTCCACATGCATGCTTGTTCCATATGCTCAAAGTTTAAGCTAAGTATTTTCTTTTTATTACTTCTCTGTTATCAGTACAAACATGTAATCTTGGGCTTACTGCTAAGTGTGTATCTGTCTTCAGTTTTTATGCTTTGTAATTCCCAAGGAAATCAGTTCTGGATATCTTGCCCTGAAAAACTGTGCTCACTCTGCAGGCTAAAGGAGTTTTAAAACTGTAGGCAGTGATGGTAATCCTTTGTGTAGTTACACTGGTGTAAAGCCTGAGTAATTTTAATGTAGCAAGGAGAAGCATTAGGGTTGCAATTCTCAGGAGGATGCTCACTAATTATTTCTAGATAAGGTGGTGGGAATAATCAGCGCTAGATATTGGAATGAGCATTCAATGTAATTTGTGTCCACATAATAATGCCAACATCTACTTCTGTTCAACTTCTATTATCACTTTTCTTTTTTCCTTTTAAATGAGAAGGTACAGGAAAGCTTACTAAAAATACATCAAGTGAGCTGTACATGGATCTTTTTGAGCACTGCAGATCTGTATCAGGCAGTGAGGTTTATAATATTTGTGGAATTGTGTGGCAGACCCCACTGGCAGTTGGGTCAGTGTGTAGAGGGGATGTGGCTGAGTTTGAACTGAACTTGGTGGCACCGAGTGCTTGGATAGAGGATACAGAGAACAGGCTGACCCACCCACTGCTCTTCAAGGCTAACAGGGAAAGAGATGCAGTTTGGGCTGACAGAGAGGTGCTTGCTTTCCCATGTTGATCTAAAGCTGTATCATAGTTCTGATCAGTTAAGAATTATTCCTAATACACGTTAAAAATCAAATTTCTGCTTCAAATGAAACCACTGTGTTTCCAGGTTGGTTCCCTTTCCACAGGGAACCTAGTCAAGTACAGGACATGTCACCTTTCCTTGGAGCATAGCATATTGAGATAATTCGTGCCTGGAGGTATCAGGAATATATTTCTTATAACATGCACAGAAGGATATGGAGATTAAAGTTGTCCTAAGTGTAAATGTCTTATTCTGAGTAGTCTTCTGAAATTATTAGGATTTTTTTTTACATTTTTCTTGTAGTTTGAGGAAATTCCTCAAATCCTGTTCTCTTCCTGGAAACTGCTGACAACAGCGCCTTGCACAATAACACATTTTTTTTTAGGATAGTTTTAGCCAATCATTTGTCTGCTGTAGGAGCCTAACCTGTCAGCGTGCCTATTTTGTGCTTTTTCCTTTATAAGTCTGGTTATCAGTGCAGGTTTGGGCTTTGTCAACCCAACCCCAATGCACTTTTTCAGCTGGAATTATAAGGCACCTTTAGAGATAGCTAGGTGCTGACTCTGAGGAACACACTGATATTAGAGCTGTTTTGTTGTTACAACAGTAGTGACCTCCTGGCATTTCACCTGTAATTTCTCTTACAGAATCCCCGGTACCTTCAAGTTCAAGCATTGTGTAATTTTATCAGGCCCTCAGGTGATGCTCCCACTCAGCCATCAGGGATCACCTGGAGACCTTCCCTTTCATTCCCTGCAGCCACCATGAGATGGCAGTTGTCACTTGCTGGACTTGTTTCACTCCATTTGAGCCACAACGACTCAAAGCTTATTGATCCTTGGAGACACTGAGCTTTCCAGCTCTGCTGCTCGCTGTTCGCAGCATGCAAGTGTGAAACTTTACAAGTGACTTTTAAAGGCAGCCAAGGAATGTGTGAGACAGATTGTTAGGGGGGAAAAAAGCAAACCAAAAACAAAACGACAACTCAACATTATTTAATTTGATGGTGCAGAGCTTTATGCCAAAATAAGGCATGTGTTTGCTGTTAGCAATCAAAGAGGTTTAGCAATGAAAAGTGACATTTTGTTTATGGGATTTTACAAGCAGGGGCTCCCTAGGGAAATTAATTTGGCCCTCTGGAATGCTGCCCTCCTCCATGTCACTATCCCTGCAGTCCCAGTATTTTTTTTACCACCAAGTTTATATTAGTTTTTGGGTAGATGGAACCCAGAGGGAGGGATGTGGGTGCAGTAGGTAGCTTCCCTAACTCCACACTGCATTGTAAACCCGTGGCAGGTCTCCAGCATTTTCACAGTGCTCCCTAATAAATCATCAGACCCAGATCCTGGACTGCAGCTAATAAGCAACCATCTAGAGAGCTGGGTTTTATTTTGTCCTTTCAATAAAATCCCAGAGCACAAACCCAAGCTTTTTAAAATAGTGGTCCCCAAACATAGCCTGGAGGCAGTCTAAATAATTTAGATCCTTCTTCATCTCTGTATTCTGTGGAAAAAAAAAAGAAGTCTTGAAATTCTCAACTTATTTCTTAATAACAGATTTCTACAATTTGTGTTTCCATTCTCTCCAGCTATATTCCCACCCCATTTTCAGCTGCACAAATTATTCTCATCTTTTCATGAACAGAATGGCCTATAATTTTTTTCAATGTGTGTTTTCAAATAGTTTCTCCCCTCCATCCCATAGGTAGTCAAATGATATACACGTATAAGTACATTGCTTCTTAGTGATTTTTTTTCTTTTGTGAAAATCAGTAGAACCTTATATTTATAGCTTGCAAATTTTACCATCTAATTTTCAATGTAACTTTATTTCTTTATTTCAAAAACCATGAGAAGGTACTATAGTTATAAAACATTATCATCATCAATAATTTTAAAATAATCAACAAAAGACACCTTGGTTGATTATATCCTGGGGGTTCAATAAAAGGAAAGTGATAAAAACATGTAGAGTTGCTGTGTTTTCAGCCATTTTCTTGCAATGCCAAGGCTTTGAGCCATGGAAGTGATGTTTCACTGTCAGCTGTCCTGATCTACAGGATTGATAATGGAGGATGAAATTGTGTGTTCCAGTGCTTAGTTTACTCCTCTTGGAAATGAGTTCCTGATTCATCTAGGTTAGAAGGGGCTGAGATGTATATATCTGGGCTCTCCTATAACAGGATATTAAATTTCACCCTTGTAGCAGACAATTTCAGAGCATAAAGTAAGAATTGGTTGAGGAAAGGCATCAAGTCCTGGCTTTGAAGAGATGATAAAGGCTTTACACTTTCCTCAAGAGTTTCTCAGTCAATCTCTATGTCAAGCATGTGTGTAGCAAATTTCTGAGTCTTGCATATGTGATTCAGTTTCCAGACTCTGGTTATGCCTTTCACCAAAAGATTAAAGCGTTCTGTGCACCATATTTCCTCTCTTTGGATGTACGTATTTCAACCAAGTTGTCTTTCACTCTTCTGATTAATTAAGCAGATTGAGCACTCTCAATCCCAAAGTCAAGCATTTTTTTTTCCCAGTCTTAGAAGAAATTTCTGAGAGTCACTTCTTATCTTCCTGGTATAGTGCTTCTCTACTGATTTATCCTTGCTCTTCAGCATCCTAAAAAAGGAAAAAAAAAAGTAGAGGTATTTTGCAATGGCTGGTATCTAGAAATCTAATGAGCTGTAAATGTTTGAAGCTTTAAATAAATGTAAGAGGTCGTTTAGTGACCGAACTTTTCCAGCCAAAGGCTATGAGGGAAAATCTCTCATTCACCCTGGGAGTCCAAAAAGGGAGACAATGGTAAACAAAGCTCTCAAAATACCAAAATCGGTCATCTTAGACAGGGAAGACTATTTTCTTTTCCTCTTTCCATTTAAAATTATGTCATAAACTTAAAAAAAACCCAATTAGGAAAAATAGGAATACATTCCAGAAAAACCAAAGTCTCATGTTTGTCTTTCTCCAGTGAGCTACCTAGTCTCAATGTGACAGAGTGAAATATATTTTTCCAATGTCTCTTAATGACTATCCATGATATCATGTGTCTATTTCTCTCTTTATGGCACACAATCTGTCCTTCTCAAGGTTGTTTGATCCACCAGTGTTTCCTTTCCAATTCAGAAAAAGGTGAAAAGAGCATACAGAGGAGGACAAGACTGGTAGATTGGTAGCTCTAGGGCGGTACAGACTGATTACCAATAGGAATGTTAGAGAAGAACTCTGTGCTGTTCAAGAATTTTTAAGAGTCTGGATAGAAGAAAAGTAGGAAAAAATAATAAAAATAAGTAAAGTTTTGGATGGGAAGACTATTAGCCTGTCTCTCATGAACTTTTCATTTGCAGGAGTCTCTGCCCTGATTGGGAGTTAGAAATCAGAGTCATAGGCAGAAAATAAAGATGAATAAACAAGTAGGGAAGAAAAGAAACAAAAATCCAACAAATCAAAAGATCTTCACTCTGGCAATTTTTCTAGAATATCTTTGTGAATACCTGATGAAAAACCAACAGCATAATGTGGGATATCAGAATTTATTTTCTGCTAAGAGGAGAAGGTGGATATTTTACTAAGTTTTTTTTCCTAAATCTGCCTTTAGCAACCCAAAACTTTGTAACAGTGAAGAGCATTACATGTTTATATATGTGTGTGTGTGTGTGTCTACAGGCTTTTGATATAGCTTTAAGGACATTTTAGTCTTTTTCTCCCTTCTTCTCTCTTTCCATCTCTTTCCCACCTGTTTGGTTTAGCAGTTCTGTTTCACTTCCAGCAATTATGTATTATGCATGCACAATTCAGCAAAGCTAACAAGAGTTCTGCAGCACACTATCTTTGTACATAAGTACTCCTCTTGAAAGCCTAAAATCCGATTGCAATTGTTTAATAACAACTGATTTTGTAATAACAAAAGAAATTAGACTCTCTGAGAGATATTTTTATGGGGGCATAAGCCCTGTAGATACTTTGTTGGTTTTTTATTAATCTCATGATTCTTTGGTTATACACAGAAAAATATTCAAAAGAATTATTTGTTTTGCCTGGAAATTGTACTTTACTATGTGTTCAGTGCTCAGTACAAGTTCCCAGTTTGGTTAATGTTGCACTTGCTTGATTTATACTACTGGGTTTGCTTTTATAGTTAGGCATATTTCTGAACAACCTACAAACCATAGTCTTAAAATACTAGAGCTTTGCTAATATTTTAATGCAATGAAAACGTACTGGTTGTAGAGAGGATGTTTTTCAGAATTTGTAACGGGACTTAGACTGTTTGGAATTTTTTTTTTTGTAACTCCCAAATCTCTAATTTTGGTATACTAAATGTACTGAAAAGACAATTGTTCCCTTAAATTGAGAATTTCTGGACATGTGTGACTGCTAAATGTGAAATAGATTTCATATGGAAATAATAAAAAGAAAATCTGAACTATGATGAGCATTCAGGTACCAAAAAAACATTTACAGGAGAATGTTGGTGTTAGTGGTTGGTGGCTCAGAAATTCACTGAGAGATGGAAAGGAGTAAACACATTTTGTTCTTCTTCAAGGTATGCAAACCTAACATTTGCCTTCCAGGAGGCATTTCTGACTTAGAGGACAATTCCTGGTTTAGGGGGAAGAACAGAAAAACAAAATAAAAACCCAGTCCAACAATCTCTTCCTTCTATTTTGGATCACTGAGCTTTAAAGGTGGAATGAAATAGGAAGAGCAGCACATCTGGACAGGCAATAACAGCAAAGAGTCCAAAATCTCTTATCACCTTCCTGTATAAAATAGAAGCCAACCATTGAGATGTGAGAATATAAGAGTAATTACAATGAAAATATAATCCTTTATCTGTTAACAGACATAAAGTGACAAGACATAAAGACATCTACAAAATCTTGTAGTGCAATTTTTCATTTCTACTAATTTTTTTCCTTTTTAAAACCTGAGCAACTTAGTAAAAATAAAATAATTCACTTAATATCTCCAAGTTGCAGAATCTGCACTTTAAGTTGAATTTTTTTCCTTCATTTTCTTAACTAAGAATGTTTTTCATCTGAAGCCCAATTCCTACAACATCAGCAAAGCAAGGGGAAAAGCAAATCCTACTTTGACAGCGTGTCTGTTCCTTCGTTTTTGTATTTGGAGCAGCTCTGATCTACGAGCAGGCTGTGACTTTGTGAGGAGCAGAGATGGGACCTGGGGTAAGGCACGCTCTATTTGTGTGCTGGGTGAGTGACAGAGCGGGAGCTGGGGTGAATCAAACGCGCTGCCACGGGCTCCTCGCTGCCACCGCGTGCAGGGGACTTCAAAAGCTGCACTTCTCCAGGGATTCCTTGAACTTGCCTTTGTTTTTCCTTTTGCTGTTATTGTTGCTCTTTCCCCGTTTTTGACTCTCTGCTTGGCTTTTCTGTGTTGCTGCTTCTCCTTCTCATCCCTTCTGAGACAAATTGGGAGGCTGTGAATATCTCCTGGTCTCATGTCTTCAGAGGATATGAATTTTTAGTCGTTATTATCATCCATAATCATCATTATTTCTTTGCATTTATGTAGTGATGAGGGTCTGGCTAATGGTTTTAGAGAGCGAGGGAAGGGAAGATCCTAGCCTAAAGGATTTTACAGTCTATTTGTGAGCCAATCAACATCACAGTCAGCACAGTCTGGGAGCTGAGGGGAGCGCTGGGATAATGAAGCCAGAGGAAAAGAAAGTACCATTTAGAGTGTGTTTTCCTCTTAACTTGTCTGTTTATTGACTTGCCTCACCTTGCAACAAAAAACTTCTGTGAGTTTGTCTGGTCAGGCGTGAAATTGGCAGTAGAAAGATAAACAAACACAAAGGCCAAAAAAAACCCCAGACAGACTTTGTGCACTTACATTCAACTCAGGCTGAATGAGTTGAATGTAAGTGCATGAAGTCAGGGCCGCCAGCCCTATTTTTTTGAAAGTGTTCTCCTTTGGATTTGGAAATTTCAGAAAGCAGAAATTACCAGTCCAGTGTGGAAGTCAGCCCATCTCAGCCAGTACCATGTCTTGGACCACTTGGTTTAGAGATGAGAACATCTTAGCTGAAAGGTTTGTTTGTCCTAAGGATAGGTCTGGTCTCTTAACAGCTTCATACACACAGGTCACTGCAAACTTTTAAATTGCAAAACATGTATTTTTTCATGGTACCCATCCATATCTTCTCTCTTGTGACACATGTGGTTATAGGAAATGGAATTAAACCACTTAGGAAGACAATAATTTTCTTGGCTGATAGCCCCAGGATAGGGTCAGCAGGCATGCTGCTGGCACATGTGATCCACTTAAAGTGAGGGTAACAAAATTTTTGCAAATGAATGAGTCACTGGAATAAATGCAGGCATCTAGGAATGTAAAGTAGATGGAATGGAAACAACCAGTGCATTTGCAGTGATCCTTACATGGGAATCTCCTGGTTTTACCAAAGGGACAAGCTGGTCTAGACAAGGACAAGAGCTGCAGAAACGTAATGCAATCCAGGAGCAAGAATAAGTGTCTTCTTTCCTAATATGTTGGTCAGAAAATTGAGGAGAGATGATTTTTCTGGGTTCTGTCTGAAGATCACCTGCAAATTTCAGCTGAGGAAGGAGATGGTGGCTCTGACTGCTTATTGGAGCTGGGTGCCATGAACATTTCTAGGTGCAATTCAGCATAGTTTAAGGCAGAGCATGATCTTCTGTATCATTCTCCCTTCCCCATCACACACATGCATACTAAGATCAATGGAGATTAACAAAGGTTTTGATTTGTTCAAATTTGTGATGGGACTTAGACATTTTCCCAAGTAATGAATTATTTGACTCCCACTTCAGGTTAAAATTGTGAAGTATTCAGCCTTTTCACAGCAATTATCCTGATGATCTGTTTTTTCTTTACAGAGAAAGCTAAGCCTGTGTACAGCAAGGCAAAGCAGCTTACAGAGCATTTGTGTAAAATTTATTCTGATTTTTTTCCACAAAAGCTTTTAAGAATGCTCCTTTTTAAAATAATGCTAGGAAAAAAAGGTTTATCTCTGGGTTTAAAAAAAAAACAAACCCTCTTGCATATTTGCTGAGTTATCAAGATGCCCTCTATGTTCATGTTCTCATTCTTTAAATTATATTTCTTCTGACAAACTCATTTTCAGTCACAGTAATGAGCAGATAAACAAGGGGTAGCAGTGGATAGCGGCAGAGTGAATAGAATAATTCAGAAGGGGAACTTTTTTCCCTGAAGAGCATGCCAGCTCCTAAAAATTTATGCATCTAGCCTTGAGATATGCAAGCCATATGCATAAATAAATAAGCTTTTGAATGCACACCATAGGTTTTGGCAGTGCTGGAGATTCTGGGTGGGGGGGAAGCTTGAAAAAAATTCAGTTTTTCCTGACTATTGAAGATGTACAATTATTGGGTGTAGTAATTAGGCAATTAAGCTGTCCCTAATAAATCTGTCTTATGGCTCTTGGAACTTTGGTAGCCATGAACATGAGGTTTGTGTTGGACACTTTACAGTCTTCTGCTGAGCATATTATCAGCTTGTGAAACTTTTTAAGAGGAACATGTCCATCCCATAAGCTCACCATCACAGGCAGAAGAAACGGAAATTAATAATAGTAAGAGATACATTGCCTTTCAACAAACAACTGCATGACAAATTGTTCTCTTTTCATATACGTTTCCAATTTGTAAATACTTCCTTGCTTTTCTTGACATCTTTAAACTAATTTTGCTTCTTGCATCACACCAGTAACATCAGTGTGACACTGGGCATTGGCACTAGAAAGGGACAGAAAAACGTCATAGATTCTCCTAATCACTCCCCTGTTTTTTGTCTTTGGTTTGGACACATCACCAATGCAGTTTTATTCCTGAAGACCTGGGGCACTGCGTTGGCCAACAGAGAGTGCATGCTAAATGCAGTAAGAATAAAGCTGAAATTTCTTTTCCACCAACCTGTAGAACCCTAAGCACTATTCTTAGGTAGTGAGAAGGGAAGAGAAATGGAAAATTGAGACACTGTGCAGAGGGACTGGATGTGTCCTAAAGCTTGTGGTGTCCCATGCTTTACACACCTGAAGTCTGGTGCTTTGTGAAAATGGTGCAAAAAGAACCTGGGTGTTGTCAGTTTTAATGTAATGGACATGGTGGTTTGTAACTATTGAGATCTCATCCAGTAGCACTTGTTCCCACTGTGGGGTGGGGAAGATATTTGGGCAGACAACTCAACCACCTCCACTGCTTTTATTGGGACAACCTCCATTCCTACAAACTTGGTATATAAGCATCTGTATTTGAAAAAAAGAAACTAAATTCACCCTTAATCTGGACTCAATTTTCTCACCAGCTTTTGAGGGTGATTTCTGAAGATTATGTATAAATATCCAAAGGATTTAGATTGACAGTAAGAGACTCTGTATTGAAATGAAAACAGGGAAAAATATAAAAAGATAAATTTATGATCTTATAATTCTGTTGAGTCCCAGCAAGCTAGAGCACATAAACTTTTAAATGCTAACATAGGGATTTTAAAATCAATGGAGTGTTTAATAGAATTCTGTACAATGCATGCAAAACTGGGGAAATGTGGCAACATACAAATTTGGAATGAGTGAAACCTTGAATGTGGCTTGGTTACATAATTAAAACTAGACAAACAAAGGAAAATGTCAATAATCCAACCAAGAAGCCACACAAATATAGATTGGTGTCTCGCTGTCAAGTAAAAAGAATTAACTAATCAAAACAAACCCACAGATTGGAAAGCAGATGACATCTCAGGAACTGGTAAGAATAAAAAGGATTTTAATTAAGAGTCATATATGAATTGCTGAAATTATGTGCTGAACTCCCCAGCATATGATTAAGTAGAGGAAGCACCTGGGATGACCATCCTGGTATGTCTGCCCTCAGGGGTGTCCAGCAGTAAATGGAGTGTTTTCCTTCCTGAGAGACCTGGAGCAGGGGATTAAAAAAAAAGGAAAAAAAGTGAGAAATGCAGATATGATTTCTTTTACAGCAGAGGAAGTATTTTTTTGGGTGCCTTGTGTGTGATATGACTGGGAGGTCTTAGGCTGAGAGGTTGGCAAAGATGTCTTAAATGCAAGATATTTACATTTTGGCAAAAAAGGACAGATCCAGCAACAGCCATGCTGATAACAGAAGAATCCTTTCCATCACAGAACTTCTCTTTCCTACAGAAAGAAACATTCTTCACCTTTTGCTGTAGCTCATGCCCTGATGTGGCTTTCCTAGATGCCCAAATGGGTTGGTTTTGCTCTGGACCCCTATGACAACAGCAGACAGAAAAGTGGAATTTATCATGGAAAATTAGGTGCAGCTGAGGGACTGCATGGTCATGGAGACAAAACAGAAACTGCCTCAGTTTCTAATTCAGCTGCTCCTGTTGTGGGATCACAACTGATGTTCCCAGTTTTTTCCATTGTGTCCTCTTATATGGCAGAGATTGATTCTCACTGTGGTTCAGCAGAACCCCATCCAGGCTGGGGCATCTCACAGGACTAGCAGCTACACTGCAAGCCTGCTCTCTGATTACAGTGACAGAAGTGTGCCTGATCTTAAGAGTTTTAGGAATTAAAATGTACTCTGCAAATAAAAGGTTTGAAGAGTAGCTATTTTCACAGATTATGAGGTACTTGAAAAAGAAGTGCTTGGATTAAAGGAGTCTTGGTTTTATTTTAGAAGTCAAAGACATGTCATACCTTTTTAGTAAAATGTGATTAATACAAAATTTCACAGTCAATTCCTAATATTCATATGAAAAACCAGGCAGAATAACCAGACTGGATAAAAATCCAGTCATCTGTATTTTTCACTCCATCATCTATTAATCCCTCTGAATGAGGCATCAGATGCAATTTTCAGGTAACATCACATGAGCTGGTACTTAACAGATTTATTTTCTGACTGAACAGCAGTAGTTCTGCTAAGATTTAGTCTAATTAATTTATTTCACCAGAAGACTCCTGGCTCTAGCAAATGGCCCCAGAGGATTCTGGTTTTGTTGGAATTTGGGTTCAGCTTCAGTGTGAATTCTTCGATGCCATATGAAGGCTGTGTTTACATGGTGACACTCTCTTCTGTCAGGCCACCAAAGATATCTGTGTGGTCCTGGCTGTTTTTATGGTCCTTTCAGAAAGATGTTGCTGTGAGATTTTTAGCTTCTGCCATGTTTGTTGAAAACTTCCCAACAAATACCACAGAAGAGATGGGGAAGGGTTTGTACCCCATCCCTACCCCAGACCACTCCAAACACTTGCTAATACAGTCACACCTCCTTCTTCACCCAGGTAAAGGTCTGTACACTGTCCATGCTCATAAATTTATTTCATACAAGCAGTGCAAACTCCTAAAACAAACCGATTTTCTCTCCTGTCTAAAAATAACATTGTTATACATCATGGCTAGCACTTCTTTTTTCCTCAAACTGAAAAATAATTAGGAGCTTCATCCTTTCCCTCCATCTCCCTGCCCAGCTCTATGATATCTCAATCCATTTTTGCATTGCTATTACTGATTTTAATTCATCCATATTAATCCTGTGGTGACCTTCAGTGGTTTCAGTGCAGTCAGTCCATGAGATGAGCCTGTAAGGCTCAGATGATTTGTAGGACAGGTTTTTTTTTCATTGCTGATGTTCTTAAAGAAAAATAGTATTTTGCCCAAAGAAGGATGAAAATACATTTTCCTGACAGGCAGAGAGGGAACATTTTTGTTATGATTGAAAAAAGTCTCAAAAGTTGAGGGATAAAAAATGATGAAATTGGGATGCAAAAATACTGAGAAGAGGTATGGGGAGCTTGCTGCACAAGCAAAGTGCCAATACTGTGGGCCCGTTCCTGCCAGCAGGGATATTTAACAGGGATTTTGCATGGTATATGGTTCTGATCTCACCTGCATACATATTGTAGCATTAACACATCAGAGCTTGTCCTTTAAGGCCCAGGAATCCCCTGCCATGATTTCACTGCACACAAGAACAGGGGTGAATGCTCATATGGGGGACTTTCTGTACCTTAGGGACTGCCAGCAGCTGTGGGTGAAGCTCTGAGAGAGAATCCAAAAGATAAACTAGCATGGATTTACAATGGAAAGGGGCCAACACTCACTGTGGTTACTGAGCATTGAGAACGCCACAGAATCCCTATGATGCCTCTAACTGAAGGAACAAAATAAAAAGTGTTTTCTCTACATAAATACACAAAGTTACACCTTAATTTATCTTCTAATTTGGCAATGAACGAGGAATTCTGGCTGCGCACAGGGTTGTTGTGTCCTTAAGGACAAAGTGCCTTAACATTGGTCACATACACGTTATTCAGGGAGTGTCACTGAATGCAGTCAGTTACTCTGGTGTGTGAGTACTGTTTAACCAGCAGGGATGACAAAATCTGTCTGCTTATTGCTGACTCTCAATTCATGTTTGATCAAAGCCCCACTGATACATCTATCAAACTTGCTGCTAACTTAATCCCTACTGCTCTCATTTCAAATGACTGAGTCGTTTCCCCCTGTTATGTTCAGCCTGCTGTAAACACCAGCACTTTCTGTAAGTCTCGCTTTTCACCCTGCTGTTTAATAATCTCCACAGCTTTTTTTCCATGACAAATGTGTTCATATTTCTGGAAATTTTCATGCTTATTGCTTTTGTCATTTAAGCCCTCCTAGCACTGTTGCCCTCTGTTACCTTCTCTGTTATGTACTTGTGCCCTCATGATGTGAACAAATGCTCATCTCTCTGGATTTTCATGCTTCCTTTTCATATGTGTTTCTAATTATATCCCACAATTTACAAGTTGTCAGTATGAAAAATTATTAGTATAATGACTATCTGTGATGAATTTGTCCCATTTTTGAGTTAAAACCCAATTTCTTCAGCATGTAAACATTTATTCTCCTTTATTCTAAATTTACTAAATAATAAGACTGGTTGATTCAATTAACTATTATGTCCCTAGGCAAATTTTAAGGTAAAAAACTTGACTAATTCTTTTCAGAGATATGTGGTACATCCTCAGGCAAAAAAATCTGCTTGTCTATTTTTAAACTCCTGAGCCTTCATGCGAAGTATGAGCATTGCTTCTTAATCCTCCTCAATTTACATCTTATTTATTTTTTGTGGTACAATAGCAGTTATGTCATAAACCTGACTAGGAGTAGGCAAAAGTATTTGGAAGAACAATTTAGGTAAAGACAACAAAAAAAAATCCATTAACCAGGGTTTCATTTGTGGGCATGCATCTTTACACATATATAAATATAAATATAAATATATAAATATATATAAATATATATAAACACTATGATGTAGATATATGTGCATATATAGATTACATTTAATATAGCGTATTATATTATTACTTTTATATTTTATTATTGTTATTTTAGGGAAGCAAGTAATCAACACATATGTTATTGGGAATACATATAAGCTACCCATAAAAATGATTGAGATTAAAAACAATTTAAAAATCTAGAAAATACAAATTTGTATTATGACAATTGGATTTTGAGAGAAATCTTGTGGAGATTTTTTTTCTTTTGTATTTGCAATGGCCAAAATGAAAGTCCTCATGATTGATGTTAGCTTTCAGTTCTATGACTTGTTCCAGTTTGTGTCACAATATTTGACTGATGTAGGAGTGTATTGTTCTTTGTTTGGATTTTTTTTTACTCAGTGATGTGTGACAGCATCGCTTTGAAATCAGTACAGAAACAGGGCAACATGTCAGCTTGATTTATTTAGCTGTTTTTCTGTTAACACTCCTCATCATGTTGGTAGAATGATCAGGTAGCTGGCACTAATGTCATTTTGCAAGGGGCATTTCATTCATTCAATGAATATATATAATATTGAAAATTTTAAAAAAATGATTTCCCCATATTTGGGAAGACAGGTTTGCAGGAAGTTATCCAAGACATGCCAATCAACAAGTGGGTAAGACCAGTTGGATCATCCATCCTGTCTGATTTGATACCAGCCAGATATTTTGTAAACTGCTGAGTCACAAGGAAATACTGATTTCAATAGTAGCCTTTTACACAAAGTGAGTCTTCATTAGTTTTCCTCAGCAGACTCCAGTACCTGTAGATTATTAATTTTTACTGCATTTCTGGCAGTTGCATTTCCCTGGACATCATGGTATCTGGATTACAAGTTAGTTACTGATATTACTCAGTAATTTAAATAGGGCAAATAAAGCAGCACTGAAAGATCTTTTCCCTGGTGTTCTTGAGTTCCCTGAGTTCTTGTTATCAGTTGTCATTGTACCTGGGTCTAGTTTATATTGACAGTTTATATTACCACTGGTGGGCTTGTTCTTGAGTCCTCTGCACCAGCAATCACCATATTAATTTTGACAATTTTCAAGACCATTTGCTATCTTAAGGGTTCTTTTAATCCTTGAATGAGAAATGTCTCCAGTCTTAGGGAAGAGTTCATCAGCCTTGCTGTATGCAGACAACTGTAGGTAGGATGATCTGTAAGTTTAGTTTGAAAGAAGGGGCAAAGCTGTGTGCTGATTGCGCTGGGAATATCTCACAAGTGTCAAATCTTCACTGAGTGTAAATTAAACACCAGTCTTTCTGATTAATTTACATAGGTGTCACCAGCTTGTTCCAATTAATTCCTCCCACCACCTCCCACCCCAATTCCAAATGGCTGGAATTAGAAAGCAGGATTTCATTCTGAGCTGCAAGTGCACAGCTCTTTGTTTGAAATGCCCAGGAGGGCAGGTAGAGGAGTCCCTTGCAGAGTGTGCACTTAAACAGCTTCACTCACTGACAGCAGAGTCACGTAATTGCGAGGAATGACTTCAGTAATTCTATTTCCCAAACTCTTAAAAGCAAAGAAGAAATTAGATAGAGAGTTCTCTTATTATTCTCTCTCATACCTTTTTTTTTTTTCTTATGCTTCTAAGTGTTTATTATTGTTATACTGGAGTAATTTGAAGGGACATTCTTTCTCTGTGTAGAGACACCTGATATAGCACATTACTACGACGGTATTAAATAAGAATTTTTAAAAAAAAAAAATTTTACTGTAAACTTTCCTCTTGTTTCAGTAGTATCAGTAGTGTGCTGTTGTTTCCTTTTTTTTTTTTTTTTTTTAATTCTTGATGGTGAAGAGTGTTTCCTGTGGGATATGAGAACAATTTTGAGAAAAACATTAGAAGAATCTGACTTCACCTGTTTATTTTGATCATTTCATCAATCCTGTAGTGCCCTTGAGTAAACATTTTCCTCTAAGTGTTTCATTGCCATCATTCCTCACGTCCTCTGCAGTATGAGTTTTTCAGCTTTCTCATGAAAGCTTCATATATATTCATCTTAAAGAAGATCACACTGCACCACTGATCCTTGCTTTGCTCTCACCTGTAATTCTTTTATGCTTAATAGATTTTATCCATGGACAAGTATTATTTTAGGCTTTTTGCCAATGTTTAGTCCTGTGAGCCAGTTTTCTACACAAAGCAGTTACAGCAGCTCTCTGTGAAGAATGTTCTGGCCTTGGCTTACACTGAGATCTAAACTACCAGCCTGCACAGAGTAATATGTAGTGTTAAGAAGACATAAATCATTCTTGGCCACAAATGAAATGTTTTAACTTTTATGAAGTAGTATTCAAACTAGAAACTGTTGAGTTTCCACTTTTCTTTTCCTAATAATTTTGAGAATAAAGCAAAGAGTCCACATTTCTCAGCCTATTTTGTCCCTCTGGTTGGTGCAGTGTGGACTGGGACAGTCTGTGCCAAATCTCCCTGTTATCTCCTCATTATAGGAATGAGGGAGAGGTGAGTCATAGCCACAGTTCAGTTTACAATGTGGACAAAGGGATGCTGAGATCTACACACTCTGCAAACCTGTGAGAATGGATGTCCTTGTTTTTTCATACATTTATTATGGGAAAAGATGAGGGAGGGGGGTGGTTTTTTTTGTTTGTCTTCTCTCTGTTGTTTCTGAAGTTGATAACCTGAAAAACAGGAACACGCTATTCCAAACTATTCCTCACCTCCCACATTAGTTTAACAGATCCTGCAAAAACATTTTGTATAGCAAGAAAAAAAAATTAATCCTTAGGATAACCTGAACAACATTTCAATAGACAGCATATTAATAAAGTTGGAAAATATTTGGAAAAGCAAAGCTGCAAGTGAAAGACCATTCATTTCAGAAACAGAGGTGATCAGAGAGCGGGGTCTCTGTGAGGAGGGGAAGGTCATCAGTTCAATCCTTGGTGTTACTTCATTAGCTCTGGTTATAGGAGACATGACAAATGTGGCAGGATGGGGAAAAAGAGGAGAAATTTTAGTCACTGATCACAGTACTAAGGATCTGATATTAATGAAGAGAACTTTCTCTTCATTACTGGTGTACTGAGAGAAAGCAGAGATGTCTGCAAAATTTTACTAAGTTACCTCAAGACATAATGGCCAGAGCTGTTTTTCTTTTTAATTTGCATTTTTAAAATTATTTTTCACATTAAGTACTTTACCAACTCATATGCAAATAATTCATCAGGGAGCTTTATCACTGTCAAGCAACTAGTTTGATCTGCAGAACTTAAAAGCCCTAGCAAAGTTAGAGAAGCCACAATGGTGAGCCCATAGCCAAACTGAATCTGAGCAGAGATTAATGCTTAGAGTTTCTGTGCTGCTTCATGGAGAGAGAGATGATTTCAGACAATGCCAATGCCCCTCTTCCTCTTTTTCACCTTGGAAAACATTTATTTGGATTACACCATGCTCACTGTTTCTGGTCCTCCAGTCTGTGAAGATATCAGATGAAATTCCACAGAGGTGTCTTCTGCTATTTGTAAAGATTCTTTGACCATACCACTTTCACCTATGGTCTTTGAAAGCAGACTAAGGTACTAATTTAGACTAATAAGAAAAAGGGAAAAAAATATTGCAAAGAAAAAAAATATTGCAAATATTATGTGAGTATGCTGACACATCTAACATGGACCTCAAGAGGAGCAAGTTTCCTCATGGTAAAAGATGAGAAAAATAGAAAAATACAGCCTGAATTACATATTCTTTCCTCATTGAGTTCTATGAGTTTTTACATCTCTGAATCTGTTTCCCCAACTACAAAATGTTACATATGTCCTCCATTTGGACTCTGGGAGGAAATACATCAGCAAATGCAAGCTATTAAACCTTATTATTTTTTTGTTGAGCTTTAGAAATGTTACATGATGATTGTTTCACCTGTTTTCAGGCTGGGTGTATGGGGTCTTAGTACTGGAGAGGGAATATTAAAAGCCTGTGGCATTCAAATGGTTGATATAAACCAGGAGCCATTTCTCTAAAGTTTTACTCTTTCCCTCTAAAAAAGCATTTTTGAGAGACAGATAGTAGTTCTATATATTTATATAGGTGTTTATGTTTGTGCTTAAGAATACTCTGAATCATATCAATTATGAGAAATATATTAAATGTACTGGTGCCAAATCGATTTATGTCAAGTATTATTGATTTCAGTGAAGTTTCAGCTCAAGATATTTGTGTGGTTTATTTGTTCATTATTTTTACTTGTGGCATTTCTAAAATCTAATTTAAAAAAGGATTAATCTTTGTGTCAAATAAAATGTTTTTATTTTAAACACTTTTAGCCTTAAAAAGTACAAGTAGAAGACACTAATTGTGGATTAAGATGCATGAATTATTTTTTCAACATGTTTCATTTCAACAAAATTAAATTAAGTATTTGAATGGTATAATTTTTTAAATATAAAAGCGTTGAAAACAGCATGATGTTACAAAATGTCATTGTGTTTTCTACTTTCATCAGAAAGGCGACACAAGTGAAAAATAGGTGGAAAATGTTGTTTCCTACTACCTTTCAAGAAATGTGGTTCTCTAATCAAACTGTTCAGATTCCCAGAATCATGGTGAATAGCAGTTAATTTTAACTTCATGTACAATAGGCTCCCTGTGACCCTTATTGACCCTAAAAAAAATTTTAAAAGTCCTGACCAAAATCAAAACAGACCTGGTAAGTGTTTTTTTCTCTTTTAGATTGGAGGTGAAAATTGACAACTAGGGATAGAGGACTGGTTGTTATTAGTAAACAAGAATCAGCAGGAAGCAAAGAAAATAAGTAATTGCTTTTTTGTCAAACAGAAAGTGCTTCCACCTGGTGTGGAAACATACAAAGCACCATGGGAGAACAGCTATTTTGGAAGATAAGCCGTAGAGGCAGAATTGTTTGCATCTTTGAAACAAGGGCTCTGCTACAATGTAGGATGTTTTTGGATCCTGACTGTGGCTGAGGAATTCTTGGGGTGACAAGGTGAGTGTTAATGACCAGTCAGGGACTTCAGTGCATCAGGAAAAAGGCCTGGAGTTCAGCAAACCTGGTGCTAGGGCTGGGAGTCAGGACAAAGTATGACATGCACAAGAGAGAAAAAGTTTTGAATTTTCAGTCTCTTTTGGTTTGATTGTTCTTTGTTTTGCTGCCACCATCCCACACCCCTAATGGCAAGGATTATCTTTGCTTTAATTCCAGACTAAAATTAACGAGCCATTGTAGCTCCAGTGGGATATTAGGATATGAGTGAAACTCCTCAGAAATAGATGTGTGCTTTTTTTCCCTTTCTTTTATTTCTTCTCCCTTTAATATGTAGCAGGTAGCAAAAGAAATGGGATGACCATTTTGCTGCTTGCTTCCAGCCAGCTGGATTATTTCTAGTTGGCTGGTCACGTCTCCAACACCTAGTGATATAAATGATGGGCTTAGTTAAAATGGTCTGTGCTTTTTAATTTATTTTCCTTTCTTATTAAGACAATTCAGCAGATTGCTTTATTTTTCTCAACTGCAGCAGAAAGAGCATGAGTGAACATGCCTGGACTCCTGGTCCCTGGAGAGTAATCACACATTTGTGCAGATATGCTCCTTGACCCTGTGCTGAAAGGCTAATCCTAGAAAAACAGGCAATGAGGTCTTTCATTTGTGTGGTTTTTTGTGTTGTGCTATTCTCTTTCACCAGGTGTGTGGTGGTGTATTGCTAGGTGCTTTTTCATGTGGTCAGGTTGCTTCCTCCTGCATCTCAACCCTTTATGTAAAGCTGTATATTAGCTCCTTCAGTGTACATATATATTTATACTAATATTTGAGGCTAATCTGAAAAAGGATACCAATGCTGAATTCTGCATCTCTTTCTGTAACAAGCCCTGTGCACAAAGTTGAGTTTCTGCTATGCTTGGTGTGGCCAGGTACTCCACAGTCTGGCTCCACATTGGAGCCCATGATCTAGTCAAAATTTATCCTATGTTCAAAATTTCCATAGGGGTGTACTAAATAAAGGATATTTCTCTTTTTGTCCTCCCTTTCTAGTCCTTCAATGTACTCTCTCCTACTTGATCCTATCTCCCAAAACTTCTGTAAAACCAGAAACAAAAACAATATGGGAAAAGCCCCTAAAAAGTGTGTCAGATGGAAGTCATGAACTGAAGAAAAAATTCTATAATGTTGTAGTTTAGTGATAAATGTTTTTTGGCTGAGACTAAGAAAGCTAAATTATAGTGCCTGATTTTCAGGCTTTTTTCTTTTTTATTATTACTGTTATCGATAGCAAGTCTAGTTGAGGAAATGAAGTTTAAGTTCATGTGTGTGCATGCACATGTCAGTTCTGCCTAATAACTTTTAAACTTATTTCCCAATTTCAACCAAATTTTACATTAGTAAAAATGTGATTTGACAATTTGTGTGGGGTTTTTACCTGTTTGGGGTTTGTGGTTGGGAGCATTGACCTTTTTGAGGAGCAGGTTTGTTTGTATGATTTTGGGTTTAGATGTTTTATTTTGTGGTTTTTGTTTGTTTTTCTAATGGAATCAATCACTGAATAAAACTTTTGAGGAATGAATACTTCCCAGGAGAGAAAAGCTTGAGGGGTAAACTCATCTCTGGGTTTACTTACCAAAGTATCCCTGCTTTTCAAATTCAGACTGTTCTCTGTCCCAGGAACATTCAAATGCTGGGGTAATGGAGCCACCTTGCTTCCCTCTTGGGTTGCTGTGGAACAGAACTGTGCAAATGGCTGTTTTCTCAGTTAATTGGAAATTTAAGAGCAAATTGTCAAAATTCTAGGGTGTGATGTAAATTAAGGTTAAAACCAATATATTTTAAACCCTCTAACCCTTAAAATATTTCTTACAAAATAATGAAACATAAACTTGCAAATTAAAAATAAACTAGAGTGTTCTGAGATAATTGTCAAAAAAAGCATTAAAACGATATCTTTAGATAAAAATGTTGCCATAAGAAAAGAATTGCCTGTTCCCAATGGAGGTAGTGGTGCCAGTTTTTGAGGTCAGTTTAACAGAAGTAAAACCACTTCTGATTTATTTATACTCTTCAACCCACCATATATATTTTTTTTGCTTTTGGGAGCCAGTAAGGAAAACGTCAGTCTTGCTCCTCAGCAGCCATCTCGACTTGACTCAGTTTCTAGGTCAGAGTTCTTTCTCCATCCATGCCCTGCCATGAAAGAGCTCAAGGTTTCTTGAAACACTATTTAAGGATTGGCAAGCAGTGAGGTTTGGGAGCTGGGAATGTTTGAGACAGCAGAATTAGTGCACAGAATTTACAGGGCTGATTTCTGTGGAAGGAATGCAGCAGGTGATCTGTCTCCCTTGATTCCAGAGTGTATCCAGAGAGATAAGGGGTTAACCTGCCTGCTGTAATTGCTCATAGCTGAGATGTGTGTGCGCTGCGCTCGGTGTAAGAAATGAGACAGCTGATCCATGGTGTGGGGATTCATTCTGCGGAGAGCAGGCTCTGGAAAGGCCCTAAATAGGAGCTGCTTTCTGCCTTACCCTGCCCTGTTTAGGGCTGCACTGGGCACATTGGGGTGTCCTTGCTGGCTCAGCTCGCTGAGGAGGAGGAGACCAGCTCTGGTGCTGGCCATGAGGAGCTTTCCCTGCCTGCCCTCTCTGCTGGCCTGCTGCCTGCTTTTGCAACCAGCAAGGCAGGGACATCCTCCCTAGCAGCTCAGATCTAAATCCCAGATATGGAGATTGATTTCCAGCACAGCCTGTGCTGTGTGTAAATCCTGGATCAAACAGGCTAATCACTGTTAATCACTGCTAATCAGCATGATGCTGCCTGTAGACCTCTGCAGCCCTGCTTACTGGCTAGGGGGGACAAACTGCCAGTGGATGCTAAATCATTAACAGTTCCTGTTGAATTTAAGTAGCTGGTGGTGTTGAATTTCAGTGACTAGTGCTACTGTCATACACTGCCAAGAAATGAAATATTCCAGAGCTATGGCATCACTGTGGATTTTTCTCAGCACGACTGTGATTCAGGCTGAGAAGCGTTCAACTGCCTCAGCACATGGGCAAACCTAGTGGAAGAACTCCTTCCAAATAAACCACAGAGTGCTGTACTGCTGATTATCTTTGAGGTTTTTTTCATTACTCCATCACAGGTTATGTTACAGCCCTCTTCTACCTGCAGTTTAGCATTTGCACTCAGCACTTTGGCTGAAAGGAAAATAACACTGGATCTCAGACTGCATTATCTATCCTTGTTGTTTACTGTATGGTTTATACTTGGATAGCTATGGAATTTGGGAAACTTTCCTAATTTTATTTGCTCTACGCAGGTTTCATTGTCTTTATTTTTTCTTTTTCCTATTTCTTTCTTTTAATTTGCAAATTGTATTTCAAAATAGCAAGGAAAAGTGGCAGGTTGTATAGTTGGAGAGAATTATGGCCCCTCTCTTGTAGTTAATGTACCCGAGCTTTTGGCTTAGGTGCCTCATAATGCCACATGAGGCATGTGGAAACTGCTCAGAAACACATTTGTTAGCTGTCATGTCAGTGCTTAATTATATCTTACTTCTGTTTCAGTGCATCATGCATAAGTCTGCTAAATGTTCTGTGTGAATCCAAACCTGATTTATAGGCACAAAAGTACCTTAGAGAATACCAGTGGAATAAAAGAGCTCCCTTTAATGTGCTTTGCTATCTGCAGAGATCAAATTTAGTGTAACTTTGTTAATCTTTGAATCAGTAAACAATACAGTGTGTAGCTTAATTTAAGCAGATTGCTTACTTATGATCTTGTTCTCAGGTGTGCTGTAAAAATTAAATTTTCTTTCTTTGCTAGATTGTAGGAAGAGTTGAAAATATGGTGTGTGTGTTTCTAGATCCTCTGCTGCTGCAATCCAGGGCAGTTTCAAAACCATGACAATAGCACTGATTTATACCATCTAGTGCTCAGATTTTGCTGCTGTTGGTGATGGGAAGCAAAACACCATTTTGAGGCTGCAGCTTTCTCCCTGTAAGTCCCTGAACTGAAGGATTAGGGGGAGCAGAAGGGAGGAGATTGTGCTTAGGTAAGGAAGTGAAGTCTTGCTGTTGTGTGCTGGGGGTGTTGCTACATTCTTCTCAATAAATTATTTCAGTTCTCTCGGTGGCAGCAGCTCCAAGATGCCATAAGTGCTTTTTGCTATGAAATGAGATTTACTGAGTGCATGAGCCCGGAGCCTGTGAGCTTTTGGAGGCTGCTGAATGGTTGCTCTACATGAGCAGACTAAGGGCAAAAGAGTATCACAGCGTTTGGAGAGTGATGCTCCCACATGTCCTGTGATGCAAAATAAAGAAGTTTGTTTGCTGTTTACCAGTGAGGATGATGCAGTTTCTCAATGCCTACCCAAACATTGTAGAGGCACTGGACGAAGGCATAAGCCTTTTCTGCTTTGAAACTTGTGGTAAGCCTCATGAAGGGTTTCACAGTGAGTCTGTTGCTTAGGCTGTTAATGCTCAGGGGTTTCTTGCGCTGATAGCTGAAGCCTGTGCCCCCTTGCATTCCTTCTTGTCTGATCTAATACATGTGAAATAATGTTAGGCCTGTAGTTTACCAAATACTTGGAAGCCCTAAAAGATAGGGGCTGTGTGGTGGAACTGAAACAGCCCACCTCAAATTGCCTGGTGAAGGAAGACAACGTGCTCAAAGCATGTGAGAAGGTGTTTGTAAGGAAGTCATCCAGAATGGGGATTGTCTTTCCTGAGAAACTGGTCAGCCATGAAAACATGCTGGGGTGCCCATGGAAGAGATGAGGAGTTGGTGGTTCCTCTTGGAGTGGCATGTAGGTGAGCAAGGATATGAGGTGAGGCTCTGTCTGCAATCGGGCTGTAGGAATGCACACCTTCAAAGAAAAGAACAAGATTTCTGTCACGCTGTGAAGGTGAAGCTAGCAGTGATGTTTAGAGATGATACCAAGAAGTTAATTCCACAAGTTAAATTTTACTTAAACCAATAGACTTTTCACAATGGCTCAACTGAACTGGAATTTTATCCCACATAGCTCATGGCTATCAGTGGGCATAATGGAAACAAGTGGAAATAACGACAAGGGTCAGAAATGCGCTTTTAAATATCAGCTTTGAATTGGAGAAAACTGTAGAGTAGCCAGATATTGCAGTTTCTTAGAACTTAGTTGGAAAACTTTAGATTACGATTGCACAGGCTCTTTTTGTAAGAGACGTGAAATGTCTTTAAAATGCTTTTATGCACATAACATACAAGGTTATGAAGCTTTTTTTTCCTTTTTTCTCCTTTCATCGTGGTTGCTTACCACAGGCATTTCCCTTTTTATACTTCTCACTATAAACCCTGGTGCAGCTGCATTGTTGTTCACCTTAGCAGAAGATAAACCGGGGAAGATTTGCATAGCTACAGTTGTTTATCTCTTTGCTGTTTTCTCACCATGCCCAGCAGGCATGGTAGGAATCCATCATTTACGGTGACTTTATACAATCCATGAAACTCAGAAATTTCACTAGGAGAGGAAGCAGCTGAAATCTGTCTGAATTTTTTACAAGTCAGTTCTTGAATGATAATACTTGCAAGACTATTTAATGAGGATGCCTAGGTTTGGTTATATAAATACACACATGTAAAAACCCAGGTGATGCCCTTTATCTTGTTAGATCATCACATTCAATTTCAGTCTGTGCAGTAAGGAGTGAAACACCATTTAATTCTTGAAGGATAGACTGTCTCTGCAAATTAGCTCCCTTTAAAATTTAGAACAGTTTTGGGCTTACACAGGAGTCCTGGAGTCATAATCTTCAGGGCTTTAAAAGCTGCTAGGATTTGACACAGGAAGAGGGAATCCAAAATTATTGCTGCAGTATGCCAGCCAATGAAGTCAGCTGTGCCTGAGGCAGACACAGCTGCTAAAACCCTTGTGCTTGAATTCTGCATAGGCACCCTGAGATTCCAGCTATTTTAGCTCAGTCTCTGTTTGAAAAGCAAGGATTTGGACTCAGCTTCACAAAGGTCTTGATCTGCGTGCTCTACTCATAGCACGGTTTTGATGAACTACCATCAACCCATAGAACAGAGTAAATGAATAAGGGTTAAAAAGCTGTATCCTAGGGTTTGAACATGTTGAAATGAAGACCTTTGATTCCTGTCTCAGATGAGTTCTACTAAATATTCAGCAAGGTGTTGCTTAGGTAGATTAACACCTCTTAAGGCCATAGAGTTATTTTGGTGGCAGAACAGTTTAATGGATCCAAAAAGTCTAATGATGAGACTGTATGATGGCCATGTAATTAGAGAATGCCAAGACTTGATTTCATTATAAAAATAAATTTTAACTTAAAAATATTATTTTAAGATCAGTATGAAAAATTGGGATTAGATTAGTCTTTAAGATGCATTCAGATTTGTGATTGTAGGTACCTGAGTCCCTAGAACTAAGGTAAAATTTGAATCATACCAAAAAAACCAAAAAGGTGATCCCCCAATGTGCTTTTTGTTTACCTTTAGCAGAAACTATCTTTTTGTTTAAAGTTCAAGTCCAAAAACAACATCAGGTGTTGTGAAGAAATACTAAAAGTACTAAAAGAAATAGTAAATCCTGAGCTATTAAACATAACTGCCAGATATCTAAAAGAGAGATTTTTTTTTTTTTCTGTTGGAGATCTTAAATTTAGACTTCAGTGTGTGTGTAAAAGAGATCAACTTCTGCTGCATATAGGATATTGAGCTAAGGAAGATAAAAGAATACAGTTGTTTAGGAAGCCTTTGGTCTTAAAATCTGCTGCACCCTCTGTCAGACTGTGGTCAGTCTTCTCAGAGATGATCAATTTAGATCATTTCTATCCCTAAAGAAAAGTTTGTAGGAGCTTTGTGTTTCTAATTCACTTTCTGCATATTTGGTGATTGAAGAGAGTTAAAGAGTGTCTTTCAGTAGCAATAGTCTCTGCTTCTTGAAGGACTCTGCTAGGAGATATTTTCTGCATGATTTTCACATAGTCTCTATGAGCATTCACCATTAGATACATAAATCTGAAGTAAAGCTCTCTTGAGGAACATGCAATGAATTCAGCCATCTAATGAAAGGGAACAAGATATTCTCCAGATGGGATACTCTAATGTCTGATTCTCCTTTGGAAGAGAAAGAAATTGACCTTTAGGTCATGGTCAGCCCTCACTGTCTGGTGAAAGAAAAAAAAAGTAGACTACATAAATCTGTTTTTTCCCTTCTTCTCTCATAGAGACAGGTTGGTCTTTTTTGTTAGGTTTTTGTTGCTGGAATGTGGTAGATGAAAGAGAAGTTGTATGGATAACACTGGTGAGGAAGCTTGCTTTACTTTGAAGATTTAAAATAGGCTTATGAGCTGTTTGCATCCTCTCTTGAATTAAGATATTAACAAAATACAGGTATCTCTGGTACTGTGCACAGGAATTCATTGAACACTTACTGCTTTTCAAACATACAATTATTTATTTACTGTCTCTTTAAGGGGGTGTTAGACATTTTTTAATTGTAAAAAGTTTTTAAGAGATATTTTTAGATTTAAGAAGCTTTCTAAGATAATCCCTTATCTACTCAGCATGCAGAAAGAGCCAAACCCATCAGCTCAGCATTGTCTCTGAGTTTTAATGGGTGCTTTGTGATGTTAAAGTGTAATGAAGTTTTCCAGGGAAGGGTTGGATTAATCCTGTCCTGTAGGAGAGCTGTGCAAAAATAAACCTATCCATGTGAGCAAATTTTAAATAAATAGGTACATTTGCCAGTCTCTGAATGCAGGATTAATTTTTATGCCTGGGTGATTCATGTGGGATCTAAAAAACCATGAGCCTAAAGTGTTGGAAATGTATAGGAAAATTGTCATTTGGTCATAATTCACCTTGACATGAGTGATGGAGAATTCATATGGGTAAGTGAAGCCTTTGAGGGCATGGGCCACAGTTATTAAATCAAGCTTTTCTATGAATACAAGATTGCATAAGGTTGCACTTGCAACAAAACCTTTGTATTCAGGCAGACTGTGGGGAAGGAGTTAATAACATATTTGTGAACATTTGTTTGCATCTGACATGGCTTGTTCATTTTGTCAGACTTATTTATGGCTTCTCACTTGCCCTGCACAGGGTATGCAGGTAAACTGAATTTTGTTTGCTAATATTCAGAGAGGGTTTTCTCTTGTTGCTTTCCGGAGTATCTCCTAAACACACACGTACAGCTGTGCTAATATCAGAACAGAAACTTTGTCACTGGTGTCCTTTCTTAAGTTGCTGCCCACTCTGAGTAATAAAAGAATCTAAGCAGAAACTGTGACCTGCTGCACCTTTGATAGACAGAAAATCATTGCAATGTACCTGCCTACAAAAACAAAGGGTGATTATTATTCATGTAGAGAAAAGTTGTGGATAAAGGAGATGTTTACAGAGATCAGAATGAGTTTGCAAAAGATTGCATGGGAGACTTGTTCCTTTTCTGAGTGCAGAATTTGATTGTGCAGGAGCTTACTCTGTGACCTGATCACCTATTTAATTATATCTTGGATAAATTTGTTTTACAGTCTCATGCCCAAAATATTTAATTGGTTTAAGTTACAGAAATAGGATCAGTTAGCAGCAGCTCAGTTTTCTAGCTGTTAGCATTTTTACAGCGCCATTTGTTGGTATGGAAATGTTGTCCTATCTATGTTGCACACTTCTACAAATGATTTAAATTCTTGCTGCTTTTTTGACATATTTGTGACTATTTCAATGTACAGTGTCTCTCCATTTTTTCAATTCTTAATCATATAAAAACTATGAGGCTTTCATGTTTCTGTCATACCCAAATTTTCACAATGCACAGTAAAAAATCTGTCCTTCAAGTATGTGGGCTTTTTCTAATTGATTGTAACTGATTATGTATAAGGGGTTGTGAAAGGTAATCAAGTCTGTTACTTACAAAAAATCATGCAGACCTTGTTCCTTTAAAAGTTAGGCATCTGACCTAAATAAGTGCATATCTTTACCTATAGTCTCTGAAGAGGAATCAGTCCCCTTGTGAGCTGAATCGTGTGTCTGCTACTATTCTGTAACAGCAAAGGATCTCCAGATGCTTAGTTGAAGTAAACACCTAAATTTTAGACTGGTAAGTTCTCATAAGCAAATGTCTTAATTAGGTTTGCCCCCCCAATCATCTAGTCCAAACTCTGTGGTCAGTGGCTCTCTACAGTCTGTGTTGGATCAAGTTCCATGCTCCATTACACCTGATTCTCTTTCATGTTCCCTTGGAATGAAACTCTGATTACCAGCTGGAGCATTACCAGAGACTTTTCTCAGCTCTCTGACTGACACAAATGGTCTTCCAGTGTCCTCTGGAGCTCCACTGACTATGTTGATTTATATCAGCCGCAAGTCTGGCCCAGTGGCTGTAACCAAAGTATTGATAAAATCCAGAAGTTCAACTAATGCAAAGAAATTGATTTTTTAATATACATTTCTGTTTGAAGGGTGGTCCTTAGAGTCATTCTTTGACTCTGAGTTGTAATCATATTCATGTTGTTCAGATGATATACAATGCCTGGGGTTGCAATGCGTCATGAAAACCACATTGTGTTGGATAAAAATACAATCTGCAGTTGAATAAGACTTTTTTTTCCATTGTTGTCTATCAAAATTTCTATTACTAGCTCAGTCATTCATTAGCAAAAATACAAAGAACATGTTCTGAGTTCTGTACAGGACCATCAATTATGCTAGTCTTGTGAGGAAGTACTGGCATTCATTTTGAACTGGACAGCAGATTTTTTCCCCTCTTCTTTTTACAGGGCTATTTTTATTCTTTTTTAAGTGGAAACAAACATCCTAGCTCATCTTCCAGGGTATGTCCCTGACAGAGGACATGGAATGACTCATTTATAACAAAGCAAAGCTGTACTCAATGCAGAACTTTAAAATTTTCCTTCTTAAACTTGGCTCCTGAATTAGCAACTCTGGAGAGAAATGTTAAGACTTTTGTATTGTCTCCAAAGAGCAGCAAATCTTTGATGTAAGAGTTCTGTCTGTCAGAGAACTGTAACTCCAGTTTTCTTGTCAGTTCCTATCTGTGGCTATTTTTGGCAGACCAGAATGCTTTGGAATATTATAGATTTTTTTTCTGTACGATTGGACCTTATTTCTAGACAAGTCTATTGCCTTTCTAAATTATGTTATAAATTACTATTATCATTGTAGTAGATTAACTAAATCATCATCATTTGAGGGAAACTTAATCAAGACCTTTGTCAGCAAAGGTTGGTTAGCACACAAATTATTAAATAGGTGGAAACATTGCTCCTTAAAAAGCATGAAGGGAGAATGAAGCATGCAGTCATAGTGAAAAAAGATGGAAAAGAAAGCAAATATGCCAGATAGCACGTTATGCATTTTAATTTTCTGCTATGTTTCTAGACATGCCTCTGTACCAGGTTAATGTTTTATGGTTAGAGATTCATAATAATAACTTTTTAAAGTTAAAGGGACTGAGTAGAAAAGCACACCCTTTTTTGAAATTGAAATCTTTGCCTACCTAAGAGCATAAATTTGTATTTTAAGAACTGTATCACAGGTCTCTCTCTTTTATTAAAAATACTTTTCCATGTGTAAATTGGAGCTTTTACAAAGGACATTAAGTTTGGGGGGGGGGGGAAGTAAGAAATGGACTTTTCCTTTTTGTTAAAATTCACAGATTTTCAGTCTAAAATCATAGTCTTAATGAAGTAATATTCTGCTGGAGGAAGCTTTCTAACCATCAGTTTAAAAAGTGGGAAGAAGGAGGTAGGAATAGCCCACGCATGGGCAAGTAGATGGAGAGAAAAAAATAGGTTAATGTGAAAATATGTTTTCTAGGATTTAGTCTTGTTGCTATTAAAAATGACAATGCACCATTATGAATAGAATGGCTCACCACATTAATATTGTATTCCAGGCTTAGCTAGAAGCCTTTTAATGATGCATTAATAGGAATGTAGGGGGACTCCAAATAAGCTGTACAATTCTGCATTTCACATGCTTGACCCTAATGTCACACAACACGACAGGAACACCAAATTTGTATGTTTACCAGCTGTTAGCAACACCATTGCTTGTATTTGTGTCTGTGCACAGCTTGGTGAGTCTCACTGTTTATGATCCCTGCTCTGCATTGCTGTCACATAATTCTCCCATCAATAATAATCACAGATGTGTTTACTTTAGAAATATGGGGAATGAATATGCTTTACTTCAACCTAAGGGAAATTTCATAAATAAGTACCTGTGAGGGAAATAATGAACCTGCTGATAAACATATGTATTGTATTTTTTACCGGAGACTATTAAAGCATTTACTCATGTGTCTTGAAACAGACTGAGAAAACACAACTTCATGGTAATTCTAATTTGACAGTGACTAGGATAACCTATACCCTGCATACTCTTTTTTTTGTTTTGTTTGCTTTCCCCTAAATACTTTCCTATAAATAATGAGCCAAAACTCAAGTATATGGCAAGTATAGCTTTTTTTTCTTTTTATTGTGTAATAAACTTAGGATTTCTAGCCTAGCATCTTGCTCTCCCATTTTCTTGCTCTTACAATACAGCTGGGGAGAAACAATCTATTGTGCTTCATTAATCCTTTTAATATCTGTTGTCTGCATTATTTGCTCTTTACTTTGTGTTTAGAATTAATATTTAACTTCCATTATGCAAAGTCCATGTAGCTGTATTAAATTCTACTTGCTAGAGTTCTGTTTCAAAGTACTGTTGGGACAGCATTTAGAACCCAGTATCTCTTCTTACTCTAATGTTTAGGCAAATCTGTGAATAGCGTTTATTAGATTTCTTGAATTTCCTGAAGGATTTCTTCTTTCTTCATCTACATAACTGATAGAGATGGAAAACAAGAAATATCCCTTCTACCCTGTTTGCCTCCTTCATAAACAATTGCCTGTTACAACTTGTTTGCCAATTTCTAGCCAATTTTCTACACAACTTGCTGCTATTTTTGCTTAATTCTGTTGGTACAATTGACTACAGGCACTTTTTTTCTCATATATGCTTGTTTGCAGCTATTTGAAGTAGACTAATTCTAAATATTTCTGTAGTTGTGAAGACCTAGATTGGGAAGTTATTTTTTGTTTTCTATGTATATTAATGTTGGTTCTTAATGGGGCATTCTTAATTTTGACTACAAGCATGCTGAAGGTGTCTTGACATGATGTGACCTCTCCAGTTGCTTGTTGAGCAGCCAGATTAAATGAGGACAGTACAGTTTAGGCACGGATCTCCTCTTGGTTACCAGAAACTCTGCAGGGCACTCACAATCAAAAACCTCCATTTCCTGCACTGTGTGGGCATCGCTGAACAAACCCAGCTGTCACTAAGGCACTTCCTGTTCACTTTGGAGGGAATATCAGATCAATGGTGTTTTCAGCTCTATGAGAATTTATATTCCATTATTCTAATTACTCACAAACTAGTTGTCAACAGGCTTTATGGATGGGATTAATATAGCTGAGTAAAGACTCAAAGTTTGCTTTAACTCTTTTCCCTGGAAATAAAACAGACTCGTAATCAAGAATTTTTTTTTTAAACTACCCAATTATTTTTTTAACCTACCCAAGCTTTGTTAAAGTGCTTCAATGTTAAGTCTTTTCTAGTGTTTCCCAAATTAATTATTTGACCTTCTTGTATATGTCCATAGCACAATCCTGGTCCTGTTCTTGTTTTGAAACCAAACAATAAGACTGCTGAGAAGTTTGAATAGGACATAACTGTTGGTTTTCATGAAGCGCCATCTTAGAGCAGAACCAATGCTTTCAACTTTTGAGAAATTCTAGGAAAATAAAAAAAAAGCAACACAAAAAACCAGGAAAAATATCACTATATTCACTTCACCATTTTTTACTGAGATCATTTTTCTCTCCTAGAAGTGTTTGATTTTTAAGAAAGATTGCTTTGGGGTGTTTATTTATATCAGGAAAGTAGGGTTCCAAATGCATCTGGAAATCAGCAGATGGGATGGCAATATTAATTCTGACTCAGCATGGAAAAAAATATGGAACAAAAGTAAATACCATGGAAAAATATTTGTAAATAAATTAATCAAGATCAGAAATCAGGGCAATTTGGAGAAAAAGTCATGGAACTTGAATCTAATGAGCAGTAACAGCTTCAATTATGCACTGTGAAATTTGAAAAACCTGTAAGCAAAAGGATAAATTTGGGAGTAGACTCTAACTTTTGGGAAGCTGTCTGGGAGCAGAAACTGAAAGTTTGTTGTACAATAACAGGGAAAAAAATCCTTGTAGGTGTCTGCAATGTGATCATCAAAAAGATAGTGATCAATGAACGCATTGAGGAAAAAACAGAGCATTGAGAAAACAGAGCCCCTGCTCACAGGCAGGAGCCCAGTGCTGGGGCTGCCTGCAGTTCTGAGGCTGTCCCAAAATCCTTACTCCCCAGAGGAAGCCAAGCCTGCCTTTCAAATTAAAAAGAAGAGGAAACAGTTATAATAAAGCCAAGCTTTGCAAAGTCAGCTCCAGCCTGCTGTCTTTGGTTTCCCTTTTGTCAGCAGAAGCTGTTGAGAGGCAGCCTGGCAGCCCACCTGTGTTTGTTTTTCAGGTTATTAACTATCAAACCTGAGCCAAACAGAGTGTAGAAAATATGTTCGAAATAATGGATGAAATCTTAAAGGATCAATTCCCACAAGTGTCACATGACACATAGGGGGAACATGATCAGTTAAACAAGCCTGAGGGATACTGGCAACTCTCCTGTGGCTGGTCAGGGTGTTAGTATGCTTCAGGTTTTCTGATATTGTCTGGGCAGTGCTTTAGTTAGTGGCTTACAGATAGGAATGCTCTTTTACCATTGGTAGGAAGCCACTTTTACAAGAATGAAGGTACCAGCTTTTCAGTAGGATCCCCAATGTGAAGTTTTGAGCTTTAATTCCATCTATAAGAATTTGGGGTACTCATATTGGCACTATATGATAAACAAAGACTTAAAAATCAAGGCACTTCACAAAGTATGAACTGTCCTGCATTTGATACCACATTGCATTGGGTTTTTATGTCCACATTTTGGTACTGGGGCAGCTACAGGGCTGGTTTCTGTGTGCAGCTGCTGGAAGCTCCTGCTTGTCCAGCAGAGCCAATGCCAGGCAGCTCCAAGAGGGACGTGCTGCTGGTTTAGGCTGATCCAATCAGAGATGGTGGTAATGCCTCTGTGATAACATATTAAAGAGTAAGGAGAAATGGTTTTGCACAGGTGTAATTGCAGCTAGTGAAAAACCAGAGCTTTTGCAAGAATGAGAATCAGAAAACACCAACATTCTGAGTTTACCTAAGGAAAATCACATTAATCTTTACTCACTCTTCAGCAGTGGAGCAATTAGTTGATTTTTTACTCTTATTTGGTTGGGGTTTTTTAGGAGGATGCTTTTTTGGTGATTTCTCTCTTTGGTTTGTGGATTTCTTTGGGTTTTTTTCCCGATGTAAAATCCCTAAATAATGTTAGTGGGACAGAACACATATTGTGAATATCCTTTCCATTGAAAGTAGCTTTGTTTTAATTCTGAATTATTTCAAAAGTATTGCAAGCAATTCTGTTCCTTACCTTATAAAACACAGGCTGAAATCCATCACTACAAAGCAAATGTAGGGCTGTGCTTATTCCCAAGGCTCAATCAGCCAGGTGAAGTCAAGCTGGACTTGAGCTGTTTGCTTCTCAGGCAAAAGCTGCATTTCTTACAAAAGTACCAGATAATAGAAATTTCACAGTATGCTCTTGTGCGTCTAGGAAACTGATATTTTAATCAGAGCTGTAGAATTCCTTGGGAATCATTTGCTGTGCCTAGGAGAAAAAAAGATGGCTGCTTCCAGCACCCTCTGCTCCTCCACCTCCTTTGTGTAATGTATCATCGGTGTAAATTGTTACCGTGCAACAAGAGGATAGCTTGAGTTGTACAGCTTGAAGAATTTCTCCTGATCCTTGTTCAAGCTGACAAACAAACAAGATGAGCAGCCTGAATAGGTTTTCCTAGATGATTTGCATAATGGAATTTGAGTCTTGGCATGCTGGCCTGCAAACAGCATGCTTGCTCCTTTTCTTCTCCAGTGTGGAAATCTAATCTGAACTCTTGTCATGCATCTGGGAAATGGACTCACACTTGTGATTCAAGGTGATCAGGATGCAAATCGGGTCCTATGGCCTAGTAATCTCAGCTCACCTGTTTGTGAACAGTGACTCTGACAGAAATAATGATATTAAACCAAAGTCCTGCTCTCTTGTGTGCATGTGAAAAATCAAGGAGGCAAGAGATTTATTCTTATTCTCTGAGAGTAGAGTTTGTCTTGGCCTCATTACTGTATTTCTGCTTAATTAAGAGTTTCAGGCAGTGCTAAAGGAGCATTTCTTGCACTAAAAATACAAACTGATTTGGAGTTTGTCATGCTTTCTGGTATGTTCTGGCATATCCAGTAGGTATTTGTAACAGGAAGTTTTAACAAATCCTAAGATGTGAGGATTGCTCTTACGTAATTTGCTCACGGGAGATACTCCAAGCAGCACAGTCATGTGAATAAAGCATTCTGGGGGGCTGCTGGGAAGCCCTGTACTTTTGACTTTCCCAGTGCTGAAAACACGACTCTGCCAGGGCTGTCAGTACTGTGACTTGGGAAAGGAAAGAATCAGATCAAGAATATTTCAAGTGTTGGCCTTTACCTACCAGTCGTGTTCCTGCTGCTCTTGCCCGACAGCCTTGCCTTTGCCAGTGCCCCAGCACTGAGGGAAACATAGCATGCAATGGCCAACTGGTCCCCCTTGAAAAGCAATTTATGCTCACCTTAGGGACTGCAAACAGTGATGTTGTGTCTGGCTGCCTCGGTGGCAGTCAGGCACCTTTGAAGAATGCTTTCCTTAGGCTTTGTCTGTACCCACTTGCTTCTTGCCAGGAGCTGTCAAGGATAAGCAGAAAGCCTGGCTGTTACATCTATTCTCTGATGCCTTTAGTCCTTGAAAAGTCAGAAAGGTGACTTTGCAGAGAACATTCAGTGCTCGTCCTGAGGGTCCCCTTGCAGTCCCACCCTAATTGCCTCCTTCAGCTCAAAGTGCCTTTCCTCCTTTTGCTTTGCTGTGTGGCAGAATCTCCTCTTATGCTGCATTATTTAGTATCTCAAGAGTGGGCACTGTGACTTCAAATGCTTTGAAGCCTCCAAGCCGACTTGGATTATTTAAAGAAATGGAGGATTTCTCTGTAGTTCTGAGCAACCAGGTTATAGGAATTTTATTTTTTTTCTTTTAAATACTGGACCATGGATACCAAATACTCTGCCTGGATAAAATAAGGATGTTCAGCTTAATTAACAACAGAGAAAAACCTCTTCCTCTCCCCTTGGCTTCAGCCCCTCCTAGAGAGTTCCAGTGGGCCCATGAAAGCAACTCCTCTTTGGCTACACAGTTTTTGTCTTAATCTGTGGGAATTACCACAACTTTTGAGTTAGTGCCAGTGTTATGGCACTAAAAATAAATACAGGTAGGTGTGAAACCAGACAAGTCATTAGTGAGTATGGTAACAGTGTGTTAAGGTGAGGGTTAGTGGTGTTACTTGATTAAACCTTAAGCACAGCACTACAAGCCAACAGAATCCTTCTCCCTTCTGGCAGAGTTCTTACCCACTGAGCATCAGATTCTTTGGGATCTGATTTCAGTTCAGATGTCAAGAGACTTTTCCAGATCTTTTTCATGGAAATACTTTGCTGATACTGCAACTTTTTTCTTTTTTAGTTTTCATTGATTTCTAATTTACAGATGAGCCAGCAATCCATGAGGAGAACCTTTGCTATGATATTCATGTACCTCATCAAATAGGATGATCAGGACCATGCTGAGAGAGAAGTTGAAGTCAACTCAGTTGAAGCGCAATTTTAACAGCAAAATCTTCTCTTTCATTCTTTTAGTGAAGGCACTTCTGATGATCTGTCTTTTTTTGGTACCAAATCAGAAAGTGTACATTTCTGTTATTGATCCCTGAAAGTTATTAGAGGTGTCCTGAGCTATTTATGTTTTTTATTTGTGTGCAAATGACTAGTTCCTGACTTTGGATATGAAGAAAAGCTAATTTACACTGGGAGCTCTCAGACACCAGAGTGCACAAATTTGGTAGGCTATAAATACTGTTAATATTCATGGTATCAAAGATAAATGATATTAGTTTTCATTTGTTCTACAGACAGGAGAAACTTCTCATTTAAATTTAACCAAGTAAGAGAATCTTTTTGACACCTGATGTGAGCATGCCACTGAAAAAAACCCATGTAATTTATTGATTAAAACTTATGAATATTTTAACAGTACTTAAAGGAATAGTTGTGGGGATGTATGTTCCAATGAACCAGTAATTCAATGGATTAATTGAAAGCTTAGATGATTTCAGGAGGATATAGCTAACAAAGAATTTCTAGACATCTGTCCTAAATAATATGTTTATCTCTACAACCTGAAATAACTTGAAAAGCTAGTAACTCTTAATCCTTGTCAGAAACACCCCAAATCTCTAGTTTATTACTTTCTCTTTCTTTGGAAGAAAATGGAAGGTGTTTGATTTTTTTCTTTTGAATTAAATAGATCTGATTTCCATGGGGAAGCTACTGATTAAAAGAAACAAATGATAAAAAGTCCCAGACATTTCCATCAAATTTCTGGTTTTGCCTGACTGTTCATTGTGTAGAAAATAATTGTCAGAGACATGATTCTGGGGGTATTTCTGGGGTACCTTGCCTGCATGTCTACAGTTCTTGATGAAAAGACCTTAAGTTTTTCTTTGTTTGATGGCTTTCAAGGGCTTGCTGCTTTGAAGTTAGAAGCACTGCCCTTTTTTTCCCCTCTACCAGTTTTCAGGCTCAAAAGCACTTTCACAATGCATATAGATGAAGGTTTCATGCAGTCTGATTTCCACAGTGGTGAAAAAGGCGCAAGAGGCATTTGCTAAGTTCCTTGGTTTTTACCTTCACTGGGAATAATTTGGTAGTCTTTAAAAGACTTGAAATGTTGGTAAATCACTGAATTTTATGTACTTAAAAACAAAAAAAAAGGGAAAAAAACAACGTCAGCCTATCATTTTAATTCTTCGCTCATTATCTTGGGAAAGACTTGCACTGCAGGATTATGCCAAATACCGAGACCATCATCTTAAATGTGCCTTTGGTCTGTTTGTGGGATGAAACTACCAAAGATATACAGACACTGTTTAGAAATGAGTGATAGCAATGCCAAAATAGAAAAATAAAAAGTATTTAATTGAACATGACTGTCAAATTTTCAAATATATTGTATGCAAGCAATTATGTGAATGTACTTGAAGCTCATTGGAGTATACAGTGTAGCTCCTACTTCACTAGAGGTGATTGGAATTGTAATTAAAGATGCATTACTGCATCTTTAAATGAAAATATGAAATATGAAAATAATTCATATGATATGAAAATCAACAACCATCAGTCAACAGAGCTGGTAAAATGTCTAGCAGAGGTCATAATCCAAACTTATCTGTGAACTGTGTTTTATCTTTCAACATGCTTTGAGTATGGATTTTTCATAGCTAAGAATCTATAAAAAGTAATATTGCCCCAAGAGAGACTCCTGAAACCATTCACAGCATCTCAAACCTGTCAGGATTGTATGTTTCAGCAGTCTAAAAATTTATCATTCTCATCAGTCTGTTTGATGAAATGAAATCTGTAAGCTGGTTGCTGGATATAAATTACCTGGGAGGCTGAAGATTAAAAGTAGCTCCTGAACAACTGGAATGAGAGGGGAAAAAAAAATTGAGCCACATTACCCCAACTCACTGGATTTTTATATGGAAACCTATTCCCAGGCAATTGATTTTACATTATTCATTATTTGTTTGAGATTTGAATGGCAGCTAGAATATTATAAAAAATAATGAAACTCTCCAAAGGCAGTGGAAGTATAAATTCAAGCCCAGTTACAGGTATATGGCTCAAAGAATGCTCTTATCCTTGAAAATGAACTTCATTTATTTTCAATACACTGAGGAAAAACAACTGCATTCGAAAACTCAGTGTTTTGTTCATTAGCACTCTGTCTTACCTGTCTTGTTTTAAGCTCCCAAATCCTCCCACTGTTCTGATTATTTGCCTGATAGGGTGTGATTTCAGCTGAAATTTAGGAGATCAGGAATAGCCAACCAGGTAATTCATTCTTGAGGAGCCACAGGGATTGCTTGAAGTTGCGCAGGGAGAAGGAACTCTATTAAATCCCATCCATGCAGAAAGAAACATCCCAAGCTGGAGTGGGGGTGTTTGGATAATTCTGGAATTTTGCATTACTTATAGGGAAAGGCACATCCCTTGCCGAAGTTCTGATCCTACACCGAGGCTGTGGTCTGTGTGAGCAGTGCCATGAGCCATTGCCAGACCATTTCTGCAGATCCATCCTGTGATGTGTGAGACTTTATTCCTTTCTCCCTCTTCTCCCATCAGTACATTAGTGCTGCTCTGCTCTCAGCTACTGCCCGTGCAGCAAAGCTGATGAAAGAGAAGCACAAAGGCTTTCTTGAAGGATCCATGCTAGGCAGTTTTGTATCACTTCAATAAAACCTTGTCTCTTTTTAAATTGTATGTTTGTTCTTGAAAATTACAGAAATATGTTCACTGATACTTTCTCAATATGTTTTGCCTGAGGTAGAGACAAATGTTGGTAAAATAGAGCCCAAAGTGTTTACATTCAGCAAAGGTAGAAGCAATCAAAGTTTCCTGTGATCTATTGGGCAAAGCCTGGTATTGGACATTGCTGTCACCCATGAGAACAGGCAAAGTGTTAAAAACCCAAAATAATCAGAAGTTTAAAAATTACATGGGGATTGCATTTCTGCTCACAAAAGCAGAAACTTTCACGTTGCATTCAATGCACAATTTTTTTGTTTTATCACATAGAATCATTCAGAGGAGGCTTTCAAATGTTTTTAACATGTAATGACTTTTAAAGTGGTGATGAAAGAGGCTGGCACTGATTTCAAAGACTGATTGAAGCATTTTATTCTTGAGAAATTTTGACCACATTTAAAAAGCTAAGTAATTTTGAGGTCTGTCAGTCACAAGCAGCTTTATGGGAGCAATTGTTCCCTGTCCAGCCACACAGACCTTGTCTGGCTGAAGCTCACAACCCTGAACAGGCAAAGTGTCACCAAAAGATGTTCTGGTCACTTGTTCCTCTCACACTTCCTGTGCTGAATCTAATATTAATGTGGTTACATTCTAAGCTAACCGAGGGATTGGTACAGCTGAAAAATTTAAAAAGGAAGGTAAAAAACCACTTTCTTGGCTATTTGAATAATTTCAGGTGGAAGAAAGTACTGTTGTCTCAAAAAAAAAAGAAAAAAAAAGCTTAAGAGGAAAAGCCTTTCCCATCTCTAGCTGTAGTGATGGATTAGTTTTTCTACAGGTTTCTCTCTAGGGCCTTTACAGCATTAATTTTCATAGGCAGGATTGTTGCATTAGGACCTAAAATTGTTCAGACCAAAGGGCTTTTTGTGGTGTTGTTTTTTTGACTTCCCTCTTCAAAGACATTACTTTGTTCATGATGAATCCATGGAAACTCAGTCTAGATTTATTTGTTACCCAGAGGTGTAGCTTAACCCTGCTCTACACACTGGGTGATATAAATGATGTTTGTATGATTCCAAATGAAGTAGAAATTGATGTCAAGTCTTGTGGACAAATTTTGTCATATAACGAGGGAACTAGAATAACCAATGCATCCAGGAATAATATAGAAATTATAGGTGCTTGTCAGATTTGAATATTATTCATTCTCATATCCAAGGCTTATAAGACATCCGATTTAATCCACACTGAAGTTTGGTGCCTCTTGGGTTTAATTAACCCTGATGTAACTCTGATGGCTTCATTAAAGATGGACGAGAGCAGTGTCTGAATCATTCACAGGAGCACAAATGTGGTATTTTAAAAAGAGATTTTAAAAACCCCCAAATCTGTGGCAAGAATCTTTGAGAAGAGAAATTTGACTGGATTTCCAAAAGGTACTGAACAACTTCTGCATTTATATATGTGTTAGTGGGTTATATTGCAACAAAAACTAGGATTTGTTACAAATTCATATTTGTCTTGACCAAAGAACTAAAATGGTTTGGTCTCTTCAAAAGTAATTCCAAAACTATCAGATGGATTAATTAAGTAGGATAGTTTTTGGCTGGTGTTCAAAGGGGCCATTCATTCCTGCAGATGATATTATTTAGGTCAGCTCTCAAAAGTATGCTTTAAAAAGGCATTGCTCATACACACCATGTGTTCTTTTATCCCCCATCATCTCCCAAGGGTGTTTCTCTGTCAGGTTCTCAACAGAATCACGTTGCTCCTGCATTTTCTGAGTCCTTAGGTGGGTTATTGACAAGAGTGACTGTAGGGATCTGGCAAAGCGAGTGAAAGCAGGGACAGAACCCTGACATGAGATGTGAATAAACCTCTTCCAGTGAGATTCAGAGAGCTCCCCACAGTCAGTTCTGCTCTCACAGTTTCAAACCAAGTGTGAGAGGGGAATATCCACCAAATAATAACCTTTTACTCAGAGAGAGTCATCCTAGGCAAATTTTAGTCAAGCACTGGCTAAACTAATCTGGCTTGACACCAATAATAAATTGTGCAAATTCCTGTGACCTTCATCATTCTTATTTTGTATTAAATGTCATCTTGTTAGATCATGCATGAATGAATGGCACAATATGATAGATAGCATGAATTATTGTTCACTAATAGATTTTGTTAAAACGTCTCCTCTCTGGGCTGGTCCTTGAGAAATATGCTCAAAATTGTTTCTTAGCAGGCCTTCAAAATCAGAGTTAAACCTTCATAGGAGTTGAAAAGCTTCTGGTTGGTTTTGGTGTAGGGTTTTTTTTTTTTTTTTTTTTTTGGTTTGGTTTAGGGTCTTTTGAGGTTTTTTTGTGGTTTGTTTTTTTTTGTTTTTTTTTACCATCTTCATTTTTTTGCTCTCAATTTAAGACATGGCTTTTTTTCTGTACTTTTACTACTGCATGATTGTAAACACTTGGAGTGATATAAATACAAATACATAAGCTTAACTTGGATCTGACTCTGTAGGTTGTGGTCATCAGAAACTTTGAGAAAGTAAAACAATTTCTGAAATACATGAGGAACACTACAGACTAAGCAGGGTGGTGATTAAACTGAGAGCAGGTGAAAACATTTCTGTTCACAACCCCTTAAGGCCGCTTCCCACCCATGAAGAACCCATCTTTTCATGCTCCCTGCAAAGCCCAGCCCAATGGATGCTGTAGCCATGGAATTAAGGGAGTTCAATAGGCTTTTTGCTTTCCCCTGGCAAGCTGCTCATCAGCAACCCTTAAACCTCCATTAAATCTAATGCACTAGAAATGTGTTTGCCTCTGAAATTACAGAGTCCAGGATATTGAATGACAAAGATATTTGCTTAATAGTCTAGAATAATTAGGATGATACCTAGGCTTATCTGATAATTTTGTCTCCAAAATAATTTTGTCCCTAAACATCTATCTCCTGGCATATAATCAAATTATTAAGTTTACTTTTCACTAAACACTATTGATAAATATTTTTAATGTACTTCCAGAGATTGTAAAATAGTAAAAATTTTAATTGCTAGTGGTTTTCTTAGAGAAACAAAAATCCCCTAAAACTATCATCTTTAAGGCTTCAAGATTGTAGATAATTAAATGTGATCCATCTTTAGCCCAGCTCCTTTTTCTGTCCACAGTTCTATATAGATATATTTATGCAGATGTTTAAATTCCACAAGGCAAAAGACACTGCTCTCTGCCTCAAATCCCTTCTTTCCAAGAGGATGGATTTTGTAACATGGTTGTGTCTCTCAGGGTGTGGTTTTAGTCTGAGCCATTTTCCTTCACATACACATGATATCTCTGACATGACTAGAGGCCCTCTAGAAGGGTATTAGGAAATTGAGACTGACTGCAATGTCAACTTTTCTGATGCCTGTCTCTCCCACCTGAGGTTATGTTTTTCTTGTCAATCAGCATAGCTTGAAGCCATCTCTAAAAGCTTTAAAAATGTTCAGAACTGATACCTGTAGTTCAGATAGAAAAAAACTTACTAATCTTGAACTTGTGACTGGAATGCAGCAACCTCAGCTTCTGTATTTGAATGAAATCCTTAATAAATGTTTCTGCATATCTACAGCAAATTTCTGTCAATGGACTCAAAAATCCTTGAGCATTTTTAACCTTGAATAAGCAGCACATTTTTATTCTAACGACTATATTTCTCTAAAAATCTTTCACTGTGTCATTAAGTAGCAACCCATTTTGCAGAGGAACTGATGTTTCCCTCTCATCCTGCTGCATAATGGAATTGTCTTGGGCTCTTTCCACTCAACTGCACTTTAATTGGGTGTCGTAGAAGGTAGGTGGAAGGCATAGGAATGTTCCATCTGAGTAAGCTTCAGAAAATTTGGCTAAGAGCAGAAAACAGCAAAAAGAAGATAGTGGTAGGCTCCACAGTGGCTGCAGCTTGTCTGGGATAACATCTAAAATTGGGTAAATCTTGGTACGTAATGTGTGACCCCCCTGGGGAAGTGACCATATAATTGGATAGATGGTTTTCCTCAGCGTTGTTCTTTGCCTTATTCTTTTTCCCCATCTCCTTCAGTCATTCTATTACAGAAATACTGAACATGATTACTTGAGGAACTTCAAGAAAGTGTCAAGCAGATGTTATTTCTGAAGTATACTTCTTCAATCATGCACCTCTTGCCTGAAACCTTGAATATAATCACAAGAACACTTATGTAGAACAGAACAGGCAATTATAATACGACACCGTGAAGGGATTGAGTGCTATGTTGGTATTTTTTGTGCTAAATTTTACTTATCAGACTCTACACTGAGTACCTTTTCTGTTTGGTTTTGATAGGTATATAACAGAGTGGTTTGTTTATGGGGTGTTTTTAGTGGCTTTTTTTTTTAATCTCCAGAAACTTTGTTGTGTTTTGACTTTGATATGTTGCCAGTTTGATTTAGGTGCATCCAATGCGAGAGTGAAATCGTGACTTGTAAAAGTTACTAGATAAATTGTTCTTTTGGGGCTATGCCAACCCTAAGTAAGGTCCAAAATCACCTTTGCCTTGAAGGCAGTACCCTTTTGCTGAGATTTTTCCTAAAAAAAACCTTCAAAAGGCAGGTACTCAATTTAGTCTGCTTTTGGCAGGTATAAGATTCATCAAGACTACAGCAGGTATTTCTAAGAGTGGCTGACCAGAGATTGAGAGTTGAAATGTTAGCAAGAACCTGCAGTGCATCCATTTCCCATAGATTTCAGCAAATCCCATTCAGACGTATTCAACACAGGTGTGTGATTTCCTGTGAACCTTCTGCTTCTGGGATTGGGGAGGTCTCTGATTTTCACTTTGCAATGTCCCATTCAGTAAGTCCTTCTCCCAAAAGGAGAAAGGTATTGTAAACCCTTACTTTTTTCCATCATATAAAGTAAGATCAATCTTGCTGAAATCAGTGTGAGTCTAATTCAAATGATGCTTCCAAGGAAGAAAATCTTAAAATCAAATAAGCGTTTACATGACATTGCAGTCTAGCACTTACTCTTATCATGTAAACAAGCAGGATTTGGGAAAATTAGGCATGTTGATGTATGAAAAATAAACTTCATGCTGACATTTTGCAAGATTTAGGATTTCTTTGCATGAGAATCAGTCTAACCTAGCTTTAATTTAAACACTGAAGATAAAAAGGGTATATAAAGAAATCCAACAAGTCCCAGATTTTTACAGTCTTTCATAATTAAAGGACATGAGGTCACATGAAGATAATCATGGATAAATTTCAAGCAAATGAAATGAAATATTTCCTCACAAAGCACTTAGATTATGCTGGAGGTCAGAATCAAACAGTGGAGCTGCACTTTTAAAAAACATGAGCTGACTTTATGATGATCCATAAAACTTTTAGCTTACCTGCTAGATTGGGTTAGTCTGAGTTCATGGCTCAGAGCATTAGCTGATTACAAAATTATTAAAAAATATTTTTCTTTTCCCTATGCAAAGCATGGTCTGTTGGCACAGTCCAAAAAAAACCCCAAAAAACAAAACACCAAAAGCCAACTGAAACAAAAGTGCCTTTATTTTTTAGCAATGCTTTGTAGTAACAATACTGACCAAAAAAGTATTGCTAAAACAATGATGCATGTAGCCAGGGCAATTTGAATTGATTTTACTTCAAACTTTTCTCAGAGTATATTGAAGTGACATGATGTTTTGTATTTGAGCTGATGTCACATACATCTCTTGTCCTGATAAAATGATATCCACGTGTGTGTTGCTCTAGCTTAGCATACAGTTTTAAGGTACTACTTGTGTTTGTTTTCCCTCTTTTTTCATCCTATTATTTCAGGTTTTTTTAGGGTTCACTTCTTCAGGTTTAATAGATCATCAGCACAATACTATTTTGTCACATTAATATAGAATGCTTTAAAGTATTTCCTGATTTAAGAAACTCTGAAACTTTCAATTCTTCTGAAACTACTATCCCTTTGAAAATCAGCTTTAAGTTGTCATCTTCTTGCAATATGTGATGCTACTGTGTCTGTAGGTCTACAGAACATATTATTCAAAGATACTTTGTGTCATTAAGGTAATACCATAATGCAACTGAAGTTCAGAAATTATATATCAAATCTGTTTTTAAAATATACAAAGCTGAGGGAATTGGAAATAGACTATTTTGCCTGGAGTACATCACTTTTGATGTCTTCCCAGGTTCCCTAAAATCCAGATTGTTTCACTGTATGCATGGCTGCTAGGGCTGGGTCAAAGAAGGTCTTAGGAACGGGAATGCCATGTGGAAACTGAATGTCAGCAAGGTTGTGAAACAAGAGGTGGGTGCCCAAGCCTTTCACTCAGTGTAAGATAATGAGGATTAATTATCAGGATCAGTTTCCAGAAATATTTCTAACAGTACAGAAGTCTTTACAAACCCCTCCAAAAACCCAACTGATCCCTAAGGTCCTGTAAGTAGACTGTGGGATCACTGTTGACTCGGAATAGTTGTCAGCAGGGAAAGCACTGGCAACTGCTGGTGAAACTGCAGTTATCTTGATGGAAAGGATACAGTAATATCTGAGACACCTTCAATGTTGTTTGGCTGGGAACACAGAAATAGTGATTGTTTTAAGTCTTAGGACACTTCAGCTTATCACATATTGCTTAGTTCTGCTGATGCTCTGATGTTCAACACCAATCTGTAACAATTCCAGTGCGGTTGTGGTTATTTCCATTAGAGTACTCTCAGGAAACTAAATTTTTGGCCCTTTCCTTCTGCCTGTATCCTCCACTTGTTAAATAAATGCACTCCTGGCTGTAATGAATTCCATTGCCTGCTTGGAGAGTGGTGACCTTCCCCATTGCAGCGGTGACTTGAGTTTGTTCCTGTGCTGCAAGCAATTGAGGATGTTGGGAAGTGGAGAAAGGAAAGCTGTGAGGGAAGCAGAGCCCTTCAGATGCATACCCAAGGTGAAATGTTGACAAGGGTGCAGAGAGATGTTTTGTTTCATAGTGGCAATTTTCAACCTTCAGGAGTGCTGGGTAAGTGGGAGAAAAGTGACCCATGGGCTTGAGATTGAGCAGTGTCTTGTACTGGGGTTGCCATTTAAACTCTTGAAGGAAAAGTTAAAATTGTGAGTTCCTCAGCTAATTCTGCAGCGAGGAGGGAAACTAGGAAAACAGCATCTTAACAACATGAAAAGATCCTGATCTATTTTTTTCTTCAGGCGTATTTGTTTGATCATGCTGGAGCTTTGAGGCCAAATAGCCTGCAAATTGCTTTCTCATTTCAGATGTTTCCATTGCTGCAAAACAAATACTTTGTTTTGCAGCTTTTAAATGATCCTCCCAAGCATTTCTCCTTCTTATCCCGTTCTCTTCCTTGCTTCAGCGTTTTCTCTGCTGCTGCCATTCATCTGCATTTCTTTCTTCTTTGATATTTATGAACTCGGCTTCAGCAGCAGAGTTCACAGAAAAAATCCCCTCCTTCTCTGTGCAAGACAAGCCATGTAAAAATAGTTTACTGAAATGAAGGAGACCAGAATTCTTACTGGTAAATCAGGCCCTCAGGCCAAATTTCACTGTGATGTGGGGATTATTACCTAGTTATCTCCCAGGGAAGGAGGTCTGGAATTAACCTACCTTCCTTCTGAGATGTAAAAAGATGTTTCAACCCAATTTAAACTCTTCCCAGCAGGAACAGTCCTGTGGGAGTCTCACAGGAAGAACAGGGCAGACTTCAGCAGAGTGAGGGGTTTCAGTGGCTGAAGGGTTCCAATGCATGAGACCTCCCTGGTCTCTTACATTCTTGTAAACAAGTTCTCCCATCTCTGTACCACTGTCTTTTCTCCCACTCCTATTTCAATAATATGCTTTGATAAAAACTTGTGAAGAGGTCTGAAGGTTTTAGATCTGCCTTTGATGCAGGTATTAGTTCTGTTGTAACTACCATTGCTTTGATTGCCAAGGTGCCTAAGAGACACCCAGTGTCCATGTTTGTTTAAAGTATGTTTCGAGGTCCACTTGATTTTTTTTCTCCTCGTATTCTTTCTTTTTGACTAAGGGATAATTTTCCAGCCCCTAATGAAAAAAACCCAAAAGATATCCTAGATTTGCATGGGGAGGCATCCACATTGGAGCTAGAATTATGAAAAGGAAAAGAGAGAAGGAAGTTTCAGAAATTGGAATAGGACAATCTTCTCTAGTTTTGTTGTTTTTTGCTGTTGTGTTGTTTAAATTAACATTCACAGTGAGCAGGCTGAGCTCCCAGAAAACATGAGTGTAACAAACATTCCTATCTATAGGTAATAAGATCATTTTCTCTGAAACACCTCTCCCCTAGCTGGGGGGCTGGAGGCATATGATGCATAAAGGGAAACTGGCAGCATTTTCTGGCAATTCTTCACTGATGTTTTTGTCTTCTTTTTGGATGTTTGAATTATTTTAAATATTCTGGATAGCTAATTTCTGAGTTTGTATATCTGTGTGTGTATGTGTGAATATGGAATCTCAGAACCCTTTATTTATGCATAAGATTTTTCTCCTTCTTCCACTGCTGGAATTACTGCATGAAATCCAGACGAATTATTCTGTTATGTGAGACATCAACATAAATAGTGTGAACAATCTCTTACAGCTTTAAACATCTATGAATCAAAATCTATTTGCTCTCTTCATTGTTATGTTCCTACATCTCAATTAATGAGATTTCTGAACAAGAGTCTGAGAGTAAGAGATTTTAATAGAGTAGATAAACTGAAAAAGTTGAAAGGAAAAAAGCCTGAGTGGGAACAAAAAGAGACTGTCTCCATCTCTTGGAATGGTAATATGCCTTTCCTGTCTAACTTCTTCAGACATTCTTCTTGAGATCAATTAAGTTTCATTTTAAAGTTCACATTTCCTCACATTTTGCTTTTCTTTCTGGTTAACACTTCACATTTTCAGACTTATTAGCTGTGTCCTGAATAATCCTGTGTCCTCCTCTTATTACTCATACTGCCATGAAAAGAATGGTTGTGACTGTTTGTCTGTAAGATATTAACCCTTTCATTTATCTAAGAGTGTACTGCATGATTAAAGACATGGCAGGAATCAGCCTAGACTCTTCATAAGACACAGGACTGAACTAGAAGAAAAGCAGCATCCCTAACAACCAACAGTGGGCTGGAAAGGGGGATTGGAGGTGATGCTGGGAATCACAAATAAATGTGCAGGCTGGTGATACAGAGCACAGATGGCTCATCCTGTATTTGATGGTAGACAGCTTCCCACTCTTTCCAGTTTAACCTTACAGTTTTGCTTTTGTGTCCCAACATCTTGTAGACACTTTGACTTCTTCCTTAGTCTCCATAATGAAGGACTCCAAGTGCCTGAATGCTTTATCAATTTGTGTCCCCTCTATCAATTACTGCTCTGTGTAAGAGCACACAGCAGTACAGAGAGTACTCTGCTCTCCCTGATCAAAACCACCACCATAGCTATTACTGTGCTAGTTACTGGTCTGACCTGAGAGAAAGTTAGAATTAACTCTGTTAATGTGACATCTTTCCTTTCTCTCTTTGAAAATTCTGCAAGCTGAATGTATTGAAATAATTCAAGTCCTTTGTGTGTTTTGGAGTGTGATGGGAATGGGGAAGAAGCTCTTCATGTCCAAACTGTAGGGCTGGAAGTTCCCTGAGCCGTCTAATAACTTTTTTATTTATCAGCCAATTTCAATACGATGCAGCAGATCTATGGGAGAATTACTTCCTACAAGTTTTCTGACAATCAGGTGCTAGAAAGACAAGGGACACCTACAGAGAGAAGGGAACAGGCAGCTCGACCCTTAGTGATTCTTGCCTAGTTTGCTCAGTGGGAATGGGCAATGCATGAGTTAAAATACAAAAACTCAAGGCAAGCCAGGGCAAACTGGGTTTATTTTCCCACTAAGGATGTGGGGAGGAGATGAAAATAAGGAGGGGGTGAGGTCTACACATCTTAACAGAATCTTGGGTATGGTCAGGGGTGCTTTAGTGACAGGAGTCTGAGGAGGAGATTGCACTCTGCAGAAGAACTTGCTATTAGGTTAGTGGATATAAATAACACAATTTTAGGAAAAAACTCCAGCTTTTCTGTGACCAGTGTAATAAGTTGTTTTTCTGGCTGATCATTGATTCTTGTTTATCATTTTCACTTCAAACCATGAGGTTCAACTCTTATGGGTAAAGGTGAATCACACTGCTTTTATTTCCAGATTGTTTTTCAGCAGGCAATTAGAGAGAGTATAAGGAAACAGTAATAAAAAATACAGAAAACTTCAGGCACAGACGAATCTGGAGGATTAGGTATATAATTCATGTGGATATGTTTTTAGGACAATAATTCAATTTTTTTAACGTTTTCTGATGTTCAGTGGCTTACAATGGGGCAAGTTTTTAATTAAGATTTCTATCTATGATATTTTCATTGCAAACTCCCGTAGATTGCAACTTCTGTGTGTTGTGTTATTAAATTTCAGAAGCACTGTTGTAAGATGATGCAACCACCATTTCTAGGACTGAAATAATGAGAGGCAGCTTATGAAATCCTGTGACATTTCAGAATCTGCTAGAAACGTGCTGAGAGTGAAAACAATTGATGACAAGATTTTTGTTTTCTTTCCCCTAATACATTTTAAAGATCTATAATTTCAGATTGTTACAGTGTATCTGGAAAAAAGGAGAAATGTGACTTCAGATTTCAGCACCACCCTAAACAAGGATAAGATAATTGTTAATATAACTTAGCCAATGATCAATCCATACACAAAATGTCATGATAAACAGCCCTCTCTGAAGTGGTCTGTGTTCTTCAACTACTTCACCTAGCACCCATTTGTCTATCTTTATTTGCTTCTCCCAACAGACTTGTGTTTTTCTGCCTGTGTGACAATTTCTATCTAGTTCATACCTTCCTTAGGTTTCATCTGGCTGTCTTTTCCTTTTTTAGTTTCTTCCATCTGATAAAAATCATATTCAGCAAATTAAAAAAATATACTTAAAGCTCACCTGAAAAAAGCAAATAAAAAGGCTGGAAAAAAGTTTTTGGCTTTAATATGTTTTGTTCCAGAATACTCAAATCTATGAAATTTTTTTAACATTTCTGAAGAACAGGATAGAACATATTAAAAAATAAGAGCAAATGCATGTGTTGTGGGAATTTTGTCCACTTACCTGCTTTGAGCAGGGAGGTGATTCTGTATATAGTCACAGGCAAGCACATGGCTCTTGTCATTTGTAGAGATTTCTCTTTTTTTTCTTCATTAACTCTAAAAAAATAAAAAAAAAAGACAGGTTTTAAAAATCTGTTGAAAATAAGTGCCAAAACATTAGAATTTCCTAATAAGGTGTAATTGGTTTTCAAGTAAACGTAAGTAAAACTAGCTTTTTAACCCAAAAACAAAATCTGTTTTTACCCCACAGGGCTATCTTGCTGTTACATAAAATACCAGTAGCTATGCAGGTAATCACAGATTTTCACCCAGGAAATCAATAAAGAGCTTTTTAATCACCTATTGTGTACAGACAAATAGGTAACTCGAGCAGCCTGTTACCACCCACCGGCTTCTATGTTAAAGAGGAATACATGCTCTGTGAGTATTTTCCTGGGGATAGTTATGTCTAGATTCTTTCTGTAAGGCATACAATAAATCCTTCTAATCTGCAGTCTGCCAGCATTTGATTTCTGCATACTCAGCCCAACCCAGCCCGTGAAAGGTGAATGCAAAACTATGAGCTAATGAATCAAACAAACATTCAGCTTTTGTAGGAATTTGCATGGTGGTAATATTGGAATAAATGATAAATTCCAAATGAAATTCAATGAGACTGAGTCAGCCTTTCTGAGATTTATCTGTCTTTTTCTCCTTGGAAAGTATCTGATAGCAAAGTGTTTATTCTTTTTTTTGCTACATTTGTTTGAATTTAGTGTTGGACTAGGCAGACTGGATCAGACCCAAGTTCCACACTGGCCAATATTTTGTCTTCATCATTGACCACTGACACAGACTTCAGAATAAGGCAAAGGAGATCTGTAGGAAGCTGTCATGGGAGTCTTGCTCCCTGCTTTGTGATGAGGTTATCCCAAGCTGCAGATCACTGAGGTTGCCCCTAATTTGTGTTCTTCACATGGAGGTGTTCTCCACAAGCAGAGGAGCTCTGGAAATCCCAACATAAATGAAGACATTTAGACTCTGGCTTCTAAGCTTGTTGTATGGGCTCTCTTGCTGGTTGATAGAGAAGGATGGGCTCTTGCAGGATGCAGTTATCTTGCTGTATGGCAGACATCCAAGAGATCTGTCTTGTGCCTAGGAGAGACACTCAGTGAGCAGTGAGCTGTACCTTAGATAAGTCCACTTCTTTCTGCTGATTGCAAAAGAAACCTGTGAAACTAGCTCAGAGGTAGACAACTACAGCTGTGTGAGATCAGGCTCACTCTTGGCAGCTCGAAATATGTAGGTAGGACATAGTGTTGGTTTTTTCCAACTCTAAAACATATTTTGTCCTTTCTTATAAAATGCTGTTAGGTTAGGAGTTCAGGAGTTACTAGAAACAGCAGGAGAAGACCACTGGAGATCCCCAGGGCTGAGATGACAGTGGTAGCAATGAGAGTTGTCTCTCTCCTTTAGGCGGTATTTATATAAATATCTTAGCTTTTTATCAAAGCCTTTTGTCACCTTATTTGAAGGGAAATTCTTTAATGGCACGTTACCAAACTGCAGCTGACTCGCAGGACTGAGACTGGGTCACACTTGCCCATGCTCAGAATCAGAGAAAAGGTTTTTCCCTTCCTTTTCTTCTGTGTCAAAACTTGTATGTGTCTCTAAAGAAGGTATTTATGTGGCTGTTTCAATGCTTTCCTCTTTTCACTTACCAGATTTATTTAGAATTCATGTTCAGTAAACTTGGAAAGAGAATGTGCTTTATCCAGGGAGATGAAGTTTAAAGTACTTTTAGTAGTCTTTTTCTTCTCTTTTCTTGCACTGCTTTCAAAAGGTAGAAAAAAAGATACTTCAGGCTTTCTATGGAGAAAAACTTGTTGGATACCTGATGTAACACTTCATCACTGCCTGTGTACATAGAATTCAGCTAACTTTAGGAAGCAGCATTTTGGTATCATTTTTTTCTAACAGGACATGTCCAAATAAGAAAATAATTTATCTTTTCAATCTTACTCTCATGTATATTTTCCATTTTGGTTTAGCTTTTCATTCATCATGTGGCACTGGTGCATATTGTATTAGGGTATTAGATCAAACTGTCAAAAAGCTGACTTTTTTTTTTCCCCTAAGCATATGCATTTTTGGAATAGTAATTAATTCAACCAACTGGAAGTAAGTAATTAGTGGCTTTTTTCCTTGTGTTTTTTGTAAGTTTTAATATGAAGTATTTTTAGAAGGCTGCAGTTTTAACATCTAAAAAGCCCTTATTTTTGGGTACCTTGGTTATAGAAGAAGTACATTAACACACATGATGCTAAAGATGGTTTTTGGAGGGAGAAATGCCTAATGACCTTAGAGAAGAGCCTTGTGGATGCTCAGTGGTTGTCTGCATAGGTGGTTTGAATATTCAAGACATTGTGTTTCATAGTTACAGCCAACTACTGTGACTATATGTAGGATTAGTGTGTTCCATTCCTGAAGTTCTGTGTGCTGTAGGTGACAAAAAAGTTTCTTTAGGTGAACCCCATGAAAAGCCCAGCTGTATGGGACCAGTGACATTGTGACTGATATGCAGCAAGATAATAGAATCAAATGCAGAATGTTTGTGCTCTGGAAGGACTGGAAAGCTGTGCACAGGAGGGTAATGCTGACAGGGCAATTTACAAAAATAGCAAAGAGATTTACACAACATAAACTGAACCCACAATGATTTAAAATATGGACATGAAAGAATGAAAAGCTATGCAGAAGGTCATTTACCTATTTTAAAGAATGTCTAGTGGAACAGTGGAGGATAATGGCTGACAGGAGAATGACTAACTGCAGAAAAGGGCCTGATTGATTGTGCTTAGGAAAGGAACTGAGGTTTGAATTCAGGATGCTGAGCATTGAATGCCCACTGTGGGCTTTTCAGCCATACCTTTGCAACGTTGAACTTCCTCCCTGCTGGCCTGAATAGACCAAGTTGTGCATAAATCCAGCATCCCATTATGTTGAGTGAATGCTGGTCCTGCGAATGAAGTATAAGGAAAATGTTGAAATGGTTTCTAGGTCCAGCAGGTGTTCTCTCAGCTCAGAGTGCTGGGACTGAGTCAAGGTACTGGGAATGCCTGGAGACCACAAATCCTGGGACCAGAGGGAGTACAGGATGGCCAATGTGGAGTATTGTTGGATTGTTCAAGTGATGCAATAAATAAGCAGAGGATACAGATCTTCTCATCTCTACTTCCATTATTAAAGATCCTTTAACATACAACTGGTTAACCTACATCTGAGCTGAGATGTGCTCACCTCTCTCTTACACTGTTTCAACCTGTGGCTTGGGTGTATTTATACCATAATGTGGAGAAATTAATTTGAGGATGGTGAAAATGACTCATTATCTATTTACTAAAAAGGGGAAATTTGTGACCTAGGTAAGTTCCATTATTTCATTTCACAGGACTTGAGGTTGCTTAGTTTTCTTTAGTGCAGCAAAGGCAAGAAAGAAAAAGAAAAACTTTGCTTGGGGGTTTAAACTTCTATTATTCCCGCCTGTGTGATATGTTTCCATACCACAGGATGTGCTCCCCAAACAAAAGGTTTCCTTTTCCCTTTACAATATTTATTGAAAAAAATGATTATTTTAAAAAATTTGTTGCTAATCTATAACCTGCTGAAATAATTCCCAGTATCTATTTAGGCTCCATAAATGCTGAACAAAATCCCCACCCTGTTCTACCAGTTTGGACATGGGGTGAAAGCTACTTTGAAAAGCCAAAAGGCTTTAGAGCTTTGAAAAGCCTCAGACTATTAGAGTCTCATCCTCAGTGAAGAGCTGGACAGTTCTTTTATCTTTTATGTCAGTCTAAAGCTCTTTTTGTTTTGGTTTTGTTCTTTTGGGGTTTTTTTGTGGATTTTTTTTTGTTGTTGTTGTTTTTTAGGTGTTTTTTTCTGTTTTGGTTTTTTGTTTTGTTTTGGTTTTTTTTTTGTCTGTTAGAGATCTGAGATAAACTGTTAAAATAATAAAAGGTCAAATCAGTTGTTTCCTTTTGCAAGGAGGTGAATTAAAGGGAAAGAGATACTTGGGCTTCAAAGGGCTAGATGTTCCAGCTGCCTAGCTGGCAGAAAGTAGATGAGCTGTAGTCATTTACGAAAATATAACAGTGAACCCAAAGCTTTGTGTTCCTCCACTTTTACCCCCACGTGAATTGCTGCATATCAGTGGGATTGGGATATTGGGCTGTTCATGCTTTTGTAGGAGAATGGATTATTGATTTCTCCCAGTATTCAGGGAGGCATGTTATACATAAGAGTAAGGCATTCATGCATGCATGTCTGTGTGTGTGTCTGTGCAGAGGTATGTGTATTTGTACAATATAATTTGTGTTAATATGTATGAAGTGTTATTCTTCCCATACCCCTTGTCTGACCTTGTCTAGAAGACAATAAATATAGTATTAACCTTGCTGCTTGTGATTTTTACTAACTTTTTCTAGCCGTTTTAATTTTCTTATTGTTAATACCTCCTGTAATTCAGGCACGGTACTGCCCAACTGCATGGTAATTTGGAGCAGGGGGGAAGTCAGGCTCTTTAGTGACCTTTTCACTAGAAATTTCTCATGAAAGCAACTGTTAGCAAGTTTGAATGTGTCTTTTTATAACCTTTACAGTTCAGTGTGTGTCCTTCTAATGAGCTATTCAATAACTCAGTGCCTCAGCTCTGCTAATACCAGTCATATTTAACATGTGCTTGTGTGGCCCTGAAATTCATTCTTTCTTCTTCAAGGAAGAAGTAAGCAATTCTGAGAGTCTGGTAAACAGTTTGTACTGAGAATTTGGTTGCTGGGAACACCAAAAATGCCTGTAATTCCACTCTAGAAAAATAGACAGTAGAAAATATCATGACCTCATCTTAGCATATAAATAAACAAATAATGATTTTTGCATTTTCTCCCATCTAATCTCACAGTAATTTTTAGTGATCAATATTTAGTAGAACTTGATCATGCTATTTTTTCTCCCATGATTTTATCAAATTAAGATTGAGACAATATGAGTTTAGAAAATTTTCAGAAATATTCTCCTAAATGCATGTCACATTAATTTGTTTGTTGGTTTTGTACTAATAAATAAATATGTTGGAGATTTTTATTCGTCCCCCCCGTGGATCTTTTTTTTTTGTCCATTACAATACCTGGTTACAGAGTTTATAATTTTGTGTCTGGCTGGTTCTGCCCAAGGGTTCTTGCTGAACAGAATACTAAAAGTCTTGTCGTGATCATCTTAGAAATATTAGTGTGGCAAAAATTGCTGCTTGCCAGTTTCTTTCTAAATTTAATGATTTTTGATGTATTCCAAAATACTCTGTCCTTGGTGTGATCTGAGCCTGGGTTTTATGTGGGAGCACTGATAAAGAGAAAAAAATTCTTTTGAACTTGACATTTAATCAGAGGTTAAAATGCTGAGCTGTGGCTAAAGAAATTTAGGTTTCATTCCTAACTTTAAAACAGTTTCCTTATTTGATATGAAATTTGTTTCTCCACCTGCTTTATTTGTTCCAAGCAGGCTGATAGCAGTTCCTTAACCTGCAAGGATATTGCAGTAATAAATTTCCTAAAATATCAAAGGAGCTTGGATAGCAGATTACTGAGGGCTGATGAAGTATCCAAGAAGAGCAATAGAAATCAGTTGCATGCACACTTTTCTCAGCACTGTACTGTAGTACTTTTAAAAAAGTTTTAAAAACAAAAAGTAATTATTTTACCAAGTAGTCTCAGTAAGTTCATGTTTCTCCATCATCCTTCTCAGCATATCCTGTTGTGTGTAACAATCATTTCAAACATAAAAAGGCCCAGAAAGTGCAACTTTTACAAATTGTAGCTTCCAGTCATGTTGTTTTGGTGCTTTGTAGGCTTTTCTCTTAGGGTGTTTCTATTCTAAATTGAAAGCAGCATGTCAGATTCCCTACATGCTCATTTGGACCTGCTGCTGTCTTTGACACAGCCTCTGGTCCTAACTGAAGAGTTTCATGGTTGTCTCTTATTTTTCTTTTACTTTTTTTTTGGGGGGGGGGGGGGGAGGAGGGGGAATCTAGCAGGGGGCAAGGCTTTGTTTTGATGAAAAACTTTTAACACTTTGAGATAATATCCATGGGTTCCTTATCAACAATAACAATCAATTAATAACCAAGAAAAATCATTACTGAAGGTGCCGTCCAGCTGTTGAAATAAAGCTATTCCTCTCATCCATTCCATTCAGGAGAAGGCAAAGATTTCTTCTCCCATTGTCTGATGCTGACTAGAGGATTCACTTGTCATTCTGGGTGCATCACATGGTGAAAAGGTCTGGACCTTTATTCTGGACAGTTCAGTGATCTCTTGGAAAAAGTGGAGGGTTTCTGTTTTGTGGAGTAGGGAATCATGAGGGCACTCAGCCAGGAGAAGCTGATATTCACCATCACCTCCTGATGGTGAATATGTGCTGCTGTAATGAGGGAGCATCCTGAACAGAAATGCAGCAGAGAAGAACCAAAGGCAGGATTTCCATTCAGCACCTCTGCCCCTTCCTTCTTCTGTACAGAACTGATCAGAATCACTTCCCTGAGAGGGAACTTTGCTTTCCTAAGCTCATTTTATCTGTAAAGAGTCTCCCGTTGCATTATTTATTCGGGGCCTTTATTGCAGGAGTGGGCTAGGGATGTTCATGAGTGATGACAAACAGAATGTAATTTCCTAATTTTTTGCTGTCTCTCACTTCTGTGGAAATACAAAATGTCTCTCAGCTACTTTCATTAGAGAAAAGTACAGGTGCTAACTCTGAAACAGAAAAATGTATTTTCTTTTATAGTCTTCTGGCCATTTTTGGTTTATCAATCCATCTGGGTGAAAAAACAATCTGGATTAAGTTAGATATTTTATTCAGAGTAGCTAATGCAAAATAAACAGCTCTATCATTTTTTTCCTATTCTCCTGGAATCCAGCCAGATTTCCAGCAGTGTTGCCAAATAATATCTACTCTTTCAATTAACATTAGATACAGTGCTTAGGCAAACTAGAACTAAATTGCAAGTCACCCAGTCCCTCCTCTCTAAAATCAGAAAACTGCAATTTAACCACTAACTTAAGGCAAAGATTGTTTTTATCTGTGAAATTATCTGTGTTTTACAGACTAGCCACCAAGATAAACACAAATGTTTTTCTTTATTCTGTCTGTGGGCTGTCAGGGTGTTACACAAGCTGAAAACCAGGCATGGGGTCTGGTAAATAAAGACAACGCAGCTGGAACGCAAGCTGTCTGGAATGCTATTTACTGTAATGCTCTTTCTTTAGCCGACTTGTTATTTGAAGACTACCTGTAAACCCACAGGTACTGAAATTTAAGAACAACTTGTGGTTACACCTGTTACTGATAAAGCAGACCCATTTTGTTGGTGTTTTCAGCCTAGGGTCTAATCATAAATCAAATCTACTGTGCATCTGAATTTGCAGGTGCAAAGTTTGCTTGCTGAATGTGAAACTAGGTGGAGTCTTGTATAAAATAAAATGTCTCACTGCCCTGCACAAAGAAGAAAAAACACAAAGTAACATGAATTTGTTGTTAACTTAGGCAAAAGCAGCAGGGAAATCTGTAGCGATAAGTATATTCACCTAGAAGCTCTGTATGTAAAGGGCAAAGTTGCACAGATGACAAGCTGGATGTTTTGAGATGAGTTTTGCTGCTGAAAAGCAGAAATAGTGTTGGGACTTGTTATATTTTTTCCTGAAAAACAACTGGTGACACACTCTAAGGTCAACACGTAATATCTTTTCCATGCTCTTCTAAAAAGTCAGATTAGTCCTTTCAACAGTAACCTTTCTCACACTGAGCATGTTTGCTTTCCTGCCTTTAAAATTCATCTTCTCTGTTTGTGAATCTGACAGCTTGTAGGATTACATTGTCCATATATCAATGTAGATGTGCCCTCTTTGTCATATTTTGATTAAAAGAAGTATACTTTTACTTATGCTAAGATAATATAGTGTACAGCAGATATATAACCTTTTAGCAAATCTTCTTTTTTTGTTATATTTTTGAAGAACCTTCAGATGCCGTTTAACTATTCAAGCTCAGGTATAGTAAAACTGAAACAGGGTTTGGTAGGTTGAAGAAAAGATTTTCTCTTAATCTTTACATAGATACAAAGGAAACCAGTGAAATGTGAAATAGAGAAGTCCTTGGGAATATTTGAGTAAACATGTATCAAATGTTTCTCATGTCCATTTTAGAAATGTTTCAGTAAACATGGGTTCATTGTGCTCATTGTCACTTTATAGTAGATAACACTTCATTGTGAGGGCTTTCACATCCTAGCACAAAAGCAATGTCTGCACACAAACAATTTGTTCTTGGAACATGAATCTGAAGTAGACCTCCTAGACCACTAAATCCAGTATATTTACTTTGTTAGGCAATGACACAATTTATATAATCTGTTTATTTTTCAAGTGATTATCAAAAAGAAAAAAAGAATAAAAGTTTGTTTACTTAGCTAGCACAATACATTTAAAAACATACAATAATATAGTGTATTTATTTTTATTTAAAAATAAAACCACCAAAGTGAGACATGATTTAATTATCATTACTCTGAAGATATTTGTTTATATGATTTTGAATGCTTAGTTATATTTTTGTATTCAGTTCTTCCAGCTGAAGGAAAGAAGTGTGAATGATAAGAAATCATCCTTTGTTCTAAGCTAATTTTATAAAATATGTCCTAGTTTCAACATACCACTGTTTGTTATCACTTTTACTAGGACTTAATGGTATTGCTGATGTTATTTTGCAAAAAGATATTAAATATTTAAAAATAAAGTAATTTCTCTAATTGTACCAAACCAGGTGATATCTCACTGGGACCAGCCACCCTATAACCAGTTGTGTTCCTTTCTTTTGGGCAAGCTGCTTTTTCTGTCTGCTTTGCTCCATGTCTTTTATTGAGTTCTTAGAAGGTTTTCAGTAACATGAAAGATTTTTATTATGGGGGGGTCTAAACAAACACGGCTTAATGTGGGTCTGCCCACTTTCCAAATATTTTTGAATCTATTGATCAGCTACCACTCGATTTAGAGTTAGGTGGATGTCAGCAGTCTATGAAGTTTTGTGGTAATGTAGGATTGGGTAGGACATACATTATCCTGATTTTACTTTTTTGTGGGATTCTTCCCACTGACTGTTTTCTGCCATAGAATGAGTGAGCTTTTTCATTTTCTCTGTACTTTTCATTAGTCCAAGCTGTGCTGCTCTGTTTCCTCGCCAGCAGTGACCTTGAGGTTTCAAAATTGTTTTACCTTTCAGTCCTGTGTTATATCTGAAGAGAGCATTATTATTGCCGCTTTCCTGGCTAATCAAGGTGAGATCTTTTAGTCTCTACAATGGTTTCTAAGTTCCCTTGGGTATCCTAATGGCCAGTCTCTTCATCTGTTTCCATTTGAACAAATTTCTCTCCAATATAGGTGGCCAGAATTATGTTCTGGACAGAGGCTTTTACAGCATCGTTAGTAACTTGTATCACTACTGGAACTACCTCGTCTTTTAGATCCTAGCAGTGCTCTAAAGATCCTGGCAGTGATTTGGCTTTTCTGTGATCACACCAAATTAATTGCTTCTCATCATCCTCTCATTTAAAAATGCACATCAGGTCTTTCCCCTCTGTTTTTTCTAACTTATGAGACATCAGCATAGATCAGATAGTCTTGATGTTAGTCCTATGAGTATGACCTTGTACTTTATGATAGCACAGAGCTTATTAATGCCTCAGTTTCAGACCATAAGGACTATTAATTAGCAGATGCAGGCCTGGGTTTACTGGGGGGCAAAGAGAGGAAAAGCACCCCTGCTCCCATCTTTGCTAGCACCACCTTAAGTTGGGTGTGCTCTGACATCATTGGCCATGAGGCTGCACCATCCTTCTGCACAGACTGAGATTGTGTTGCAAGGATGACCTATACCTCTCCTATCTTCATGATGACAAGGTTTTTTGTTGTTTGTTTTTTTTTTTTTTTTTAATTATTTCAGTTGCTCTCCTATGTTACAATCAGGATCATAGACCTTGGAGTGAGATTTTTTGTTTCCTTGAGTCCCTTCAGATGGGAGACACCCTCCAAGATGGGAAGATTTTGTCATTCTTTAAGTATAGCAGAGGGCTGTGGAAAGACTGCTATATATTTGGAGAAAAGCCTAGGAAAATTCAATAAACCAACACAATATCCTATGATCCAAATGAACTAGTCACATTTTCCTGATGAAATGTAGGCTCCTAATGGACACCAAAGTGTTTTCAATTTCACTGGATTTCAGCGTTTGTTGAGCTTTCCCTGAGTATTCATTAATCTAATTGTTAGGCAAATGCCAACTTCAAACTAAAGGTGACCTAAATGTCGCACCACTTTTAGCACTAAAATAAAGAGTGTTCAAGAATTAATGAGCATAGTGGCCACATTTCTTATGCATAGCAACTGGTGAATCTCAGCTCATGTCTCTTTGACACAATGCTCCTCAGTCAACTCTCTATTTCCCAGGTGAGATGCTTCTCTTGCAGTTGTCAGATAGCTGTTTTTTATCAGTTTATGACAAACCACAGGGGCTGTGGATCATAGGAGTTGGGGCTTTTGATTAGTTCTATGCAATATGAGAAGTTTCCTTTCCTTCAACTAAATCTGTTCAGCTTTCAGTGTTTTCTCCAAAATTACAGGATATGCTTAACTTTCCCCTGAGATACTTGAGAATAGCAACCTGACTCCTTTCACTTCTCTTTTCAGATATAATATTTCTATTTTCTTTCCTCTTTCATCTTGCTTTTTATCCTTTGTCAAATGGCAAAGGACAGCACTGTGACTAACAGGGTAGCAAGAAAATAAAAGGAGGAAAATACATTTTGAAGGGTGACGTGAATAACCAAGTTAACAGGTCATAGATTTAGTGAGTCTTATGTTGGAATAATAACAAGTCTTAACCATTTTTAAAAATGTCTGTGGTGTGTATGAGAATTAGGAATTTGGGCTGTACCTGCAATTACAGGAGAGAAACTTTAGCTGGAAAGGGAAGGGAGCTTCTCAACTGTGTGTGAGTAGCCATTGCTGGGGGACAGCTTTAACCTGTGCTAGGTGGGAGCACAGCTGTGGGGCAGTGGTTAATAGGGACCTGAGCAGTTATTCCAGAGATCTCACTCCTTAATGGCAATGAGCAGTAATCTCAGAGCCTGTTGTGTTATTGGTGAAGCAATCACAACGCCCTTCAGCACTTCCATGCATTCTGCCATCTTCTTTACCACAGAATAATTTTTATTGGCAGAAAACTGTCTTGGTTTTAAAAGAACAGGTGTCTGCTAGGGAAGCCGGAAGCCTCTCTTGAAAATAGAAAATGTAAATCCCTTCCCTCTGAATTATTAAAATTTTGAAATTAAGAGGCTCTCAGGCAAAGATATCGGAATAAAAGTAACAGTTCTTTACTAGGAAAATTAAAATCAAAATTCAGTAATACAAAACAACACTGACAGAGTCAGAATACCACCTGACATGCTGTTGGTCAGGGTGGTGGTAGCAGCCCCATTAAATGGTGGCTGCAGTCCTTCTGCAGTGACAAGTGTGTTTCTGTTGAGGCAGTGATGCTGTAGAAGGGTGCGGTTTTCCTCAGAAGATCCAGTAGTGGTGTAGTTTGGCCTGGTCTTCCTCTGGGAATCCAATGGATAAAGGCTCCCTTGGTTTCCCAAATCTCAGATTTTTATCTAGATAGGAATGCTTGACTCCTCCCCCTGGGTGGATCATCTCCCAATGGGATGATGTAATTTTATTGGTCTTGCAGTGGGACGCAATGGTCCATTAATAGGAGATATCCCCCTGGGTCATGGAAGAGATAAAGAAAACTGCTCCATCTGGGTTCAGCAGATGGTGATAGAATATTTCTGGTTACATCTTGCATTGCAACCTAAGACAAAAACTTTGACATCTCTAACTGTGAATTCCAAGCCACTACAGTGGCCTTGGGCATGAGTGTAATTTTTAAATTCTTCTGTGAAATACAGGAATTTAGTCCTCAGGAGGCTCCAGTGATTTACTAGTATTTAAGTTACTGGATTGATCACTTTGTGTTTGGGTAACATTCCCAGTAATTACCAGGAATATGTCCTTCTGGCATTAAACTTTGTGAAGCTCTAAAATACACTGAGACCCCAGGTCACAATATCTGACATATGAGCCCTGGTTTCTTATGTATTTATTTCAGGTGTCCTATGTCTCTGCACTGCAGTGATTCCAGCTTCCCACATTTTCTGTAATCGCCATTTTTAGAGTACATTTTCTGTCCTCCCATGTCTTACAGGCTAAACCAGAACATTTTTTTTTGCCTGGTTAAGAACTACATATGTAAAGATTGGCAAGCTGCCATGCATGCCCAGGTGGCCAAGCTACTTCATGCATTTTAAATGTGCAAGGATTGAGTTTCGTCTGTCCTTTCCTCAACTAAAAGAATAAATTTAGAAAAGTGATGTTAATCAACTGTCTAAACATTGGACATAAGTGTGGAAAATTATCCAGGGTATTTCTATTTCTGATTGAAATGTCTATAGGAAGAAAAATTATTAAAGCCAGCTAAGTGGATAGCTAGGACAACAGCACAAACTGTGCTGGTTTGGGTTTATGCAGGGTGGTGGCATCCTATCCCCAGGACCTGTTAAGTGTATGGAGAAAGTCTAGAAGATATCAGATGGTGAGGGTTTGAGCATTGGGGAATGAGGGCAAAGACCAAAGGGACTGATGTCTTGCATGTATAAGGATGCAACTTCCTCTTGAGGAGAGGAAAGAATGGTTTGGTCCAGAAGTGTCAATGTTTTTGGGCTTGAGGACATCAGCAGGTCTTGTCTGTTATGTCTCACAGTTATAGCATCCCTATGGTATTTCTAGTCTCCTCTTGGCCATCATGCTGTGTGTGACTGCAATTAAACAATTGATATTGCTGATTAACCCTCCTGTTCTTCTGTCATTCAGTGCAATTCCTATTGCCAACTTCAACTTTTGGTGTCCTGTGCCACGGTTTCATTAATTCTCCAAAACTCCTTTCCCATCCTTGGAGGGTATACAGTCAAACTTTTGGGGCTTATCAAGGGTGTTTTGCCACTGATATTCTGTGTACAGTGGCTGTTCCAGCTTCAGAAGAATCTCTGACAGGCAGCCATATTTGACAGATGTATGACTTAATGTGTATAAGTCTCTTAATAACTGATTTAAGCTTCTAATTCTAACACTGCCCAGTGATGTCAAATAAGAAAACAGCTTTTAACTTGTCATGCTGAATAATATTTGACATAATACTACTATTTTCTTCCACCTTCAGCCTATCAGCAAAGAACAGTGAGGAAATCTAGCCATCTCATTTTAACTTTACTATCAATGTAATCCATCTATTTTCCATTTATAATCCATGTACATTCTATCAAATACATATCATAGCATTTTGCAGTTACTAAGGCAGTTACAGCATTACAATATGTGACATTGCAACTAAAATTTAATACAGCCTTTGTTTGATCTTTGTTGAGGGAGAAGAATGTTGATGATGGTGAATTGCACTGATACAGTGAAGAGTTAATCTAAGAAAATTTTTTTTCTCAATCTTTTAATAATTTTTCTTCAAATCTCAGTGATTTCTCTGATAATATATACGATCACATTATAAAATAAACACATGTGATTGAGACTTAATAGTACATGGGCTCTATGCTAATAAGTGGTGATAAAAAATAAGAAATTTCAATAAATGCATTTACTCACAGATATCTAGAAATACAGTCTCATCAGTCCACAGTCATTTTGAGTAGCATGCTCTAACTTCTAAATTAAGAGAATCTGACAAGGTCTCATGCTTTCATAAAATTTGGACACTACTTCCTCCCTACAAGTGCTTAGCTTAATAATTACCATATCATTACTGAAATGGCTGCCCTTTCAAGGTCTGTCTTTTTATTAATGTGCTTTCCTGGTAGCTGGCCATTTAAATGTGGCCAGGATGAGCTGTCATGCAGTGCAGTAAGTGGATATTGCAGTTTTCTCCCTCCCATCTATGCAATACTTTCCAGCTAAAAGAGCACGTGAGATCGAGAGGGATTCCTCAGCAATGAAAAATGAAATAATGGTGTCAGAAGGATTTTCAATTTATCAGAGAAAAGACATAATGAAATCCAATAGCTGGAAGAGAAGGCAGAGACAGACTTATTAGAAATAGGGTGTGCAATGAAGGATAGCTGTCTATTGGAAAAGCATATCTAAAAATGCAGTGAGATCTATGCTACCTGGAATCTTTATGTATAAAAATTGATGACATTTTAAAATATACATTTTAACTTCAGGAGAAAATATGGGCCTCTTGTCAATATTTTTTTAAAGTTAAATCCTCTGTTCTGTTCAGTAGATGAAAAAATAAGTGATAACAATAACTATTTTCTCATTTCCCAGCTGATAAATATATGTTCTACTGCTTCTCAAAACTTTCGTTTTAAATAAAATGAAGGGGGGGGGGGGAAGCTGTAGCTGCAGTATGATATGTCTATATATTTTTAATCTTTTTTAATCCTGTCTCTTTTTGATCCTTTTTGCCTGCTGACAAGGAAATAGAGAACACTTCTTCACCCATAACAAAAAATTATATTCAGAAGAAACAAAAAAAAAGGTGATGACATTTAAAGTAAATTTTCATTTAGAGATGAGCAAGGAAAACAAAACAGAACACCCAATCTGTAACTGTTTTAACTAGTCCTTTATCTTATTATTTTCATAATGAACCACCACAAACTAATTTTAAACATTTGGTGTGTGGCTGGCTGGGACATCTTAAGTACCTAGTCGAGCAACTTGAAAGAGAAGTAATAAATGTTCAATTATATCTAAAGCCTGTCAGAAGAAAAGGTGTTCACTAAATATTCACACACCATTTGATGAAGCATGAAGATGGCCTTTCCTGCCACTAGTTCAGAATTTTTGTTGGAATAGCATTTTGGAAGAAAGACCAGTAAGGAGACAGGATGGGTTCTGTCAGTGGTATTTTGCTGCTTTTTTCCCCCCATCATTTCACATGTCATTCCTCCAGTTGATTGTGACTGTTTGAAGGATTGCTTTATATGTACAAAATGAGTTATCTGAGTTTTCCTACCCTTCTTCTGTGTCTAGAGATCTGGTCAAGCCTTTCTCCCTTATAGAAATTCCCCATTGATTGTGGTCCACAGTCCATGATGGGAGGGAGTGCCATGGGTCTAGTGAAGAATTTTCAGGCCAATAATTTTCATGGTAAATTTAGAGATTGCTTCCTATAAGAGGTGTATCTATAGGAACCTGTGATCTTTACCCTTAAAAAATCAAGCAAATAAGACAGACTATTGCTATAACATAGGCCACCTACACTTTTTTCTTTACCTAATGGCTTCATATTCTGGGCAGATTTTTTTTTTTTTTTTTAGTTTTCTTCATCTCAGATATACATGGTATCACCATTAATATGTATATATACTTTTAGAAAAGGAAACTTCAATGTCAAAATGACACATTTATTGATATAAATGCAACAGGCTGATATTTTTTCCCTTACTGAAGTGCTAATGCAAAATTTATGTGTTTCTGTAAAAAGAAAAATTTTGGAATTTGGAGTGGTGAGTCATGCCCCTCTCTCCCAGAAGGGGACTGCAAGATAAAGGACAAATCTTTAATTGCAGCTTGAGATAACACTTTTCTAGTGCTAGGTACAGGGCAGGCAGGCTAACATGGAGCTAATAGCAGGTGGCTGAACCAGCTGGAGTAGAACTGCCACCTGCTGCAACATCCACCATTAATTAACTAACTCATCATTAATTGCATGGCGTTCTAACTAAGATCATGTGGAATATCTGTATGCCATCTAATGAAATCTCTGCTTCTGAATGATAAATCTGAGCTCTCAGGGGGACTGATTATGACCTAATGCTGAAGGCACTGGATGCTTTTTTAGAGAGAAGCCAAAGTCTCAGAAATGCAGAGTTCACAGAGCCAGATCTCAAGCTGTTTTGTTTGGCACAGTCCCAAGTCAGCTGCCCTTTGGGGTCAATTTTGGCTTGCTGAGAATCCCAGTCTGGAGGCCTGTGCTGAATGCAGCTTCATCCCACTATGGATGATCTACTTCTCCTGAGACAGAAGGTGATTATCAATCACAGAAGGACCTCAGTGCTCTGCAGTTCTTTACTGTAAATACTAATCAATAGCAACTCTATTGTTAGCAACCCAGAAACTTCTGGTCTCTTGGCTGCTGTCAGAGGGTGAGGTTTCTGTATTTTTCCTGTACCAGCTACTTAGGTTACACCTCCTTTTGTAATGAGTGTCAGTCATTTTGAAGAGCATCATGAGTCAAAGAAGCAGGGGTTAAAGTATCAGCAACATCATGGCTTTGAAGCTGCAAAATAACAATTTGAATTTAGCTCAGGAGATCTTGCTAATTTCTAATACAACTCCTTACATTCTATCTAAAAATAGGTTGGTTTTTCCTTAAATATTTGTTGATAGAAGGATGGGGAAGATCTTCAGACCCAGCTACTGAAGCAGCACTAGTAGTGACTGAAGACAATGTCTAGTATTTACTTTTATCTTGCCAAAAAGGAGGATTTCTGGCACTTAGAGTAAAACCAGTGTTCACCTACTGTATGAGCAGCTGAGATTTCTTTTGTGCAGCACTCATGAAAGAGAAATCCAGGGGAAATGAATTTTCTCTTCTGTATCTGTTTAGGCATTGAAATCTTAACCAATACTGTAGCAAATTGGAAACTACTCAAGTAAACTATCAGTGTAACCCAGTATGTTTGGATGTTTTAAGACAACATTTATTTTTTACTTTGGGTCTGCCTGATGTAAAGTCAGCATTTTTGGGTCCAATTCTACTGCCTATGTAAATCAAGTTCAAGTGCAAGTGGGAAGTTATTGCTAGGGGCACTTTATGCAAGTTTTCTGCTTGACAATTTCTATGATCTTTTTTGGCTCACAATCAAAAGCAGACATTGTGGCTTCACTGGAATAAATAATACAACAAGCCTGATCAGCTTGGGGAAATGGCAGGTTTCTGCATTTCAGGTTAATCTCAAGCCAGTAATTCATTCTGATTCTTAGCTGCTGTTCTTGCTATGATGCCAAAATACCAGTTCCTAGGCTGATATATTCATATTCAAATTTTCCAGTAATTAGTGTCCTCCTGAAAATGGGTTCTTTTTTCTCTATTTTCAATCACAATGTTTAATTGAAATTCAGAAGGGAAATGCTGCATCATATTTATGGATTGTAGAGTGTGTGGTAGACAATTATTATGATTTTAAAATACAGCTTGCTTAGAAATAAAAAATAGGCGTTCTGAGTTTGATTCATTCTTTGAGTTTGAAATGGAAATTATTATAAATATGTAAATAACTTGAGAATTAAATTAAATTAGTTTTCTATTTTTGTCATTAAAAAACAGGAAAAATGAAGCTAAGATGTTAAATGTAATTATTTTTAAACATTAAAAAGAAAGTACTAAACAATTGCAAAAAGCATAAATTTCAAAAGAAGAAGTTGATCAGGAACACCTCACAAATCCAGGGCACAGAGAAATCCTGTATGAAAAATAGGAATTTTATTGTTACGTTTGTTTAAAAGGTCTTGAAAACTTCAGCACCGAGGACAGTGCTGCTCACTGCAGAACTGAAGAGACAAGCAATTGTCTTGATGCAGAGGATTTTAATGCACATTTCTACACCTTTTAGTTCTGATCTCAGTAAAGCTGACAAGCAAGGTACTGAGACTGCTCAAAGCCCTTAACATGGGACAAAGGAACAAGATAATTATTCTGATTTGCAAATGGAATAGGTGTTCAGACTTAAAACTGGTGTTCCTTATAAAATTGCCCTTTCTCATTCTCACTAAAAACGGGCTTATGTGCCTTTCTGTTTCAGGAATGTGCAGCTTTTTTTGAACAGCAGCAGTAGCAATACTGGTAGCATGTTTAACAGATTAAAAATGAGCCTGACCACTGGTATGGGTTTGGAGTGTTTTTTTTTGTTGTTGTTGTAAAATCAGTGCATTTTTCATAAGAAAAAATCATAAGAAAATAGAATGTGTGGAATGGCAGTAAGCTGTTTGCTCAGGGTTGAATGACATAACTTGGTCACCAATAGGAGGTTAGTGGAGATAACTTTCAAGAGAAGTAATTTTTGTTCTTACACTACAATGTCATGGCATTTCTGTAGTTAAATCATAGATGATCTAAATGATTTTAAAAATTGATGGAAAAAAATAATTCTAATCTCAACTTGGAATTTTTTCTGAATGTCAGAATAATAGCAGAACAGGCAATCCCTTTCGGGAACCATTGCAAATTTGAACTCACCAAGATATATTTTTTAACCTCAAGAAAACCCCCCAAAATGAATAAAAACCCCACCCCAAATGGAATAAATGGGTCCTTTGATTATCTTGTTTTGTGATATTCAACTTCACATGGTCCCTGATTAGGTCCAAGGTTGCCTTTTAGTCTCAACGTGGTCAAACCTTGGTATTTTGTTTTCAGATTTCCATACATTACACCATCTTTTGTAGCTGTAATTCAAAATCCAGCCTTGGATCCTGCCATGTTATGGCATCTCCTAGCTTTCACATGAAAAGGATTTATTTCCCTGAAAAATAAGTATTTTCAGCTTTCCTGGTGATCTAACCTTCACACTGATATTCTAAAATTGAGGAGTAAATATTCTGAGGTGATTTGAAGATCTTTATGGCTGAGGTTGCTCCTATCTAAAAGAAATCTTCTTCTTTTCGTTTCCAAGATCCACATAGTACCTGGGGAGTGGCAGTCTTGGAATACATTGTGTTTTTTTGTAAAAATGTGCTGCACTACATCTGTGCAAAGGGTTTCTTTTTTATCATCATTCAGACTTGTCTGTTGCTCCTGTCCTTTAAAACACTTCCAATTCTACTTCTCAGCAATATGATTAGACATATATTATTATGAGACAAAATGTTAATAGAAAAATAAAGGTTGTTTAGATGACATAGGACTAATTTATTCCATTAATTAGAGTGAAATTTTATGCAGTTATTCAAAATAAGTAGACATGCAAGTTATTCAATCACCTAATAAATTACCATAAAGTCTACTCTAAATCTAATATCTTTCAATTCCTCTAAGATGAACATTCTGATATCAATGACTTTAATAAATTCTACACAGGCAACTTCACTTTGGCATAAACACAAACAGTAATAGAGTTAATAGGAAGTATGTTTCTATACCAATTAAATTTGACCTTGAGGACCAGAAAGTCAACTCACATCATGTGGTGTATACTCTTTTTAGGATATTTCATAGCATTAAATCCTATGATGATATAAATGGAGTCCACAGAGAAATAACTTTTTTTTTTTATCTTTCTAAAAGCAGGCTGATATATTATTAGTTCCACAAACCTTCCTAAAATGAGTTTAAAAGTTTTCATTGAGGACTTTTGTTTTGACAGAAAAGGACATTGCAGGGAACCTTGGTTAGATATATTTTCTCAAATTATTTTCTGTTAAAAATGAGATCTTCATAATATATATTTTCAAAAATCTCCATTATCATGATTAAAAAAAAATTCTGCACAAATGACTTATTTTGATCTCTAAATTAGAAAAAGATATTTCATTCTGTTCTACAGAACAGCTTCCTCTGAGGGTTTTATATACAATAATAGAGGGCTTCATCTATTGCAGTCATTAAACATCTATTGTATCATGTCTCAAAATTGTATATCAGTAGTATATGTTATGAAGTAATTTGAAATAATTCTATGTAGGAGGTATTTTTAAATTAGTTCATTTTTGAAATGTCACATATTAGCAGCCAACTCTTAACAAGCTAGGTTTTTCCACAACTTCATGAGATGTTATTTTTGTTCTTGGCAATTTGACACAAAAATAAAGTTTGAAACATTGACATTTTCAGGAGATGGCAGGGTTTGGTTATGTTTTGGTTTTTTAAATCCTCTGATCTTTCTGCAAAGCTTTGTAATCTCACAAACCCAGTTTGGTTGTCAGTGTGAAAAAAAGTCACATAAAAGTTAAATTAAGCGTTTTACACTGTTTAAATCTTGTGTCCAGGTAGTGGGTAGCTGCTGTTTCTTGTGAGAATGATCCCTATTAATTCTTCCCTCAAAGAGGATCTCCTGTTTAGCACAGAGGATGGGCTCATTGAACCCACAGCAGCAATGATGAGTGGGCCTTTCCAGAACCTCCTGAGCTCAGGTTTCCTCAGCTTCTTCTCTTTCCTGGATGGCTACAAGTAAATCAGTACCAGCCTGATTTCTCCTGAGTGTGAGTTGAGCATCTGTCTCAAAATTAAATGGAAAAAGTCCTTAATAAATTACTGAAACATAAATTATTAAACATGTGGCACAACACTATTGTCTGGTGTTAAATGTTGGTCCAGCTATTTAGTTAATGAAAGCACTTTAGCTCTTGCTAATTTATTAGTGTCATTTGATTGCTTTCTGGGTTCAAACCCCACAGGCATTCAGTCTGGAAAGCAAGGACTAAGGCAACAACTGGATTTAAGCCTGGATGCTGCAGACTAGACATTATTTTCATTATTTTTATGCTGTGTGCCTTCATAACAGTAGGAAGATAGCAGCAGTGGTAGTTAATATACATCCTTCTCATAGTTTTGAAATATGTTTTAATAATATTATTTCAATATTCTCACATTGTATTTTTGTAATAATTATATCGTATTTTTTCCTTTCCTGTCAAAATGAGTTGTTCTTATATGTTTTATGAATGTGGCATCCTATTTAAGATGAATAATTATTTAGAAATACTCTTATATAGTATCTTCTCTTGTGCTAATTTAATCAGAAAAACTGATTCTGACTAAATCTGAGCTCTTCAGAGAAAATAACATTTCCTGAAAAAATTGGATTCAGAAACTGGTATCACTTGTGATTTTATTAATGTTTCACTGGACTAGTATTATCTGTAAAGTAATAAGGGCCTGTCTGTGAATCAATACTGAGGATAGGTCTTTGAGAACAAGTAAGCCTGTTCATTTCAAAGTGTATTACTAACCTGAATTAAGATTGTGAAATAATGCTATCAAAAAGAATGAAAGCCATTTTAAATTGCTTTAACATAATTCACTTTGGAAGACAGCAGAATTAAATTTTGTTGAATTCAGACTTCTTTATTTATTTAACCTTGATGGGCCTGTCCAGAGCAGGTCTCCAGTGACGATGGCTGTTAGATACTCTGTGATTTAAATGGGCAAAGCAAAAGGCAGAGCTGCCCTGTGGGTGCTGAAGGCCAGGGTCCTCTTTGTCCCCCCTCCCTGATCTTCCCAGGTGTGCTGTTACCTTCACCTGTGCCTTCAGCCATGGAAAACACATGGAGGGAGGTGGCCTTCCCAGCAGGACTGTAAAGCTTTCCCTTAGCTGTGTGCTTGGATGACAGCTGTATACATAACTCTTCCCATAAATTGTGAGATCAGTGGATTTAGGTACTCCCTCAAATTCACCCAATAAATCAGTGGAAGCAGCTTTCCAAGACACGAGCTCCCTGCTCTAAAAACAGGTTGAATGCTGGCAAAGTCGTTAAGTGCAGATGCTCCGAATGAAAGGGGAGATGGGAATTGAATGTATGGGATGGGAGAGGGTGGCAAGTGGGGTCCCAGCCTGCTCTGAGGGTGATGGATAACAGACAGAGACTGATGAGAAGCAGCAGAGCTGTGAATGTTCTTCCTGGCCAGGATAAATAGCTGAGGAGTTGTGTATTGAGGGCAGCCAGAGCAGATATAGTGATAGGAGGGATGAGTGAAAAGAGATGCACCACCAACTCCTCTGAAATGGCTGTAGAAATTTTACAGGATTTCAGAGCAAAAACCAGAAGATTTTTTTTTTTCTTTTTTTTTTTTTTGTGGAAAGAATAGTTTTTTTAAGTGCGTATATATATATATATATATGTGTATATGTATATATCTATATATATGTGTGTTTGTATGTATATATTAGTGTATATATATAAACTATTTTATATATATATATACCCTCTATTATATAGAGTATATGTATAATACTATATATATATCTATATACTCGATGTATAATATATGTATAAAATATGTGTGTATATATATGTGTGTATATATATATATGTATACTATTATATATATTATATACCCTCTATTTTCTTCTGGAACTTTGAAGTTGGTTTCAAACAGTAATACCAGAGCTCTTTTTTTTTTTGTTTGTTTTCATTTCCCCTCAGCTTTCCTCTCCTCAGAGAAAAAAAAAAAAAGGAGCAGGAAGATACTGAGATTATGAGTGGTGAAGGGACTCCTTTTCCCAAAGCCATTTTTTAAAAGCTACAAAAATAAATTGCTAATAGTGTTGAAGCTAATAGTGTTGATATTTATTCTAGGATAGAAAAGCCTCCAAATAATAAGAACAGCAGGGAGTTAATTCCATTCTAATTCAAATAGATATGAGTAAATAAATAAGCCACAGTATCAGAGTTTTAGCTATTGGAGGAAACTACCAGAGGAAATTGCAGGTTTTGTAGGTTTTGAGTCTGCAGACAAAGTTTGTTAGTAGGGTTTTTGATGATCTGTCCTATAAGCCCTTATTGTTTTGAAATACTTGAATTTCACATTGTTCTGCAAGTAGAAAGTTTTGGAAAGGAACATGTCAAGTGCAATCAAAACCACCTTGGCAGGAGCAAGAAGTGATGAGGCAGCAAACAGGAATGCTCTTTGAATTCTTTACGAGCCTAGGCAATGCCCTTGCCTCTATCCACAAATTTCTTGGCAGAAAATTATTTGGGTGGAGGCAGATGAGGACAGAAATTGGGAGGAGTGGAGAGGAGGAATGGCAGGCTGGGCAGCTGCAGAGCAAGAAATGTTCAGGGGCGGAGTTGCTGCATGTGTGCCTCTAGAAACTGGGCAGGGAAACAGCCTGGCAGTCATGCAGGAGGCTGCAGTACTCTATGGCATGTGCTGAAATTTAATTTTTCACTGTCTGTGTTGGGTTTTTTTGTTATTTAACAAAGATAGCAACTTTCCTTCTATACTGGGTGTCTGTTGGTAAAAAATGAGTTTTACTTAAACATCAGGGCCTTTCATTTTCAGCTCACTGAAAGTAACACAGTAAAAGGTAACATTGTCTGGCAGGTTAGATGGGAAGGAAAACTTGATGAACTAATGATCCCTTCTAGCCTCCAATCTATGAATCTATTACCAGCTTGACTTATCAAGATTAAATGTTTGTTTGCCCTCCTTTTCTCTTGCACAGCAAGAAAAGCATGGGGAATATTCATTGTGTTTGGACTGCTGAGGAAAAAGTATTATAGAATTATCATCTCACTTATCTTTTAATTTGCTTTATCCCAGATTTTTCTGGAGCAGTGTCTTACTATAATTACAATTAATACTGTTCTGAGGTAAAAAATGCATAGCTGCAACTAGAATTCAGGAAACTGTAACAGCAAAAGCTTGTCAAGTGATTAATGCATGTGTGGAATTTAGGATGGCACATTTTTATAAGCTGTCTAGGAAGCACTGACACTGGTGGATAGCAAGCTCTCAAAGAGCAGCAGAAGATGATTATAGATAGGGTCGCCATTGGTTACAATGATGGAAGAACCTGATTAATGACTTGCAACAGTAAAGAAAGACCAGAGATTAAAGCTGGCAAGGCAGTCAGCCTGTGCTGATGGAAGACAGATAGTTTCAGCAGAGGAGATGATTTTTGTTACCCAAAAAATATGTGAGTGAATATGTGTGATAGCAAAGTCATATAGAATTAGATTTTTTATGTCGTTGAGTGATCTGTGTCACTACTACGACCTAATGAAAGATCAATGAAGGTAACACAAATAAATGTATCTTATTTAAGAAATTGAACTTTCTGAAGATTAAACTGGCACCTGTAGGAATCAAATGTTCACATGCTGGAAATCACTATAGTTCAGTGGGATAATGTTTGCTCATAGCATTGCAGAATCTGTTCAAGACTTAAGACTTTAGCATTGACATCCTGTTTTCTTGCCCTCCACATGAAATCAGGATCCACTAAGTAAGATAACCTGGTCTCTGAGGGAGCTGTAGAACATTATTAATATCAGCACCACAACAACTTTTACCTATTTTGTGATTTTGTTATCAATTGCTACAATATTCACCATATTCGCACAGCACCTATTTTAAGCAAGCCAACTCCCTTCTGCTTGATGATCATTTAAGAAAGCTCAAGTTTTGTTTTCATTTCCATAAATGTTTATGCTTCCTTAAAGAGTTTCAAGAATTCCCTGTTCTGAGGAGTTTCTGATCTGTCATGAGTAACAACTTTCTTAGCCTAATTGTGTTCATTATTTCCATTATATTTAACTGGAAGTATATGCCTATAGAAAAAAATTGTGCAGTTGCTGCTCTGACTCCAGGTTGTTTATGGCATTCTTTATTTTTGCTATAAATTTAGGATTTAGGTGATTGGCAAGCTCCATTCATCCTTGAAAAAGTAGCTTGTGAATTTCAGTGCAAGAGCTACAAGGGCATGATAGCTTTGCAAGGAAAGCAATGTGTCAGGGACAACCTTGTCAATTATCCTACAGTCTTTACTCTCTCAATATCAAAGGAAATTATTGAGGAAGGGGTGAAACTTGAACACCTCAGGAGTCCTTTGCCTTCTCTAGATCTGATTTTAGCAAAGAGAAATTATCGACCATGTGCCAGACATGCCTTGTGGTGATGACAGAAGATAAAGGCCAAGACAGTGATTTCTGCTTGTGCCTTCAACCCTTCACAGTGCTAACAAAGCTCTCTGTGTCAACGGGAAAGTCTGTTTTGTAAAATTTGTAAAAGAATTCCATTTTGTGTATGAATCCTGAAATCACTGGAAACCCATTTTGTTGGAAAACAAAAATCAGCATTACTAAAAGGTTTTCTGGAATTCAGACTGAGCGTGGCTTTTGATTTTTTTTTTCCTTTACCTTTCTCTTTTTATAACTATTACCACTTGTTTTGTGGGGTCTTTATTACTTTGCTGTGCCTTAGCAGCTTAGTAGTTTGATATATTAGATCATAGTATGATCTCTAGTCATCTCCTGTTGAATGTGTGCATGCTTAATATCTGTTTGTAACCTCTGGTGTTTGAATAAGGGTTATTTGGTTTTCCAGATGACTTAAGAATTTTTTGCATTTCCAAATGCCTTTTACTCATACACACAGAAATAGTTAATTAGTAAAGCATAACCTGTTGTTTTAATAACATAGGTCCTTAAAGTTGAAAAAAACCCAAACATAGGCCTAATTGCAAAAGCAGTGAAAGCCCTAAGGTTAAATCCAGGAGATTGCATCTGAAGGAAGGTGGTGGACCATTTAGGATACAAAACCAAATGTACATTTACCAACACATGCACTTTTTCTGTTTGCTGGTGCCCATGTACCATCTAGAGTGAAGGCATGGTTAAATGGGCTAGAGGGTGGGAGAAGAGCTACAGGTATGAAAGAGTTACTTGCTTTAAGTGATAGATCAAACATTATAGTTGGTACACACCTACAGCTGCTTTCTTTTGAGGATCAAGGAAAGGAGGTATTGCAGGAGAGAATGGTGAAAGCAGTATAATTTTCAGTATTAAATTATGTGCATTCAGCTGATGCAGAGAAGTTGAAGACATCCGTTGGCCCAGGTTAAAAGAAGTAGTTGCATTCTGCTATGGAAAATGTATTGATGTGCCTGTGCTTTGAAGCAAAACCAGGGATGTGCTTTTAGAACTCTTTGTGATAGCGGTTTACATATGTTTCGTAATTCCTTAGATCTTTAGCAAATAAATCCCACAAAGAAAATGTGTTCTGTCCAAGGAGTGCAAGAGCTGCAGCCCCAAGGGAGGCTGAGACCATGGTGCACATGGGCTCGGGCACCCTGGGTGAGGAACACAGTCTCTCCAGCACTCTGTAGTGCAAATTTCAGAGGGTGACGAAACTGGCCAGGAGGATTTTTGTGCAGAGGAAGAAAGTGGCAAGTTTACAGCATGGGTTTGAAGAAGGGATAGCTGGGATTCATTATTATAATTCTTTATTTTCTGCTTTGAAAATTCACCCAAGCTTTAGATAATTTTCCAAAGCACCTCTACGCCTATGAATGCATCGTCTGCCCCCAGTACTTCTGTTGGATCTTGGCAGTTCTCTGAGCATATGCAAAGCAGTTGTGTGTAAGACTGACAATTCCTGAAAGTGTGAGAGATTTGCCTTGTTGTGAACTCTTCTATTGATTAATGTAGGTGTTAACAATCTGATCTTTCTGAGGATCACTGTGTTTATTTAAGTGTGTAGCTCATATTTCTGTCCAGGAAATTTACCGCAGGCACCACTTCCAGACAACTATTTCATAGCTCATCTTGTCCTTAGTTTCTTAAGAGCATTCAAACTCTCACAAACATCCTGCCCAAAGAAACTCAGCAATTCATTATTGTAGTCTGCCTTAAATCACAAATGCAATGAGACCACTAGCTTCTGATGGTAAGGGCCTTACATCATCTGCCATCAGAAAGGATTTTCTGTAGGTATCTACACTGAATTGTGAATCTGATGGGAAGGTTTTCTTTGATCTGACTCTGAGCTTCTCCTAATAGATGATTTTATAGAGCTCCTCCAACCTATAAATGAAATAATTATTTAAATGAGACATTGGAGATTATTTCATAAAAAAAATTAAATCTTAAAGCACCACTTATTTGAAGTACAGACCATAAGGTATGTCAGAGCCTGCAGCCTTTTGCTTTTAGAAGCTCTTTGCCTGTCCTAAAATCTGGGGTGAGTTATATGTGCTCTATTCCAGCTCAGGTCATTAGCAGCCATTTCATCAGCAGGTTGTTTTGTACTTGTTCAGACTCCTTTCTTTCTTGTCTTTCAGGCTTGGGAATGATTCCAAGGTTTATTTTGTTTGGTTTGGGGTGGTTTTTGTTGCTGTTTGGTTTTGTCTGTTTATTTTGTAAAACAGCCACCTCACTAATCTAGCAGGTAATTTTTATCTAACCAAGAATAACGCCAAAAAATTAGCCAATAACATGAGGTCCAAAACACTTAAGTGATATCCTTTGAAACCTACCTGCATACTTCTCTCCATTTAACCTCCCCTTTCTCATTTGAACTATTCACAAGCTGGTATTGTATAATATATAAGAAAGAGAGCAGTATTATTCTGGTCAGAATAGCAGGCAAGAGTGAAAGGTACTACCTGTACAACTACCAAGCTGAAAGAATCTCTCCAGCTTAACCTGTCTTTTCCTCTTTTCAAGTTATATCACTTGATGTCTGCAAGATTGCTGCACTCCCTGGTGCTAGTGCCTACCTCTGAAAATTTCACCAAGCAGAATTTACAGCCTTCCAGAGAGAGATAAGACCAGCCATCACTGCAATCTTTAGATTATGGTTTTAGCTGTTCCAAATTCAGCGTTGTTGGTCCTTTGCCAACCAACACATTAGCACAAACTTTATGCATTAGGTGTTTGCAGGAAAACAATTCAGACTTGAAATGTATAGATCTTCCAAGAGGAAGTTTCCCTGATATTTATGTCACTAACCTTTGCAATTTTGTTTTGCTCTTTGAGAGAGTGTAGTCTCTATAAATAACAGAGGTAAAGTTCTAGGCTTGTAATCAGTCAGCTGTTATTTAAAGGAATTGAAAAATACTGGTTTCAAATTCAGCCCAAAATAAGTATCAATGTCTGACAAAGCAGCAAGATTTCCTGCAAAGCAAGATTTAGTGTCTTTATTTAATACAGTAATTTCTGGAAATCTCTAGACACAGCTGAGCTTAAAAGACAACAATTAATTTGTTGATGATTTGCAACATTCTCAGGGACCTGTTTCTCTTCTGACTGAGAGTCTATTGGGTCATATCTAGAGCACCTTTAATATAATGTCATTGACATGGAAAAAGTGCTAATTTGACCTTTTATTGAGGAGTATTTCTGACATATCAGAGAAAATTGAATAAGCTTTTTCAGTTTAATACAGGCAGATTCATAAAGCTGGATGGTAGCTGAGGCAAGTGCAAAGCTTTTGCAGACAGCTTAGCTCTGAACATGCTGTCACTGGAATCACTTCATGAATGAAACAGAAGAAACTATTAATGCAGTTTATGCAGAGGTTTCCTTTTCCTCCTCCCTAGACTAAGTGCTTAAATATGGCCTTAGAAGAGGATTTTGTATATATATGGCAAGTGCATCATTTTTATCAGTGGTATTGTTTCCAATCAAACAATAAAACTTTTATTATTTTTTTTTTTTAAATCAGAGAGAGGAACAGTCAAAATCAACTGCTTGAGTGTCTCTGATGCCCTGATACTCTGTTGTCCTTCCTTTAGTCAGGTTGCAGGTATTTATCAGGCATGAGTTTAACCCACAGAAAAATCACTGAAATTAATTCTACTGTTCCACAACTTCTGGCTCTCCCTGGAAATGCTTTTTCTCTAACTGTTGCTTTTGCTCTGAGGCAAACCTAGGAAACCTGGTTTTGAGTGGAAATAAGAACATGTGGTGTGCATCTAATGGGAATAAAAAATGAAGACTTACTCTTATTTTATCTATTATACTCCTGATATAAGTCTTTTGGAAAAGCACATTTCTGGAAATGCAGATGCTTTGACTCTTCATTAATAACATACATGCTAAAATACAGATGCTTAATTAAATTACCATGATAATAGTAATTTAATGGTAATTAAATTACAATCGAGTAATTTATGCAGGGATGTGGCAGTGGAGGTTGTGTTGTTCACTGTGCTGAAACAGACCAAACTAATTAGACCAAGTCAGAGCTTTGTCCATGTAAGTTTTGAATCTCTCAAGGAATAGGGTCTTCTATTTAATGGCAAATATTGGGTTTGATTCTCCTTTGCCTTTTGCCTCCTGCAATTCTCAGTGCCTGAGCAGAAGTGACTATGGAATATTTCAGCACTGAAGGCCATTTTGTACATGCACTTTGCAGAGGCCTTAAAATCTGCAGTTAAATCTCAAATCTTCCCTCAATCTCAAACTTTAGAGACATCTGTGGCATTTGACCACTGTAAGCTCCTCAGGGGAGTCATGGACTGTAGAGCTCCTGTTCATCTTGAAAACTGCTTCTCTTTTTCTTTTTTCTTTCTAAAATTCTTCTTTGAGGAATTGGTAGTGGCCTCTTGACCTGAAAATGTCTTCCACTTCAATTTTAGGACCTATAATCTTTCTTCTAAGAAGCCTAGCTGTAAGGCATCTGCTTTCTCTGATAAAGGATCTACCATTTATTTCATTACACTGCTGTCCTGAAGGTTTGTAATTGTCCTGGTGATGTCAATGCAAATTCCCTCTGCAAGTCTCAAATTGTAGAGATTTGTGGTAAGCAGAGACAAGATGAAATAGTGATCACACTAGAACGGGGTATATTCCACTATGGTTCAGGCTTATCAGAAAGAATTTCTGCTGGTTTTAGAGCAATGGTGTGAGACAGTTAATCCATTGGGAAAATGTTAGTTTTCTCTTTGATGCTTGTAACAATTAAAGGTGCTAAGCACCTTCCAGGATGAAGGCTTTAGAAAATTAACTCTTAATTTACTCTTGTAATGAGTCACCCTTGTTAGCTTTTAAAGCAAACACTTGTTTTTTTTGCTTTATGCATATAAAATGTCATGATACTTGGTTTAAGGGATGTCTATATAATACTACAGTATTTCCACTTAGATTTAAATTAAGATATGTTAAAGTAAATCCATCATCTAAAAAAGACACATCAGGAGAATCTAGTCTCACATTTTGAATGAAAAATATTTTACTCATGTTTCCTTTTTTGAAATAAAATCAACATTTCACATATTATATCTGGAGATATGGTTCAGCAGCATCACAATTTCTCCTGTCAAATGTTTACATGACTCTTTTCCTTGACTCTTGGTGCTGGTCCATATTTAGTGTGTGGGCTAAAGCACATACACTATATATGGAGTGTTGTGAGGACTGGGGAATCCTGCAGCCTGCTCCTGTCAGTCACTTCCCTCCTACTGCTTCTGTCTGCCCCTCCATGCCCCTTCCCAAAACTGGTTTGTTTATATTTAGGGATGGCATGGGTTTTTGTAGCTTTGATATAAATCAATATTTCACAATTTCACCTGCAGTGCTGATCCTCAAAGCAATGTCAGAGAGGTGGAATGTGCATTTGGAGCAACTGAAGATGGAGTGGGAGTCCAAACTTTGAGGCAGAGGGAGAAAAATATTTATTGAGTAGCTTACAATTATTTCAATCAATTGCATGGATCCAAGCAAGACGGAGAATTGGCCATAGTATGGATACATCCTGCTGAGAGAGCCTTAGAGGATTTAAGATCCAGGCTTCCTCTTTTGTTTGTACCTAGAAGTGCAGCCCCTCCTGTAAGAGATTGGCTCAATGTAGTCCTGGAGGGCAGAGCACTACAGCCTGCTCCCGCTGTCAGCCCAACCTGATGTTCCAGCTTCTCTTCTCCATGTGCTCAGACGTGCTTGACCTTACTTTGTAAACATAATATGGCAAAAGTCATGGGGATGATGTTGCAGGCTGAAAATAAAATGAATATGTGCAGTACTTCATGCTGTCATTTTTTATTACCTCAAATGTCATGTCAGTCTTCATTACATACAGCACTAAATGCATCCTTTCTTGTCATCCTTAGTGGCATTTTCTCCCAGCTCTCTGTTCTGTATTTCTTATCTCCTCATTCTCAGCAGCTTCCAGCACATTTAGTGCACTGATATTCCTGTCATTTTATGTAGTTTAGCGGGCCAAATGTATGAGTCACTATTCCCAGCTTTATTGTGCTTAAACCTATGTCTGTATTGCAGCAATGAATTGATAAATTCCATGATATCATTTCTAATGTGATGAATCAAGCCAAATTTTTTTTGCAGTTTCCCCAATTTACCCAGTTTCTGATGATTCAGCCTAAAAAAGTACAAGGAATGCATCATTGCATCTTCTATTTCAACAGTTTCTCTACATTGATTTTTTTTTAAGGTTTTGTATCCTATATTTCAGTAATTATTTCTCCTATTCTATTCTCTTATATTTTATTGGTATCTCCAGTGTTTTAATCACTTTGGGAGGCAGAAAGCAGTTCACAAATGCAATTAGAGATAAAACATGCACAATGAGATAAAGACATCATAAAGCATTAAAGTAAAGCTCAGTGGTCTCGTGACTGGAGCTATGGGACAACATTAGAGGATTGTTTCTTCTTCAAAACTTAACCTAGCCTACAAATCTATTTCATTGAATAGAAGTATTTCTGTGCTGAAATGCTGAAGCTCAGGACAATGGGGTTCACATTCCAGCTTTACAAAGAACTTCCTCTCAGGCTCCCACATGAACAGGTCACCAAGTGAAATTCTCTGTCTGATGGACTATGGCAAGGCCCACAGAGGATGGAAATTAACTCTTCTGCTGCCTCCTTGGTCACACCATAAATTTTGTGTCTTGAAGCTAAACTATTTTGTAATAAATTGGAGGGTGAGATGTATTTCTCTTGGCTACATAAGGGTGTCTTGCTTTGCCAGTTCTTCTTGAGTGATTTCTGTTTCTGGTGTGTATGCAGAAAACCCCCAGACTGAGAGAACAATTTTTCCATCTGTCCTTCTGGCACCTGCCTCCTGCAAGCCTCTCCATCCCTCTCCTGTCACTTAGGTGGAAACCTGTCCTATTAAATACAGGAGATGACTAGATTCTTGTCACACACTGATTAAACTTCAGTTTCCAATACAAAGGAGTACTCTCCTAGGCTTCTGTGTAAAAGCATCTTGCCATAATAAACAGATGTAGTGAAATTCTTTATTTGAACAATATTACCAATCTAATCTCAAAATCTAATTGTCTTTAATCGTTATTTCATATTTATCCTGAATGGCTTGAGAATGCAAAGCAATAATTCTCACTAGCACAGCCTATTGCCAGTTAGTGTTTGGGTAGAGGAAATTGTTATGATTTCCTAGTTGGGAGTGTGGATGTGATTTCTTTCTCAGGGTTGAATAGGTAGAAACATCTTTCAGGTAATGTGTGCAGTTCAGGTTTCTCATGCTGCATTATGCAAGAAAGCAAAGCTGTGGGGGAAGAAAAAACCAGCCTGATCAATAAAAGACTTTTCTTGTTTAAACCTTTTTATGGAGTAGGGAGGTTTCTTATTCTCTTATTCCTACCCATTCTTTTGCATTGCAGTCCAGCTAGATAGCATCTTAAAATGGATTATACCCACAATGATAAATGGAAGAGTTTGTATTGATTTACTAAAATCACACTATAATGATATAATTAGTCTACTTATGAATTGCCTCTAATGTGAAGTTAAAAAAAGGACAGCAAAAAAGAAGTTCCTGCTTGCTCACTGAATACTGAAAAAACAGAACCCAGGCAACACTTCCATATAATGTTATGACAGAGTCTTTGAAAATGCTCATTTTTACATTCTCCATGGTTACTCACACAGATTTCCATTGTAGAGTTTCACCTGTAGAGTTCTTTGACTCTCATTCAAGAAAGCACTTAAATATTTACTGAGCATTTCTGGTTGCTGCTTTTTTTGACACCTAATTCTCACATTATGTTTGCATGATTAGACCACCTCTTTATCACAGCACAGGGCTAATGCATCTACAGGTGTGCTCTGTTGTGCTGGGACAAAACATTCCTTCAGTTTTTTACAGTAAAATTAGCATCTTCTATGGGGTTTAGCATCCCAAAGAACTGAGAGACAAGCACGGGCATTAACACTTAACACTGAAATTCTGGAAACAGTGTAACTGCTCACTTTCTTCTCTTGTGCTACACCAGCTTGAACTCATTTGCAAACTGCATGACAGTAACGTGAATCCTGACTCGTGAGCTAATAGTAGGTGACAGCAAGGAAAAGAGGACTGCTTAAAAATAGATTTTAAAAAATAGCAAGAGAAAAGGGAACAAAAGGCTGTTTGATCAATTGAGGAAAAGCAGCAAATTGAAATAATGAGGCAAGCTTTTTGTAAAGTCCTGAAAATATGTCTTCAGAGTATCCCTTTTGCCTTTTTCCTTTATTGAAATAATGCTTACTTGGAAGGTGATAAAGATAATCCTGAAGTTTTGAAATGAAAAATTAAAGTTTAAGTAAGCCCTTAGGATTTATCTTACTGAAATTCTTGAACCTTATACTGAAGGTGGTGATATTTTAACCCTTGTAATTGTTGCCTGATAATACAATTTTCTAGCTGAAAACCACAGTGGGAAGTATAGATAAAAGGAATAATGAATCTCCATACATAAATACTACCAATTTTATTATTTGTTGGTTTTTGTGGTTTTTTTGCTTTTGCTTGTTTGGATTTTTTAATTAATTAACATGTTTAACAGGTCTGAGAATATACAGCTTCTGTTTATGGCACTGATTGTCATTAGCTGATTTAGGTGGTCAATCTGAACTCTATAAAATATACAAGAAAATTAATCCAGTGCAGAATACATGTGTGCTGAGAAATGAAAAATACTCAGTGATAACTGAAATTAGGACAGCAGTTTCTACTGATCCTCCAATTACTATCAGATTGTGGCATGAAATATAATTCCCCTACACTCCTCAATTTTCCTTGAAATTCTGTCTCCTTGAGAGATCTGAGTTAAGGAGGAGGGTCTGTATCAAGTACAGAAAGCTAAAAACAATCCATGCACAGACAGACCTATGAGGAAATGCACATTTCAGAGATAAGAACCTCTGGAGAATTCATTCTTCTCCCTTTTTGTGAAAAGACCTCAGTATTGTACATGTCCATAAAGATAATGAATGTTGCATTCTACATAACCCAAGACAATCACTGGCTTTTCTTAGAAACATCATTGCAAACATAATGATATGAAAGGGGAGAAGTATTTGAGTGTTTGTGGGTTGTCACTGACCTGTGTAAAAAGTTTGCCAGCTGTCATTAGCTAGAAGCACAAAACAGTGAATATGGATCCCTTTGTGCCTCTGCTCAGAGGTGTAAGCTTTAAACCATGACCTGGTTTGGAAGTAAGGAGCTCGTAAGGAGGAGATTCTGATTCCTGATTTTTGTAGGCACATGGTTGGCATTTTGGCACATGGTGTGTCCAAAGTCTTCTTAGGGAGGTGATGTTCCTCAGACACTACTTAGCCCAGTCTGTAATTTCTGGAATTTTCTTCTAGTATCACAGTTTCTGAGTTGTTGATGTCTCTCTGCTATGAACCTCAAATCCTTGTGAGATTTGCCCATAACAAGGGTAATTTCTTTGCTGTTGTGCCTGATTTTTAGGCAACATACTGAGAAGTGTTTTAATGAAGACATCACTTTAAAGTAAGCTGCTACCATCTGTTCTGCCCTCTAATTACAAATAGGGAAAGGAGAGAGAGAGAGAGTAATTTGCAGTTGCATCATAGAGACAGCAAGGATAAAGAAGTAACATAAAGGTGTGCAAGTCTCCAAATATGGCCTGCATCACTTATGCTGCTTTCATGATTCATATACAAATGGAAGATGAAACTATTCTCTTGTGAGAGGAGAAGTTCCCTGTAATAGTAATTTGTTTTCAGGATACCTGAAATGACATTTCTGTAACAATGTATACCAGTGTGTTCTGTTTTGGTGTCAGTTACTTAGTCCTGGGGAAATCTATAGACGTGAGTTGTGTGTGTTTGAGGTAAAATAAAAGTTAAAAAAGATGATCTGGTAGGCAGTGGGTTTAGACTCCAAAGAATTGAGTTGAATTCCAATTTCCCTTTATTTCAACCTAAATAAACAACAATTGGGTGTCTAATTTCAAATATAACTCTAGATTTGATCTTCTGTGAGCCTTGCATAGTCCTTGCTCGTAATACAAGAATAACAACCCCATATAGCACAGGAGTGTTGCCAGGATTCAGTCAATTTAATGTTTGTGAGACAGGAAGGCTCTTGCCTGACAGGAAGCATGTAAGATGCACTGAGATACAAGAGCTTTGATTTGATTCCCTGCAGCCTTTCCTGCCATGCTCATGGCAGCAGTATGTGCTGCTTTTACTCCTGCTTTTGCAGAAAAGATGGGCTGGGCTGACATAAGAATTCTCCTCAATCCCTCAGTGGTGTCAAAATCACACATCCTTGTTCCCAGAGGTTCTGGCCAGCACGGTTCATGCTGCTGCAGTGGAAAATCTCCTGTGGTTGCAATGTTAATCAAAATATTCAGACATGAGAGGGGTGGCAAGGGGACATCAGCTTGAAGACACTTTCCTCTCCCTGATTACCTCAGGGGTGTGAGGGCTCAGAGTCTCTCTCTCTATGCTCCAGCTCCTGGTTGGCAATTATGTGCTGCCTTAAGCTGGGGAAATTATGACCTCCTGAAGCAAATTCCTGCAGGTCCTGCAATGTGTTTATGCATTTACTTAATCAAATTATTAGAAGATTTATCTGAAAGCGTCTGAGCACACTGCACAAACTGAGCAAGAGCAAATTCCTGTTTGATTCAGGAAAACAAATTCAAAAACATGTAGCAAAAAAGAGACTTGGATGATAGTTAATGAATCCTTCCTGTCAGAGAAGATCAGTTGGTATTTGATCAGTGTGGACAATCAAATAATTGTGCATTCATGCACCTTGTCTTAAATATCCATTGATGATTCAAAAGGAGGAGAGTCAGACCTTTTTATAGCTCTTCCTTTTTTCCCATTTCTGTAGCTCCAGCCTGAAAATCTGGGAATGTGTATCATGTCTCCCATCTGTGAAAGGGTTCATTACATCCTTTACCAAAATATTGACCATGAAAAATGGAGCAGAATTCTCTCATCTTCCCCCCACCAACCCCAGTAGTAAAAGTGAACAAAACAAGCTGTTCAAAGACACTGCCATTTACCAGTGTGCAATCAAATATTTGCCATACTGAGGCTTCCACCAATATCCCTAAATTGTGTTTGAGTAAAAGAAGGCATAAAATCCAAACTGCACTAACCAGTAATAATTTTCTGCAGCCATATGGTACAAGAGGATTTCAGCCACAGTGAATGCTCTCACATGCTTGTTTCAGTTAATGTCTCAGGCTCAGAACGGATTGCAAGCCCGCATTTAATCATGTTTCTAAAACTAGTTGAACTCTTAGGCTCTATGGGAATGCAAATTACTGTTAAGCTTGAATCCTGAACATAGAGCTCAGAGGGCAGTGTGCTCTTGATGCACTTCTCTATACATAACTGTGGCAGATAAAGGATGATGCATAAAAATTCTCCAGCATATAAATATATATCATTCAGCTTTTCATTCAATTATGGAAAAAGCAAACTCCAGGCTGATCTTGTAAAAATACACTTACCAGGAAGCACTGTACATTTGTAATTATGATTTTGGTTCTTGATGACTAAAAGGCCATCCTAGGACAGGAGACAGGCAGGTGCTGTCCTTCACATTCCTGAAGACAAAGGATATTTGTATGGCCATGAACTCTTCATGCACAGATTGTTGCTGCTTGGAGGAAAATCAGTGGACACAGGACATTTTTCTGGGGTTAGGGCAAGGCTAAAGTTCCACAGAATGCATGAGGTTGGAAAGGATGTCTGGAGGACATCTGGTCCAAGCTCCAAATGTAGCTACACCAAGCTCTTCAGCTTTACATTCAGCAAAAGTGCCCAGAATTTGGGCATGTATTGGGATTGGGGAAAAGGAGAGGAATGGTTTCATAGCACTTCTGACACCCTCCTGCAAAGAGATGTGCTCTAAGTCTGCCCCACAGCTCCCCTGAGACAATGTGCTGTCTCAGAAGAGAATGCACAATCTGAATATTAATGCCATTTTGTAACAAAGGTTCTTGATTGAGCTGTGTGAGCAATATTCCTTTGCATAGCTGGAAAACCTTCCCAGTCATCTAATTCCCCCAAATGGAGATTGCAAGGTCAACCTGCTTCAAACAGAAAATGAAACTAGTATTGAAAATAAATGTAAATGATAAATGATGTTACAACTTCTCTGTTGTTATATTTTTCTGCAGTCAGCAGACCATAGTGAAGAAATAACCTTGGATTTACTTTCTGGTTCTTTGCAAATACAGAAATTAGTTTGTGAGACAAATACTTCCAGGAGTCTCTAGTGTATACATACCATGTCTCTTATATAAAATATTTTCATTTATCTGCAGTGCTCCACTAAAAGAAGGAAAGACATTTTATATCTTTCTGTGTAACAAAATATTTTGATGGTCAGCAGTGACACTAATAATACTTCAACACTCCAGGTAGTGGAATTAGCAGCTTTTTAGTTTTAGGTGAGAAGTCAAATAGAAAGGAAAAACACTTCCTAAAATGTACAATAATCACATTTTTCAATTGTTTGGATCTATAAATTATGTCAAGGAATATAAAGTCCACAGTAGAAGGGACAGCACTGTTACTATTATTATAATTATTTTTTCTAATAATTTTTATTATTTCTGCTTTTTGCCAATATACTTATAGAATTATAAGAAGTATTTCAAATAAATTATTTTGAGGTTGCCGTATTTGTTTCTGAGCTTGCTCAGAGCTCAGAAAATAAAAAGGAATGTTGAGGGTGGTCAATGGCAATAAAAATATTTCTATTCCTTTGTTAAACTATGAAACTTCTATTTTGTTTTGTTTCTTTTTTTAAAATTTTGATGTCTACTGGTTGCTAAACATAGCATTGGAGGAACATTATTTCAAGGTCAAAAGCTAAATATTTCTTTTGTTGAATAAGCATAAATGCTAATTAGGTTAACAAGTTTGTGGATTGGGTATTCAAGCTGAAATAATTAGCTTGAAAATCATTGCAGGAAAAAATGGCATCTTATTATTTAACAGAGGAGGTCCATATGTTTGTTCAGTCATAGTATATTTTGACTAGAAAGAGAAAAATAACCTTTCATTTATTATTTATTTTTCTATTTATTTTTCTATTAGCTCTGCATACTAGCTCATTTTGCACAAACTAAGTTGTCTTCTGCTCCTCTCTGCAGCAGCAAAATAATCCCTCAAATACCACCTACATTATTCCTTTTCTTTCTGCGCTGCTTTGAGGCTCCAAGAAATCACACAGACAGACTCCATGCACAGTTTATTTGAAATGTTTTTGTAAATACAAATTTCTGTGTTTCTTGCAGTCACTTTTGATTCTTATGTATGAAGGTTTGAATTGTTCACTGTCATGAGTCTGTGCTCGCTTTCCTCATTATACAGCAGTCAGAAATGTAAAAAGAAGTTATAATGTTGAGACAGGACAAATGGAAATGGAGAAGGGAAGATAGAAAATTTCAAATGTATGAAAGAGTATACTCTAGGGAAGGGCATAGTTGTAAGAATAGCAAAATGGGTTTCTCCTCAAATATTTCTGCAAATACTTAATGGAAAGTAATAGCAGTTGAAAGAATATTACAGTGAGAGTAAAGTAAAATTGGAAGCATTTTAGGAAAATAGCATCCTGACTTTTTGAAAATAAAACCTCTTTTCCTTCGTCATTCTGAAGCTGCTTGACAAATAGAAGGTTGTTAATGTTTGTGTTTCAGCTTTTGTCAGTATTTTTCTAACCCTCAGATTTTGACACAAATACTTCCTTTCTAAATGCGGAAAGGCTAAACTAATGGGTTTAGTTTGGTTCCTCCGGCTGTAATGAAAAAAAAATAAAAGTCAGGCTTTAGGAGCAAGGAGAGAGCCATAACTGATGGATATTGCCCAGCCTGACCAGCTGCACAGCACGGCTTAACATTCATCAGGTCTGGGAGGCGATGAAGTGTGGCAATCCTCTTCACAGTGCTTTGACACTGGCAGTTCCAATGCTATTCCCAGTGCTATTCCTCCTCCTCCTCTGCTTGTCCAGGTTAGGAAGAAAGGAATAGTGTTGCTCTCAGACCATGTTTGATTTTTAATCAAGGGCTATGTACTCTCAAGAAAGATCCATGGTTATTAATCACAGATGGAAGGAGTCACGCAGCCTTTGAACAGTGGTAGAAGTTCAACATTTAGAGAACTTGCTCTGGGGAAAATCACCCAGGCGCCTCTCCCTGATTCCTGACTCCTCCCATGCATCTGTGAACATCACCACAGTCAGGCCCTGGGGTCCTTTTGTGGGCCAATCCCTCTGTTTAGACACTTGGAATTTTTTCATGAAGCCCAAGAACCTTTTTCTCAGAGCTGACATCTCGACATGATAATGAGAACCTTATGTATTTCATCTGAGAAAGTCCAACAAGGAATTGAGACATCAAAGAGTTTTCATGTTTGGAAAGCTGACTGTTCTTCTAACACATATCTTCACCATATTTTCTTTTTTTTCCTACAGAAAAAAAAGAATAATTTGCCTCTGCAAGAGGGTTAATTATATAAATGAAGTACTTTCCATTCTAAAATACAGAATTAATAAAATAAAATCTTGGGACCTCTTGAAATCTGATCCAAGGGGAAATAAAATCAAACCCAGCATAGGCCAGTTGGCTGAATGTGTTAAATATAAGAAGAGAAGAGAAAAAAAATTGACAATACACATAAGTTTGAATAAAAAAAAAAAATAGAAGTTGATGATGACTGAACATTCATATTTCCAGGGTGCTCCCAAAGCAGAATGGAGCTATCATTTGGCATGGAAACAGTTTGTGAAAAGTTGACAGACTGAGTTAATTTAAAGAGCTCAGAATGATACAACTAGCAAAACAAAAGTATAAAGACAGGTAAAGGTTCTCCTAACTCTTGAAAGAAAAACCCAAAACCCAACAAAATCTCTTTTCTCAGGTATGGTAAATGATTATTCTCAAACTCATTTTCAGTGTTGCTGGGAAGAATTCAGTATCCTGTGTACAAGTGCTTCCATTATGTCCTTTGTACCCATTTGAAGGCTGCAGAGTATAAATTGCTCTGGGCTGGTTTGAGTCTTTCCCCCTGGATGAGGAAATGGTGAACAGGAAACAGCCATTTTTCTATTAGACATATCTATGACAATAGCTGCCATTCTGAGAGGAAGAAACCCCAACCCTGCAGATTCACCCTGTGTCTATTGGATCTGCCTTATAAACCCATAAAGAAATCCTCATTCAAATTCATGACTGCTTTCCACAACAGCTTGAGTTGTGAAATTATACAGGTGCCCTGAACCTACAGAGTCATTTAAGAAAACATGGCTAGTGAGCACTACATTGTGCTAGAAAACACGAATCCTGAAGATGCCTAAATCATGCAGAGGATATAAAAACTCACTAAGTGTATTTTATAGCTTTTGTGATCTAACTGATGCTTTTCAAGCCCTTGTGTTAAATTTCACAAGGGCCTGGTCCTGTTGCTGTGCATTAAACTTGCTGTGATGAGACCTGACCAGAGCATGCCTCACCTACATGGATGAAATCCAAGGTTGAGAAATTTCTGGATCCTTTCAGTGGTTTGAGATTACTGTGCTGTGATCAGCAAAAGCTGCCAGGGCCTTTGGCTGTACCAAGGGAGATTTACCCAAGGATATACCTCTTGTGACTAAGAGAGGTCACAAAACTTCAGACATGAAAGGACTGAAGTCTTCTGGGATCAGAAGTGTTCTGGATTTTCATTTGCAGTAGGAGGATTTCATGTGCAGATTATGTCCCTTTTGGATCCAAAGAATAGAATGATGAAGCCAGGCAAGTTGTTTAGTGTGCTTAATTGCATGGTCAGTACAGTTATCAGACTGAGAACACTTTTTAATGCATGATTTTCATTTGGTTGTTTTGTTTTGGGCTAAGTTTGGCTGGTAGCGCTACACTTCCTATTTTTTTTTTTTTTTTTTTAATAAGAAACTTTTTCTTATGTTCTGAAGACTATATTTAAGCTTCTTGAAATCACAGGAGCAAAACCAGGAGTCAACATCCTCTCTCTTCTGGCAGGGATGGATTCAGTGCCCGTGTCCTCTGAGAGCAGGTCAGGATAAGCATCTCCAGCTGGCTTAATGCTGCAGAGGATTTTCCCCCCTCTGCTGTGATTGGCAGCACATTTCAGCCTGGTTTATGTGAACAAAGCCAGCGAGCAAGAAGCAATAGGGCACGGATCATCTGAGGCTTCAAAGCCAAGTTTTTCCCACTTAAATGTCAGTCAACTGCTGTTTGTCAGCACCACGGAAAGCCCTGACAGAAGGAAATTGAGTCTTTTCTGCTGGTTTAATACCCCTGTGGCAGCGGGCTGTGCACAGTGGCGCAAGGGAAATGCAGCATTCCTGGGGAGAGCCGAGCAAGGAGAGGCTGCAGCAGTGCAGGGCACCCATCCCCTCTTCTAAATACTCACCTCAGGGGCAAGGGAGGCTTCCAGTCTGCTTGGATTTTGCCTGGAAAAGTGTGTCCTAAATGCTTTTTCCATATCTTACCATGCATCTCTTTTGATCCTTTCCAGAGTGGATAATTAGTCATAGAGTTCCAGAGAGGTCTTGTAGGATGGCCGTGCGTATGAATTTGTTCTCTGGCCCAGCTCTGGCAATGTGGGAAACACCAGCAGGACTCTGTCTGGTCTCTAGGGGATGAGAAGTGAGGTATTCCCATATGTGAAGGCAGTAAGGTTTAAGGTTTCCTGTTTTAAGAACAGGAATCTTCAGTCCTTTCTTCCATCACTGACTTTTGAGGGCTTTCCCTGGAAATCAAAGAGGCTGTTTATGTAAGTGAAGCTGTTTGGGAGGAAAAGGATCCTGAATCTGCTTGTAAATAGCTGTGCTGAAATCAGGAATAGTGTCTCTCATAAAAATATAAATTACAGTCAAAAGGCTTACTCTGATAAAAATTTATATTTGTATAAAATAAATCTGCAGCCGAGTGCTGCAGATGAGTCACTGCTAGTGAAGTTCATACTGCAGGTATCACTGTCTGAATAAATAATGCCATTAATTGTTTGTGTTTAATTCTGTTTGTAAACTCTCTTGGACACGTTATTTGCACTTGTCCTCAAGATAAATTTGCACCTTACCAACTGCAAACAAGGACTGCCTTTCCCACCAGTTTATTCATGCCAGTGGTTTCAATTATTTGAAATCTGAAATACGCCAGTCTTAAAAAGAGAAGTGCCATACCTAACAAGTCATATTTTCTCTGTGTCAAAATAGCAATACCACAACGAAGGTCTGATCTCAATGACTGGAATAGAGCTATGAATAACAGTATCTAATCAAGATATTAATTAAAACTTGTAATATCATCTTAATGGGAACACGTTGCAGAGTTAAATTGGATTTTTTTTCCCCTTTTAAATTAGCACAGTCAATTAACAGGTGTTCTCCATATGTAATTATTTTCCGTGGAATGAAAAGCTGAGTTGCACATTACAGCTGTATAGGGGGAGATTACAGTCAGGCACTTTAAGAGAATGAAGGCTGAGAGGAGTGAAAATAGGGACCAGGATGCTCTGGCAAAATTCCAGCTTGCTAATCACATCCTACTTTATCAAAACTGCCTGATACTTTCAATTAGTTGCTGCGTTGTCCTCATATTTCCTTGGAGGGCTAGGTGTTTTGCAGTATAAAATTGAAAAGCTCCTTCTCTCCATGTGTGCCTGCCTTTAACTCTCAAGTGACACAAATTTTAAATGCAGATATTTTTCAACTTCATTTTTTGTGTGCAGGAAAGGCTTCTCAATTTCTCTCTCTCTGTATATGTATGTATCTATGAACACATCTATGTATGTTTTTCTTTAAAGGCCACCTACAAACTTAGCCTTTCTGTGAGTAAAATTGTGCTTTCTTCCCTTGGAACATTCCTGGGTGAAAACTTGGCACATTGGTTTTGCTTAAAAATCTGGTTGTAGATTTTCTGGTTGTACACCTGATAGCCCCACAGGCTGGTTCAGCTCATCTCCAGGCTGAGTCTGAGTGTTTTCCAGTGATGGTCAAGTACTGAGCTTCTACAGCAGGAGGACTTCAGATTCAGTAGCTTTTGATGGGTGTGTGATGATAGGGGATAAAACAGGGATACGGGTCTGAAGACATGGAAAACAAAGTTTTGTTTCTCTAGGTAAACACAGATATTTTGTTATCTTAGTATTTGTAAAGTAGACTATTGATCATCCATTGCTGCCCCCATGCAGAGTCATCAGTGTAACTTGTTCATGTGATTTATGTCCCACAAACCCGAAGGGATGGATCTACTCTTCAGGTAAGACAGAAGAGTCCCTTCAGAAAAAAACACTATTTACCTTAAAAATTGAATATTCAAGTGAACAGAATGTATTTCATTCAAAATCTAAAGCCTGCCAAAATCAGTGGAAGACTTTCCACAGTCTTCAGAGAACTTAAGTTACAAGTGAAAAGAATTAATTTTGCAGGAATAAAAACATTGGAGCAGCCTTTACAAGTGAAAAGAAAATGACAGAAACAGTTTGTATTTATACAGAACGCTTTCCCTAAGGATTTCATTCTTTGAAAATGGACTCCTTGAACAAATTTTGTCTCCATTTAAATATGCATATATATATAGAAATAGATTATTTCATTTAAAAAGGTTTTTCTTTCCCTCCTCTGAGCATAATATCTTAATCATGCATTTTCTCTCCTATTTCTGGATTCTCAGTATTTTTTACCACCTCTAGCCAGACATTAGATTTTCTAAGACAGCAAGATCCATGTCTTGACAGGTTATTAATTATCACAGCTGGAGGTAGGGTGTTGTGGCTGCTCTTTGCTGTTTGTCATTTGACAGTAAAACCAGATGAAAACCAAGGCTTTGGAAGGAAATAGAAATAACCCCAACATTTGTATACAGTGCACATTGGCTGAACAGCTGCTGAGTTATTTTTCAGACCATTGGCGATATCTCTTATGCTTCTTTCTTCAACTTCTTGTCTCTGAACTCAGAGATATTAAAACAAAGAATAATGTGATAGCAGACCAGTACAGAAGGCAGTAAAAGGTTTCTGAAAATATCTTGCCTTACCTAAAAATATATTCTAGAAATTTGGGGAGTGAGGTTGATGTGGATAGTGATGAGAGGATACACTCAAAACAATAGAAGGTCTCTTCCAAGAAGAAGGCCATTTGGGGATCCTAAATTCCCTACCTGCCACTCTTAGCTGGAATGCCTCACCTGGGGGAGGTTGGTTTGGTTTGATTTGATTTGTGGTTGTCTCCAATTTCCTGAATGCCAGCAGTGGTGCTGGTGGTTGGCTGGGTGAGGTGGGTGTTTGTTTGCAGAATGATGTTATTTGAGTTGCCAGGCAGTTCACCTGTGCCCCTGTCACGACAAAGTGAAGCAAGGTTCTCTCAGGAGCACACATGGGCCTCGAGGAAACTCAGCCCAGAAAAAGAAAGTTCCAGCATCAGTGCCAGGAGGTGCAAAGACAGCCAAGCCACCCCACTTGGAGCTCAGAGCCTACAGAAGTTGTCCTTTCCTGAGCTTTTGAGGCCCCTCTGTCAAGCAGGGGCATAGAGAAGGTGTTGGAGGAGTTTGTACAAGCCATGCCAGGCCATCTCCTGAGAAATCTGAATTTATATTTGTGTGAATTTTCCTTTTTTCCTTGGCATTTCAGGTTTAGTTGCTGTAGGGAAGCTCTGAAGAGCAGCGAGCATCCAGGAGAGGGCAGTGCTGCTCTCAGACATCGGCTGCTGGAAAGTGACTGGAATAGTGGGAATAGTGATGCGGATTGTTCTCCTGTAATCGGTTCAGTTAATTAGGGACAGATTCTTCTGTCAGATTTACACTAATTTTATTTTTGTATCTGGTCAGTCCCTATCACAGAAGTCATGAGATATTGTCAAGGTAAATTGTGACAGCAGCATTGCCTTCTAGTTTTGGTTGTTTTTTTCCTAGTTTGAATGAGATCTGGGACTAAGAAAAGGGTGGGTGCTCATCCTAAGCTTTTATTTAATAATAGTGTCAGCAAGTAAAGAATTTATTATATGAGAAAAACTTTCCAATGTTTCCTGAAAGGGAACAGTCTCTGTCTCCTTTCCCCTTTCTCCAGAAGTTTCTCTGTGCCCAGATCCCCCAGCCTGGGTACCCATCACTTGTAACTCACTTGAACAGTGTGCCAGGTTTCTTCATTCATTTCATCCCAAAGGACCCCAGCAGCCTTGACTACACTCAGTGGTAACTAAATCAGTTGAGATCAGATCCTTTTGTTGCTTTGCAGCATGGTACCAAGACCTTAAATCGTGGAAGGAGATAGGGACTGAGCTGATAACAGAGCTCCTAAAATATGGAAGAGACAAAGATGTGTTTGAAGCAACTGGAGCCAGACAGTGAACTGCAGTGATCCACACTGGATGTGACAAATGCTCAGCTCACCCTGGCCTCCATCTGTAATAAGGGGAGAATGACAGATACACCTTGGCTCCCAAGGAAAGATGTATCTGTGATCTGAAGTGTCCCAGAGGCCACAAGAAGTGTCCCGCTCTCAGTGCTGGAAAAGAGGGTGTTTTATGCCCAGCAAGCTGAAAGACTGGGGCATCAGCCTGTGTTTGTAAAATGGATGCTGAAAGTACCTGCCATTTATCTCTTCTGTACTGGTTTTCCAAAACAGCTTCTTCTTTCCTGTCTGAGTTTCTCTTGTTTCTCTTGCCAAGTGTCCAGCTTCTGCACTGAAATGGAGAACTGGACAAATTCTTAAAAAAGTATCTCTTTCAACTCTGAAAATATGTAGTTTAGAAACTAAACACAGTTTGGAAAGTGATGCTCTGAGCAGTCTCCATTTACCAGTTTGAAAGACTTCTGTTATATAGGCAAAAACCCCCAAAAATGTTGCTAGCTAATTGAGTTTTCATCTTTATATAACCCAAACCTTATAGTGCTAATTAGTCATTAGTTGCATATTAACATCAACATTCAAATAAGAATTGTTTGCAAATTTCTCTTGAGGAGAACCTAGCAAAGATGTTCAGTAAATTACCTCTTTTTCAGTTCACCTCCTCCGTGAGGGCCTTTTGGAGCCACAACAAGCCTGAAGACATCCTACTTAAATGATGATCTGCAAACCAGGCAGGGCAGGGACTGGGACATATTTAACTGGAGAAACTTCTAAGACAAACCCAGCTACCCCCAGAAGGGGACCTGAGAATTTCAGGGCTGAACCAATGTCACTGGATCATCACTCTTACTGACCTGGCTGCTTTTAACAGCACCTCACCCTTAGGTAATGCACTTACCTACATATAAAGATATTCAATGATGTATTTGTAATTGGAATTCCCTCCACCTAGTGGGAAAGCTTTCAGATGTTGGTTATTAGTCAGAAATCTCCCATCAAACCCAGTGAGGAGATGAAATTTTTTAAATGTTGATGTGAGGAGAGGTGAACATAAAGGAAATTTTCACATACAATGCATTCTATTTGCTTGATATCTGCTGCTGGGTCTGAAGTGAAGTTATACCCAAACATATCTGGAGTGCAAATAACTGTGATAGAAAATAGCAAAGTATTTCTTATGTCAGTGACAAACCCTTTCAAAGGGAAGGTCTTACTTAGGGCCTTATCATAATTCTGATTCGTGCTTTCTGAGAGAGACAGTCATTTGGGGATTGCTGAATTGTTGCTGTTTTGAAATTTCAGAAGAGGAAAGGCTGAAATCTGAGCAGTCGTCATCTGATTACACCAGTTCCTCCTGAAATGTTAAGTGTATATAATGCTTTTTCTTTATGGAGCTTAAACTGATAACAGTCTTGCTGTTAAAATTCTATATTGTGTAATGGAAGAAGCTGGTGCTTTCTGCTGGGTAGTGCACTTTTGTCAGTGAAATTTCTGTTGAGGCGGTGGGTTCTTTAATATGTTCTATCCAGGAGGCTCTGTTCCTAGCCTGAATATTTGCAAAGTACAGACAGGTGTGTCTGCAGTGGGAAATAAACTTCCCTTCCCCACCTCACTGCTTTATTGCACTGAATCTCAGCAGCAAACACGTTGCTGGCAGCCTTCTATTTACCTATTTTATCTCCACACGAAAGTCAGTCAGTCCCCACCAGTTTTCATTCTCCCTCTGTAATTGCTTCTCACATTGAAAGAAATATTTTTTATAACTCTCTGCCAGTGTGTGTTCGTGCATAGCTCATGCCATGGATTTATTTTCTCTTCCAGCTTGCTGGCATGGTCACTTTTAGTTTACCTTCTAATTATTTTTCCAGGAAAGGTTTTCTAAAACCATATGTATGTGTGTATAGAAGGGATGCAGCCTTCAGTTTGACAGTCATCCCTTCCTGCTGGCCCCATAAGTTCGGCTACAGTTGGGTCAATATTAAAGATATAAAGCAAATTAACTAGGCTTGTATTGCAAGTTTTAGAGACAGTTTATTGAGTGGCAAAATATTTCAGTCACTTGCATTTACTACTTCATATTTTCTTGCATGAGTATAGTATGCTTGTGAAAATTCCTTCAGAAAAGAATAATCTGGGAAAAGTGATTTAGTTTTTGTTACTCTGTGTTGCATAGCTAAGAAAGAGGCTGCCTTCAACCAGAAATCAAAGCTTTGTCATAAAATCTAGATTTTCTATAAGAAAACAACATTTGGGGGGAATAATAAGTCATTTGGGGGGGATTTGGGGGGAATAATAAGGAAAGTATTGCTTGTTTTTTAGTGAAAAATCAAGTGGGATGAGTAATAATGTGTATGATTAAAATTGGGGGACAGTATTCTCAGTGAACATTGCTCAATGCATGATCTAATAGACACCAAATTTTCATGCAGTTCCAGTGCACTTGCAAACCAGGCCAAGGTAGCTGCATATACTGTCATGACAGATCTAGAGTCAAACTAGACTTAAAATTCAAATATAACTTTTCATAAAGCTAGATCATCTTGGTCATCAAAAATGTGGTCCTTGCAGCTCCGGCTTTGGTGCATGCAAACAAACTGGTGCAGTGCTGACCTTCCTGTGCTCAGAGTCCACCCTGCCTTTGCCTCTTCCTCTCTGCTGGAGCAGGCAGAATGTGCCCAGTGTGTTTTAAAAGCTTCATTTTACATGTTGATGTAAGCCCAGCTTCAAGAGTAGCATCAGGTAATATGTTTACTCTTTTCTTTGGTGTCCAGCCTGTAAGCACAGAGTCCTTTACAGTGTTTGGGTGTGATAACCACTGAAAAAACCACCTGGTACTCCTGAGTTGGATTGCAAAAGCCTTTAGTGTCTCCAGGCCTGGCTTATACCTGTAAAAGGGGTTAGGAAGGTGCCTAAAGCTTAGTTAGGAATATGCCTAAAGCTTCCACAATGTGCCGAAGATCACAAATGTGAACAAAGCCAAGCTGAATAGATGACTGGTGTCATTCTCAGCATTGAAAACTGTAGGATAATCTGTGTCTGTTATACTTTTCCTGGTTTTCCTTCCATAGCTAATGTACCAGAATGCAAGTTATTTAAAGGATCAATAATTTATTCTGCCATTCCCAGTGCTGAAATCCCTTGCTGATATGTTGATGAAACTGTACTCAGATGAAGAGTCTAATTAAGAGCACAGCAGTTGACAAAGCTGGCTGAATTCAGTCGCCATCCACTGCAAAGCAAGTCTGACCAATATAAAAAGGCACGTTTTTTCTGTTTTTTTTTTTTTTTTTTTTTTCTGTAAGACATTAAAATGTTTCTAAAAAATTAAGAAAATGAAAAAAGGGCCAATTAGATATATATTAGATATATGTTATGTATAGGTGCATATGCATACATGCATACGTAGGTACATATATAGCTATATGTGTAACAGAAAAAAATTGGTTTGGTGTGATTGTCAAATTAAGTGCAAACAAATTCCTTGGCTTTTGCTGAAGTGATAAAGATTAAATATCTCAGTGGCTTTCCAGAAATTTCCCTTTGGTTTGGCAGATTTCTAAATGACAAAATAATAATTTTGAGCCTTAGCCAAACCCTTTCCCCACCGAGTTCACTGAGATCCCTTTTGCTGTATCAGAGCATAACATTACCATATGTGTTTATGGTAACAGCTCTACAACCCCTTTTGGCTGGAAAATTAGTGAAACTGCCCATGCTTTTGACTAATTGATGAGTAATCAAATATCGTCTAATGTCCAGTTTCTTCAGAGAGTCTGCTCATTAGGACTGAATTATAGAGCTGAGAGATATAATTTTCTTTTCTTAGCTATCACTGAACTGGTATTTTACTGTTGGCCAGTTTTATTTTCCAGCAGCCTTTTTCTGTGTTGTTTGTTTTGTTTATTTGGTGGACAGATAGAATAACTGAGATTTGAATTGGATTTAACACACGTAAAATCCAAACCATTCTCAAGAATAGTTGCTTCTTCTTCTTCCATCCCAGGCTATCAGTTTCCTTGTTCACTTTTTGCCACACCAAAGCAAGGGTAGATCACTGATGAGTCAGGACAAGGAGCTGCTCTGGGTGAAAACAAACTTAAAATCTGGGGATGTTTATGCCAGTCTCCAGTACATTGTCATAATCTAAATGGGAAATGTGAAATAAATCCTGCTGCACAGAGCATGGATTTGAAGAATCCTCAGTTATCCAAAACTCATTCATAAATTACTCACTTTGGTAGTGTCTGCATAAAAATGTTCAGTGTTGATGGAGCATTAACAGGAACCAGAGCTCAGAAATACTTCATGAACAGTTCACGATGCCCAAGATGGAGATGGCTCTGGTCCTTTCTGCAAGTCTTGGTTCAGTATAATTATGTCTCACCTGCTAGCTTTGCAAATCCTCCAGAGATGAGTGAAATTATTGGCTATTAAATCTTACTAAATTAATTAGGTTATTTTGATGGGCTACATTTGGTTCATTTCAGAAACAGCACTCCAGTTTCTGCAAACCACATCACCATTCTGAGTGCATAATCTTTGACAACATATGTTCCTTTCATGCAGATTTTTCTAGTCAAATCCAGTACTGAGTGAAAAGCAGTTTTTTGTTCAGAAGTGAAGTTTTTTAAGTTTTGTCTTTAGCATAAAGCATTTCTAATTCTTGTATTTTGCTTTGTGTAGGGAAACAGGAATGAATGATTCACAACATAATCATTTGGTCATAGTTGTTATAGAACAATAAAGATTTTGCTTTCTTTTTAATGTTCTATCTGCAAAGTGGGGATAGAGTTTCTGTCCTAGAGAAGTGTTACAAAGATTTGTTGGTTAATGCTTGGACTGCATTTTATCTGTGCTAAATACCATTTAATGTCCCAGTTACAGAGGATTGACACTGTGTTGTATCCTTGGAGTATTGCTCACTTATTTTATTTTTCAAGACTGAAATGATAAATTGTAAACATAAATGAGTGAAGGATTCTGAAGGCTAAATTGTAAACATAAATGAGTGCAATGTTTCAAACATCAAAGAACAAATGTGGTGTTTTTTAATAATGCTAAGAAAAATACTCCAATGCTTAAATTTTTCTGTTTGCTCCTAAAACACAATATGTTTCAATCATTTTTACAGAACTGACAGAAAATTCTTGCTGTATTTGTTTTTAATCTCAAGAAGGATCTTAGATATTCTCTTCTTCCTATGGCCTAGATTGTTAAGGTTTTATTGCAGCACTCACCTTTGGAGGATAGAGCTATTTATATGATCAAATTTCAGGTGTGCTTAAAAACACGAGTGCAGTGTTGAGGAGTCTAATAAAAACTCATCACTCATTAATTGGAAACTAGTTTCAGTATGTGCAGCTGAGCCCAAAAACTAGCACAAAACCTGTCCTAGGAATTTCTGGATCAAAAATACAAATGCCTGATGACATCAAATAGTGCTAAACTGGATTGCTAACTGGTGTTGTACCATACTGTAAGACTAAGAAATTAGGATGTCCTTCAAGTCCAGTTTTAGATGTACAAGTTTTTTTCATTAGACCTGATCTGTGGGTTTTGGAGATTTGTCTCCTTCAACAGTTCATGTTGTATCTGCATTTTCATGGCTTTCTGTAGTTGGTCCTATGACTTCTGTTGCCAAAGCTGAATCGCAGAATTTCAGAAATTCAGCCTGCAGACAGTGATCCAATTTGTCACTAAAAGACATCCTTAAAATAAGAGTCTTCAGGTGTGAGATATATTTGTCATGTGTTTACCTGCATTCTCTGTGATAAAGAGTGTTTTGGAGGGATGGACTTCACAACCCTTCATTTCAGGAAATCCTCACTTGGATAAGACCTACCTCAAGCTACATTTTCAGAACGTGCATCCCCAGAAAACAGCACCCCCAAACTTTTAAATGCACCGCTGTATACCCACATCTTTCTCTATCTTTTTTTAACCTCTTGGAAGATATGATTAGTTCTGGATGTATTTCAGTCTGCTGTCTGTTATCTCATCCAGCCCCAATTCTCTGCTGTGCAGCTTTCTAGTCAGTTGGTCCCTAGCTCAACAGAGGTCCTTTGCAAGTCTCTACCCATTATGCAGTAGAAAACTGCAAGAAACAGAAGATTTTACCTCCCAAAGATCAGCTGCCATGCAGGGTCTTGTTCCTGCTTGAGGCAGTAGCTCCCAGCTCTTGAACTTTGTAGTTCATTTCCATACATATTGCTGTCCAAAATTAATGCCTTTCACATTTCAGCATGCTAAAATATGCAGTTAGAAAACCAGCACATTTGATAAGCAAGCAGATCATGAGCTGTTTGTGAGCCAATTTTTGGCCATCATTATTATAGTTAGATGGATAGAGAGAAACTACAGAAAAATTGCCCATAGTATCTAAATATGGCAGCTTTGAGAAAGAAATTAACATCTTCTTTATCTTTTGACAACAGAAAAGTATGTCTTTGTCTCTCCTGAAATTCCACCAGAGGTACAGCAGGGATGAATCTGCTCCATAAAAACAAAATTACACAAAAGAAAATTAAACTAATAAAAAGAGAGAGAGATTACAATAACAATAAAAAACAATTGGCAAAAGGGAAAACAACTCCCCCTCCTTATTGTTATGCATTCAGTATCGGTGTCTTACTCATTTGTTAAACTTTTATGGCACTGGCAGTCTCAAATACTAATTTTGTTCAGCATGAAAGTGCCCTTTTTAATGGGATGAATATAATGCTTCCAGTGCAAGCAAGAGCAGGCGTCTGGGGGATGCTAATGGTATATTCTACTATGCTGGAAGTTTCTGGACAAAACTTTTTTTGCCTTATCTTTTTCTTCCACTGTTGTTCCACCCTAACCTGCTGATGCTGCAAGAATATGTGGTTGAAACCCATCTGTTAAAAACAGCTGTAAAATAATTTTTATATCAACATTTGACAATTTTCTTTGTCAGGTTAAAAAAAAAATCGCTTTTCCAGCAAGCAAAATCTTTTGCCTCAAAAATGAAATGGTGTCCTTGTGGAAATGACATCTGCATTCCTCACTGGAAGTGCAGCCAGTGATGTCCTGCCATGGCTGTCCATGAGCCACCAGCCTTCCATGGGACATCATGGTGGGAATGTCCCTTGCAGTCTCCTAAATGGTGAATCAGGGAAGGGGTTATCCTAGGGACAGGGAGAGAGAGAAGCACTGTGAGTGATATTTATTTGCAATAGTGGGAATTCCTGTAAGAAAAAGGATGTCCTTCATCCTTCTGTGAAAAATGAAGAATTAAAGTTTTACAAGTGACAAATTGAAAAACCTGTGAACAGTGATGAAAGGCTTTGCTTCAAGGTCTTCATATGGGTAAGCATACAGCTGAGCCCAGCCTGATTGGAATTTCAGCATCCATAATAGAAATAATTAGCTATACTGGTACATTTGCACAGGTTTTCATTATTTGCTGAGCTTTATTTAGTGCCACTGTGTGTATCCTAACAATACACACAGCTCTCCAGGACTTTTGAAAAAGTAGGCCATTTAAACAGGCAAATATCACAGAGTAACCTTAACTATTGGTAGGAAGATAGGCCAGAAATTATGTTCATGGCCATACTTGCAAGACTCTGATGATAATAACAATAATAATAAAAGAAGATATCATGCCATTGACAAATAGAAACAATTTTATATCTAATAGGATTTAAGTAATAAAGGCTGAAGGGCTGCAACAGCTGCAAAGAGATTAGATATGTTATGTTTTCTCAGTGTAATAAAACTTGTCAAATAAAGCTGAATAAAATCTTCTTATCTGTGTCTCTGGCTTATTTTTCCTGCAGCCCTTTTCTTTTCAGCTGATTGCAGGAATCACCATTTCTCTAGAATGGTTACACACACGACAGTTCAATTAGAGTCAAGTTAGTGAAAGTTATTGCTGGATTTGCTTTTGGGCACACCTTTTTTATTAAAGTAAAAGATATCTGCAGCATTTGGGAAGAGTGAAGCAGATCAAAAACCAACTCTGCCAATCTCTGCTGATATTTAGTGGACAACTGGACTGAACTGTGCATATCAGTGTAGTAACATTTAATTTTGTATTGCTTTACACAAGGTCTGGTTCTGCTTTAAAAACCAACCCCATCAGAATAGCAAGACGCCCTTCCCCAATCACACTTGATGCTGCCTTGGCCCCCCTAAGGCTGCCCTTGTAATATCTCCCTTTTCTCACCTGTCTGCTCCCTCCTCTGGACACTCTCTGGAGTCCTTCTCTGTTCTTGGTCCTCATGCTGCCTCAGTTTCTCCCCACGCTTAAAGAAAGTGTCCTGGTTTGTCTTTCTAGGGCTGGGGTGTTGATCTTTGCTGAGACCTTTAGGATACACAGATGGAATTCGCATTCTGAAGTGTGAGTTGTTATTATTAGGGTTAATTAGATGTGACAGGCTGACATTCTGTTAACGTTTTCATGAATTCCAGGGCCAAACTTTTGCCTGGGTTACAAACATGCTTGGATTTTCTATGTGATCCATCCTTCCATCCAGGTGAGTATTTCTGAACTTACCTGTGTGTCTGATTTAAATAGCATGACCATCTAAAGCATGGGGATTATTTTAAATACTGGATGGGAAGAGCAATTGACGTGCATGTTTGAGCAGTGTTGCTGTTGCCTTTGGCATGTATTTGAACAAAGTATTTACTTCCCAAGGTAAAGCAGTGAACCTAGTAAGAAAAGCCAAGGGATCTGTCCAAGCTGATGTAATAGGTAAAGACACAAACATCATCCATAAATCAATAGGTATTGATTTAGGTAAATGAGAGCTTTGCCCTAGGTAAGAGAAAAATACACTTATTTATATGTATGTGTTTAAAATGTTTCATGCAGAATTGCTGGGGACACATACCCAATATTAATTAAAATTTAAGTGTATCGTGTCAGTGCCCACAAAACCATTATTTAGGATTTTTTATTTTTCTTTTTTGTCAAATTAAAGCTTTCTCCTGCATTTTCCCCTCCAGACAGAAAGTTCAGGAAACCAATGCATGATGACAATATGATATCCAATTAGGGAAAAAAACCCTGAAACCAGTTGCTGGTGCTGAAACTGCTGTCAGAATCTGCTGTGTATCTGTGCTGAAACAATTTCTGGCCACCTTTTTAAACATATCTCATCCTTGGGGTAGAGAGGGGAAAGAAATACCGGTATAAATTTAATCTAATCATTTAAATGTGCCACTCCTAATTGCATGGAATTGGGAAAACATTGGAAAATAAAGGTGAGTGTAAAGGCTGTGTCACCCTGCAGAGCAGTGCTGCAGTCAGTGCTGAGTGAGCCAGCGTGAGTCCTCAGGGAGTAACTGCCTTAAGCAGAGTGTTCCCAGCCTCCAAGCTGGCATCACAGAGCCTGGATGTGCAGGTATATTGGAAGGATGGGGGAGATTCAGATGCTGCTCTTCTTTTAATAGCACAGGAAATCTGATGACTGGAAGGATGCCTTACTCTGAATTTGGAGACTCCAAAGCAGCGAGACCATCTGTCAGCAGGGTGTATGTGCACATCACTCTCATCTTGCTCGTCTGGTCACAACTGCAGCCCTGGCCTCCAGCATGGAGCAGGCTGAAACCTGAACATGCACCAGGTCAGTCCAGTGCTCAGCATCTCAGAGGGTCCTGGGCTCTCTTCCCCATCTCCCCACTTCTCCATCTGTGTGTTTCTATTAATACTGCTACTGCAAGAATATTTTTCCTTCCTCACAAGGTAAGGGAGGAACTTTATTGGGAAATTCTATTCACAGAATCAAGAATGACTCCACTATTTTTAATGCTGTTCATAGAATCATAGAATATGCTAGGTATGAAGGGACCTATAAGGATCACCAAGTCTAATCACTGTCCCTGCATAGGATAAGTTTGATTTGTTTGTTTCCAGCTGAAGTTGTCATCCATTTGTTTAGATGACCTTAGGTATAGCTGATGAAAGGAATTATGATAGTAGTTAGAGGGAAGTAGTTAGAACATGCAAACCTTTTTCACTTTTTTCCCTATTCTGTAGTATCAAGTTGTTCACAGTGGCTTAGGTATAAGTAAGCATAGGAAGAGCCAAAAAAAATTGTCCAAGGAGGCCAGTGGCACCTGGCCTGTATCAGGAGTAGTGTGGCCAGCAGGACCAGGGCAGTGATTGTCCCCCTGTGCTCAGCACTGGTGAGGCCACATCCTGAGTGCTGTGACCATTTCTGAGCCCCTCAGCTCAGGAAAGACATTGAGGTGCTGGAGTCCAGACAAGGGCAACAGAGCTGTGAGGGGTCTGGAGCAGCTGGGGGAGCTGGGGGTGTTTAGCCTGAGAAAAGGAGGCTCAGTGGAAACTTTATCACTCTCTGAAAGCACCTGAAAGGAGATTGCAGCTAGCGGAGGTAGGGCTCTTCTGCCAGGCAGCCAGGGACAGAGCCTCAATCTGCGCCAGTGGAGGTTAAGGTGGGACATTATGAAGAATTTCTTCACAGAACAGGCTATTAGACATTGGAATGGGCTGCCCAGGGAGGTGGTGGAGTCACCTGGAGGTGTTTAGTGAAAGACTGAACGCAGGCTTCAGTGCCATGATGTGGCTGACATGGTGGTGTTCGATCATGGGTTGGACTCGATGATCTCAGAGGTCTTTTCCAACCTAATTGATTCTGTCATTCTGAAAAGCCATTCTTTTCCTTCACCTGGTTAAAAGCTTTTTCTAAAAATCCCTTCCCACCAAGGTAAAGTTTTTCCAGTTTTACAGGAGATTTTAAAAGGCACCTTATGGCTCAACCCTCTGCACACAAAACTCTTCATGTAGGTACAAAGCCATCTTGTTTTCCTAGGAATATGAATAGGAATCAAGAGAGCACAGATAGTGCAAAATTACATCCTCTGTTTAAATTTTCCCCCCTTCCTCTCTTCCTTTAAGGTTCTAAAATAATCTTGTGTGCAAGTAGAGACTTGCTTTAGCTCTTGTCAGAAATTCACGTTTTAATATTAGCTTCTTTCTGTTTTGTTTGGGTTCTCTCATTTTCTTTTGCTGGTAAAAACTTAATGAAAGGTAGCCTGACAGAAAAGGCTGTGATCCAAGCTGTGCATAGTTTACTGCCACTAAAGTCCTTTGAGCCTTAGAGCTCATCCTTATCACTGCTATTGGATATAACAGCATTTTCAGATTACTTTCTGGCATCAATTTTCACACATGATTGACAGATGTAATAAACAGATAGGCAAGAAACTCAGCTTGTTGCAGGACAATGGAGATGTGCATTAGAAGCTTTCTGAAATGCAGAATGTTACTAAAAGCCATAACCTGATATCAGCAGTGAAGATGGCTGCAAACCACTCATGCACATCAGTTCTTAATATTTCATTTTTGTTTTTTGCTTACCTTTTGTAATAGATCAGCACTCATGTCCTCAGGGCATTTTTTGCATACCAGGGGCCTCCAGGACATGGAAACCAATTAAGGACATTGATATTCTTGCTTCAACATTAAGCCAGGGAAAGAACTGACAGGAATTTCAAGTTCACTGTGCATGCAGGAGCTGGTTATCATTTCCATATGGCTTTCAGACTGTCTCACACTAAAACCCACACCTGAGGGAGACCCAGAAGAGCCTGGGGCACAATTTGCTCAAAACTGCTTTTGATTCCCACCAGCATAATTTATTGGAAACATTCTGCTTTTTTTGGAAACATTCACAGCCAATCTGGGAGCTCCTGAAACATGTTCCTACAATGTCAAAGAGATTTTGAAAGACAGAGCTTAAAGTAGCCATGGCTGGACAAAGTACCTTGTGACTGTCCTTGCAGCAGGTCCCAGATCATGCATGCACTTGTGTTTTCAGTCACTTCCTTTTTGGGTTTGGGTTGTTGGTTTTTTTTAATATTGGACATTTAGAAGTCCCTCTGCCAGGCCAAGCTGGAGTCCCAGTATCCCAGCCTTGCCCAAGCAGGATTGCACCAAGCTGAGCAGCTGCTGCTCACATTCCCCAGCTGATGCTCGATGGAATGCTGTGTGACAGGAAGGAGAAGGTGGAAGAAGGAGATCCTTAAGGATTAAAGAGGTGATTATCCCTATGATCTCTCACCTCAGTGCCCTTTGCAGCCTGGCCATGTCCTCAGGCTCTGCTCAGGAGCATAATGTCGGCTCCAGTGTCATTATGTGAACAGATTTTTCCTTCCTGAAAGAGGAGAGAGGCATAGTGCTACAGATTTCAAGGATTATTGGAGAGTAGCTTGGTATTTCTAATTTTGTCTTGCCTCTTTTATCCTCACCAGCAGCTCCTCAGTAACACAAAGCTTGCATAAATATAAACACTGTATTTCTCAGGAGGAACCCCATAAATTAATGGAACAAAAAATATTTTATAAAAATGTCAACCTTCATTTGCTATGTGTGTAAGGTCCAATAGCTGTATTATAGATGACAACATTATGTAATTACATTGCTGTTTTAGCTGTTCTCATCCCAGTGGCAAATCTCATTCCCGAAAATTTCTGACTAAATAAAAGGAGTTGCTCAGATCACTTTCAAGGTGACATTATAGTGTGAGCCACCCTCTTCTTGCACCTTTTCAGTCTCCCATCTATCCCCATTTCAGCTCTAGGCAAGTGAAGACTTGACTTGCTCTTTCACCAGCAGTTTCTGTGTATGATTACATGGCTGCAGTGTTCCTCTGCAAAAGCCATTGTGTTTCGGGGAGAGGTGAAGTGGTGCTGGTTACACTGCACTCTGTACTTCCAGGTTGCCCAGATACACATCTGAGATAAGGGACTGGGGCTGTTTCTGATGAATATACCAATGTTTGCTGTCTGTGCAGCAGCAGAGATAGACCTGCACTGCTCCAAGAGCAGCATCTAATGAGAGCCCATGGCTGTGAAGAGTGGGTAGGCAAACATTCATCTTGCTGACCTTGGCTATCTACGAGATACAGCTCTGATCTGACTGCCTTGTCCCTGCTCCCTCTGTACTTGGTGGAGAGGTTAATAAGTCCCTCCAGTTTCAGACACCTCTCTCAGGCTGAGATTAATCATCTCAGGTGATAATCATTCTCTGTTGGCTCTAGTGGAAGCTGATGTGGATTAGATAGTAATGTTTCAGATGACTGATTTCCTTATACCATCAGGTTTGGTAAACTGAAGTCTTCTGTACAGAAAAGAAACAGCCAAAGCCATTATTTCATGATGCATGGTGCCAGGTAGGGTGACTGTCAAGTAGCCACACATCTTCATTTCTTGTACACCCAGCTTGGGAACAGGAATAGGAAATTGGATTGTGATTCTTGCTCTTCTGTAATTTCTTCAAATAGCAGATTGATAAGTGAGCACAAAATGGATAATCACAAACATGTGACAATCCATTATATCGCAAATTATAATGAAGGGATTCTTTTGGTTGGGGTTTTCTTATATTACATAGAATATTAAGTCTGGTTTTAATTGTTGAGGCTAAAGAAACACATAGCATCTGATTTGTCTCTTAATGACTGAATATCTAGCAGCGCTGTAATATTGCCAATTCCTTCTGACCCTGTGGAAGAATAATCACAAAAACAACAATACTCAGGGCTCAAGGTGAGATTATCTGTCATTCTCAGCAGCAGGAGCTTCTCAGAATGTTAATCAATGCTGTTTCCAAGCTTGGAGCCATTTACTTCCAGGAGAAAGCACCTAAACTCTTCAGTCCTAAATTAAGTTGTCCCAGTGGAACATCTTTCCTTCAGGGTCTGCTCCTTGTACCACTGCAAGCCCACATGTAACTGTCAAGGGCTTAGCAGCCCCTCTTCACTCTTAGAATTTACACTTACTATCAGTGAAACAACAGAACAGGTTGCTCAGAGAGGTGGGAGATGTCCCATCCCTGGTAACATCCAAAGTCAGATGGAGCAGGACTCTGAGGCACCTGATGTTGTTGAAGATATCCCTGCACCTTGTAGGGGGTCGAACCAGATGGGCTTTAAGGATCCTTTGAACCCTAACTGTTCAACGATTCTATGAGCAGTGATCATGGTCAAAATTGGCAAAATTGAAATGAGAAATTAGGACAGGTCATTTCTGTGTTCTGGCTGGGAAGATGTATTGATATTGGCTTGGGTGCCTTCATGCTATAAGGTCCTGGTACTTGGCATTAAAGATTCTGCCACAGTATAGGTGATGTTTTCATGCCCCATAAACAACCAGTAAGTTAAAAAAAAAAAAAAAAAAAGAAACCTGAAGACCTGAAGCCTGCAAACAGGAAAAGCTCATAAAATCTGGCATAATCATGTGGGTTTGGCCAGTCTCTAAATCAGTCCTTTCCTTCGTGGTTTGTTCAGACACCAGCTGGTGTAAAACCTCCCATAATCTGCTGGGACATTTTAATATTCCTGTCACAGGCTCTGCTGCACCAAAGAGCATGGGGTGGCTCCTCCTTCCCAAAGGGTCCCTCCAAACACAGGAGCATGGCAGGAGAGCAGAAGCTCTCTGTGTGCTCCATTCAAGGAGTAAGGGGCTGAAACCAGGAGTAGCCATTTGCTGACTGGTTTATTTTCACAGCACAGCATTTAGAGGAAGAATTTGACTTCACTTGTGGGAAAGGACCAATATATAATTTTTCCCAACTTTTAGAATTTAAGCCTTGTTTAAAGAACTTTAATGAGGATTAAGGATTAAATTAAAGACACTTTAAGGTATGAAGAAATGCTGCAGCATCTGCATTTTCATCACCTAGAAATAAAACCAAGCAGCAGGACCATGGAAAAGCAGCATAAAAAATTCCACAAATAGAGTATTTTCCGATTTAATTATATATTTTATGAACAGGAATCTGCTTATTTTTTGGGGAACTGCAATTAGAATTTACATATTCTGCTTGTAAACAGTTTTTGGGGCAACTTATCTCTGTTTACAAATGACAGTTTTCTTCTAAGCATTTGCTGAGTTTATTGAACAGCTATGTGATAAACACAGGTTAGAGGGCATCAAGACTCTTAACACTGCATCTCTTATTTTCCAGTTTTCTCCTCCCCTGTGTTTTTTCTGGTTTGGGTTTTTTGACCTCCTAATGCCTTTGCTCCCTTACCTGAAGCATCAAGAAGCATACCAAATCCCCATGGGAGAAAGGTACTCCTTAAAACTTGTTTTGGTTTCCAATGCAGCAGCAGCACAAAGTTAGAGCACTTTTTGACACAAATAACCTCCATCTTTAACCTGCAGCCCAGCTTTCCGTAGTGTTCAGTAGTTTTGCCATCATGTCAAGGAAAAAAGTATTCCTGAATTTTTCTTCTTTGGGGCAAATAAGAAAGCATTTGGCAAGGAAAACCACTTAAATATCAGAATTATGGCTTCTTTTTCTTTTTCTTTTTCTTTTTCTTTTTCTTTTTCTTTTTCTTTTTCTTTTTCTTTTTCTTTTTCTTTTTCTTTTTCTTTTTCTTTTTCTTTTTCTTTTTCTTTTTCTTTTTCTTTTTCTTTCCCTTTTTTCCTTTTCCTTTTCCTCTTTTCCTTTTCCTTTTCCTTTTCCTTTTCCTTTTCCTTTTCCTTTTCCTTTTCCTTTTCCTTTCCCTTTCCCTTTTTCCCTTTTCCTTTTTCCTTTTTCCTTTTTCCCTTTTCTTTTTCTTTCTTTTTCATCTCTCCTACTTCAGTCACTTTAGCAAGATGCTTGGTTCTAAGTGTTGGTGTTTGAAAGCAGTATTTTTAATTTTATTTTTTTTAAATGGATGTCATTAGCTGTAGGAGCTCCTGGGGGACATTTTCATTGTGTGTGAGTCTTACTGGTCTCCCTGTTGGAGATGCATTCCTAAACATAAACTTTTGGCATCTGCCATAATGAGTCTTTCTGACAAAACAGAGAGGAGCTGCTCTGGGACCAGGGCCTGGGGAGCACCAGCCCTGTGCTGTCTCTGGGGGATGTTGGCTGCCTGTCACACATCCCCTGTGGGCCTTGGGAAAGTCATTTGAGAATGGTCCAAAGGCAGGGAGTTTCACAGGTTTGTGAATCTGCAGAGAGACTGTGCTTGTCAGCGAGTGCTTCCTGCTCCTGTAGGAATTCCCTGATTGAATTTATCTTCAAACTTTGTTATCTCTTTGAGTAAAACTCATGTAAACCTGTCTTAACTTTAACATGCCCTGTAACACTACAGCTCTCAGTTCTCGTTCCCCTGGTTCATTACTATTCATATCAAGGAAACCTTGGTGTTCTGGAGGAAGCACAAAACCTGGAGTTTACATATTTATTTTCCCTCTATATCATTACATAAAGAGTACAATAGAGGAAACAGGATTTAATTTCTGACTCACAAATGCCACTACCTCAGCAATACAGCAATACCTAAGCTGGCTGGATGTGAGAGTCCAGATCCCAATGCAGTTTAATTGAATATGCTGATTATTAGTTCCTGCAACCTGAGCTGTCAGTCAGAGTGGAGCTGTATTGAACAGTGGCAGTGACCAGCTTGTGGCTTCTCACCCCAGATTCTGTGACACCTCCTCACAATTCCTGTTGGTGCATCCATGCTTACAAGGCAGGCGTATTTAGACTGGGGAAGTTCTTATGTAGAGCTCAAATATTGCTTACAGACATCTGGAAGCCCTGGGGAATAATAACACAGTACTGGCACTCAGGCCAGGCTTCCAGAGTCTAATCAGGTCCAGCATGTGGCCAGCTTTTAAGTGCTGTGCTCTCATTTAGCCTGTGCAAGAAAGAGCCTTGAAGAGGCACACTCACATCAGGGATGCTGCAGCTCAACCAGATGAACAGAATTGTGACAGACTAATTCTCCATGTAGTTTGAGCAGGATTGAGGTGCCTAAACATAAACATCTAGGGGACCTCACCACATCTCAACTGCTGTTTTTAGTGAGGGTTTCTGTTTGTGCAGAACAAGCGGGAAATGCTGCTTGGAATTGCCTAAGGGAATTAGAAAGGGCTCTAGACTCCAATGTAGAGATATTTCAATGGCAGCAACACTAGATGAAGAAAAACTCCTAAATCTACTTGAGCTTGATCAAGAAGTGTGGTTCACAAACTTCAGTGATCTACTAAAACATCTTGACAAAGCTAGGCTGCTTAAACCCAAACTAATCCATTGTAAATTTTGTCTTTTAAGACAGGGTTAAGAACCTGTGTACCAATGTCCATTCTATTGCCAGAACAATGAGAGATACATTTAAGAATTTATCAAAAATTTAGCAGATCCTAACATGGGATTATTCCAGGGTTTCCCAGCTGCAAGTTCTTGGCCAGGTACTTTCTTCATGGATCCTTATTTTGATCCACATGTGATGGATTTTTGCTCTGTGACAGCACTTTCCTTGCAATAGAGGTTCTGGATTAGTCCAAGCTTGTGAGTGACTGTCCTGCAGCCTGTGGAGCCACATCTGCTATGGAAATGTGTGAGAGTAGAAGCAGGTACCCCCATTGTTCAGAGAACCAATTTCAGATAAGATCCAGCATTTGTCTGTCTGAAAGTCCCTGGTGCTCCTGATGAAATTAGGAAATTAGTTAGAATTAGTTAGGTCTGGTTACCTTTTTATCACACAGATCAGAACTAGCCAGATTCCAAACAGCTCTGCTAGGGAAAGGGAGAAGGTGGGGAAGGGGAGAAAACTTAGTGATGTGTGAAATGACATTTCAATGAGAAATCTGCCATTGAGCTGACAGCTGAAATCTAAATTTTGCAAAGATGAGGAGCATGGAGTTACATGGGCAGACCTTACCTGCTGTAAGGGCTTGGATTTTTGAGGTATGAACTGATTTGGAGATGACAGTTTTACAGGGCATCAGACCCAAGTGGTGGGAGGAATGGCCCAGCAAGGGGAATATTCATAGATTGTTCCCATGTTTTGTGTTATGATATGAGCTTTTTTGAATGCATTTGTGTGATAAATAAATAAATGGATGAAGTACATCACTGTCACCAAGGGACTTTTCTGATATTTATCAGAGAGACATGCTGTTTTTTTTCTTTTGAATAGCAATGCTTTTTGCTGATGACAGATTCCTGTAGGAGATTCTCGAATTCTTAAAGGAGAACTGAAGAAATTTTTCAGCAGAATTAGAACATAACAAGTGACATATTACAATGTTTTTGCTGAGTTAGCAGCTCCAATAAACGAAGAAAGTTAGATATAGAAAAAATCCAATGTATGTCTGAAAGTCTTGAGGCAAGTCTAATTTCTGAGACATAAGAATCAAGATGTATTACATTGTCATCTCTATTTAAATTGGAATGGAGTGTTTTATACCATTGAATAACTATTGAAGTTGCTCTGATATTTATAGCCATTTTCATAGCATTTTATTGGGTCTTACTGCTGATAACCTTAAATGGATTTCAGTGGTCACCACATTTTTTCTTGTGGAGCGAGGTCTGATCTCTGGTTTCACATGGTATTTTTTTAGGAATCAAATTCTGTACTATTCAGATTTCCTCTGACATGTTGTGCTAAACTGACAGTGCCCTGCCCTGCCTATAGAAATGCACTTGGAGTACTGTATCCAGTTCTGGGCCCCTCACTTTAAGAGGGACGTTGAGTTACTTGAGCGTGTCCAGAGGAGAGCAACGAAACTAATAAGGGGCTTGGAACACAAGCCATATGAAGAGCGACTGAGGGAGCTGGGGTTGTTCAGCCTGGAGAAAAGGAGACTAAGGGGTGACCTCATCACTCTCTACAACTTCCTGAAGGGTGGCTGTGGTGAGCTGGGGGTCGGCCTCTTTCTCCGGGCGACAACGGATAGAACAAGAGGACACAGTCTCAAGTTGCGTCAAGCTAGATGTAAGTTAGAAGTAAGAAGGAAATACTTCACAGAAAGAGTGGTCAGAAACTGGAATCATTTACCCAGTGAGGTGGTAGAGGCATCATCCCTTGAAGAATTTAAAAAAAGACTGGATGTGGCACTTGCTGCCATGATCTAGTGAACAGTTAGAACATCGGCTGGACTAGATGATCTTATAGGTCTCTTCCAGTCTTGAAAATTCTGTGATTCTGTGAAATAGAGAGGCAACACATGGGTGCTCCAGACTGTGTAGAACTGATTAAGAATTCGGTAGGCACAGTGAGTTCCTGTTAGTTACTTCATAAAGTTCCTCAGCACAACCCTACACCAGAGATCAGGCTGTATCACTCAGCTTGGCCTGCAAACTTTCCTGCCTCTTGTTAGCGCCAAAAAATTGTTGGGTTTATCCTGCACAGCTTTGCTTTCTGCCATGCAGCAGCACTCTTGTCTCAAAGAAAAATTTATTAGCCATTCAAGTGGCTTATAATGTGTCAACTGGGTCCCCCTGCCCCATTCCTATTCTTCAAAAAGGAAAGGAAAGGAAAGGAAAGGAAAGGAAAGGAAAGGAAAGGAAAGGAAAGGAAAGGAAAGGAAAGGAAAGGAAAGGAAAGGAAAGGAAAGGAAAGGAAAGGAAAGGAAAGGAAAGGAAAGGAAAGGAAAGGAAAGGAAAGGAAAGGAAAGGAAAGGAAAGGAAAGGAAAGGAAAGGAAAGGAGGAAAAGAAGTGAGAGTTGAGGTCTTCTAGCATGAGTGAAAGGACAGAAGTTCAAATATAGGACTTGTATTAAGCATCATCTGATCAGCCAGGAGTATTCCCTTAAAGGAGACAGAATGAAAACAAAAGGAAATATTCAACAATTAATAATTAAAAGAGATCTTTAACCTTGTTTATCACTGCTTTGTAAAATGATGCACTGGGCAAACTCCTCCTTCTTTACTTTGTCTTTCCTTAGTCTTGTTCCCAGTTCTGTGTCTGCATTTTGCAAGTACAGGAGATTTTAGAAAGTAGAGTTTTCTATTGCACAGTTGTACATACATTTTCTGATCTGACACAAACCAAGGATCTCTGACATCTGAAAGAATCTGAAAGTCTCAGAGACTCAGATGTAGCCTTATGGCTCTGAATGCCAACCATGCAAAGGTGATAGAATGAGGTGTAGTTCTCCATCAGCTGCTCCCATTTTACAAACTGGAAAGGAGATGAAGTTAAGTATGTGTTTCTGAATTAGGTTTCAGGACATGTGGCTTCAATTCCCAGGCTGCCAGCAAAGTTGTTGAGTTGTCATCCTTGAGGATATTTAAAAGTGTAAATGTCACAATGTAGGGCCATAGTTTGGTGATAGATTTAACAGTTGGATGTGATGATTTATAGTTCTTTTCCAAGCTAAAAAATTGTATTATTACAAGATTCATTGTGGAATTTTTGCAGGACTGGGAAAGTAGTTTATTATAATGAAGCCTCAATTGACTATTGTTAATCTGTTAATAGTGATGATGCTGTCCTGTGTTCCAGGAATGTTACTGTGGCCTTAATCTATCACTCTGTATAGGTAGTTTAACAATATAGGTTATATGGTAAGGCTCTTTCTTCAGAGAACAATTTAATGGTCATAGCATCAGATGAAAACTCAAAGCATTGTTTTATATTGAAATAATTTTCAAAAATAAAAAGGTATTTAATCTCCTTTTTTTTTTTTCTCAGGTTTTCCATAAAAACCTTACAGTTTTCAAAGGAAAAAGTCTTCATCAAAACATAATGTATGTATTAGCTAAAATAATTGCTCACTGATAAGTAAACTCCTCATTTCTTTGTAGTTTCTGAGCTCCTGGCTTCCCTCTTTCGTCCCTGCTCCATATGTGTAGTGACTTCTTTGGGTGTGTGTGATGCAGAGAACTCATTTAATCTTCCCAACTGTTTTAGAGCTTCGCTTATATAATTCTCTTCCATATCAACATTATTTTTTAATCAAATTGATAAGTACTCACAGAAGGCGGGTTCCCTCCCACCCTCCCTTCGGGTATACAAAGAACTTAAACCTGTTGTTTATTCCTGTTTCCCAAAGCCAAATCTTCAGTTCAAGCAGATGGCATATTTTTATATTTGGAGAGGTTCGACCTCTGCACACAATGAGAGGGGGTAAGGACAGAAAAGGAATGGAAAAGCTGACTTACATCCTTGGAACAGTATTGGCCTGCCACTCTCAGTTTGCAGAGCTGTAAAATTCAGTAAGAAGCTGTGAGCACCTCTTTATTTCCTTCACTCAAAACCTCTTTCCTCCTTGCTCCCGCTTTTTAAATGATCTGGGTTAAAAGAGGTCAGGCAGAACATTTCTGCTTCACACTGCCTTAGGACAGGAGAAGGCTTCAAGCAGTGTCCAAGGGACCCATTTGTGGTGGGTTGGTGTGCTCAAATTCACCACTCTCCTGCTCTGATAAACACAGTGGTCATTTACATGCAAGTGCCAATCTGGTTCTCATTTAAAATTCTTCAAAGAAGTTTCCAAGTTTCAATTGCTGTAAAACAGAAACTCTCTTCTCTCTCTGCCCCTTCTACTTCTAGCTGGCTGGTAGATTGCTGATTCCTTGTCTTTCACTGTGCTGGAACTCTACCAGCAAGAATATAAATACTCATTGTTTAAATCTTGTTTGCATTAAACTAACATCAAAATGTTGTGGCAACATTAAGGGAAGAGAGAAACAGTGATAGGAAACTTAAAAATTAAATCTCCCACCAGAATGCAATTAACCTGCTGCTCACCTTCTCCTCTATGGACTGTCAGAAGGAAACTTTCCACTATTTATGTCAGGGCAACGTAAACATTTTTTTTCTTTCTTCCTTATCATATGTCCAGATACAAACAGATTTCTGGTGATACTCAGCTGTTGAGTTCACCCGTGCTTTAAAGCAGACCTTCCCTGAAGGTCACTGCAAGCTGGGAGAGTATTCCACAGAAATATCCCTGCAGAATTGTGTTAACTCTGTATTTGGCCCTTGCTGTTTGCTGTTGGGTCAGGATCCTGTGGTCAATTCACAGCTGGGCTGATGCTTCCCAGCTGCTGCTCTGTGTCTGAGGGCTAAAGAAGCTTTCAGTGCAATGTCAGGAGCACAGTGACTTTGCTTTACATGGGTGCCTGCATCTCCTGGCAGTGGCTTGCTGCAGGTCAGGACCTGTGAGAGTTTTGATTTCTAATACAAGTGACACATTATGGTTAGATGCCAAGTAAATAGATCTGAGAGATCAAAATCCCATATTTCCTATCCAGTGGTGTGGAAGGACTGCCAAATATGGACACATGTTCTCTTTTTAGATCCGATGTTGAGACTGAAGAGAAGGAGCAGAAGTGCAAAAGCACATCAAGGCTGGCCTTTATAATGAGGAATTATACGGATATATGAATGCACTTTCTTATTCTTCTGTTTCTGGTCCCTTCTGATTTTTTTTAAAACTGTAAAGAGTCAAAAGAGTTAAAGAAGAAAATACGCCCAAAAAAGTGAGATATAACATTTAAAATAATTTTTAAAATTTATTATTATATTACTAGGGTTCATACAACATTATTTCTTGGGATCAGGTGGCTTCAAACACAAAAATAGAAAAGTTGCCTTTTTTTTTCTGAAGCCTTCCCATGTAAATATAAGAAACTATATGGAAAATTCAGTAATAGGAAAATATAAAGGAAAAGCATGTCAAAAATTGAGTAGCAGGTAAAAGAACTTAGTATTACAACATATTCACACACGCATATATTTTGGTTATTTATTCTTTTGTAAAGCAATTTTCTTTAAAAATATATGCACACAGAGGAAAAATTATTTTTCAAGATCCTTTTTTTTTTTTTTTTTTTTTTTTTTTTACAATAAAATTGCCACTTGTCAACTCAAAAAATCTCAGAAGGTTTTTTTAGCTGACAAGTAGCTAATTCCACTACTGATGAACCTACAAGGCTGAGCAAATCTCTTAGCTTCTTCTGCCCTCATTTCAGCTTGCAGAAGTGGTCTGTTGCTGATAATTCTAGTATTTGCCTCTTGGTCAAAGTGTATCTTATCTACCTCCTGCTATGCTACATGTCTGTGCAGCCCAAAGGGTGGATGTGCCCCAGACTTTGCTGTCATTGTAGTGCTAAGAAAAATTAAAAACCATATTAAGAACAACTGGAAGCAAAGCTAAGGTAAAATTTTTGTTAACCACAATTCTACTTTGTGGGCTATTCATATTAAACTGGATTTTAACAGACAAAAATCAGAATAATGCTATTAGGTCCAAAAAGCTGTTCCAGTTTACCTTACATAATACATAAACTTACTGGCTGAAGAAATCTTAAGCACACAGTTTTTGCAGCTATGAGGTTTTTTCCTCATTTTTTCCCCCAAAGAACTGGAAGAAAATTTACAGTCTACCAAGAGGACATCTAACATATTAAATTAGATCACAGACCAAATATATTAGATCAACATCTGTGCTCCCAGAAGAGGCTTGCATACTGTCAATAATACAACCTGACAGCTTTAGGATCAATCATCTTATTAAAACTTTCTTCTCTCTCTTTTTCCACTCTATCACTCCTTGAAGGAGCTTGGCAAGGTTTATTTTTTGGCTGGTAGCTTGCTTTTTTCTGCTTCAGAATTTCTCTCACTAATACTTCCATAAGAAATAATTTGCCTCAAATAGCTTGCATTAATCTGGGACACAATAATGAATAAATATTTGGAATAAATAATGCATAATGTCTAAGTCTGATAATTATCTTAATGATGACTGACATCCTCCTAGCACCTTCCAATCCCAAATCCCAAGGCACTTAATTGAGTGACTACAGATTTGGAGGCTGGGGGAGAAGATGGGGAAAGATGCTGAGCTGCAGCAAGCTGTCAAAGCTCTGATGTTGGTTGGGCCTCTTCACCATGCACACAGTCTGCTTTTTTTGGCAGGACCCTCACTGTTAGCTATAAAATAGGATGCTTTTTATTATGAAAATGGCTCTCTAATTTCTTTTTTTTTTTGTGTGGTGGCTTACTGGGCAAAGAGATGTAAAAGGACTCTACTTGGAAGAACTTGCAGGGTAGTAGGAAGATCCATAGCCATGATATTTTCTGAAAAATCCTTTCCTTTGGATTTTTTCTCCTGAGAATCTGAGAGGCCTCAGGAACAAAATGTAAGCAATGATTATCTGCTGCTGTGGAATGCAACAGGTGCATCTGTGATTGGTCTCATGGGGTTGTTTCTAATTAATGGCCAATCACAGTCAGCTGACTCGGACTCTGTGTCCGAGACACAAGCCTTTGTTATTCATTCCTTTTTTTTCTATTCTTAGCTAGCCTTCTGATGAAATCCTTTCTTCTATTCTTTTAGTATAGTTTTAATATAATATATATAATAAAATAATAAATCAAGCCTTCTGAAACATGGAGTCAGATCTTTGTCTCTTCCCTCATCCTCGGACTCCTGTGAACACATGGTCACAAGGGTGCACCAGAATTCAGGGTACCAAAACTTCTGGGTTCCACCTCTTGATGCAAAAGATGTTCACTGTGGGTTGGTTTTTTTGTCCTCTCAGCTGGCAGCCCTCACAAGTAAACACATTCTGTTCAAAGCTGGGAGGTGTCACACTGACCCTTGGTTACACCTTTCTCAGCAGCCTATTCAGCTCTGTAAAGTTTGTGGATCTTCTACAAGTACCATGGAAACGCTTGAAGCTCAGGTCTCAGGGATATGTCAACAATTTTAAAAGTCTGCTTTGTCCCCAGCTAAATTCTAATGGAAGGAGAAAATCTTCCAGATAATATAGGGTTGCCTCTGAACCCATATGTTCTGGAGCAGATCTATACCAGAGGAGCACAGCAGGGACTTGTTCAGGGAGGGGTACAGATTTATCATCAGGGTCACAGCCTTTGACAAGTCATACACATCCTCCATTTCACAAATGCTTCCATGGAACTGTCCACAGGAGGAAAGATAATACAATGATTTGCCTATATAAGCATGACAGACAGAAATACAATGTGCAGCTGGAGAGTGATAAGGGAAATTGATTTCTTTTTCCTATTCCTTTGCACTTTGTTTCTCCTGCTTGGCAGCAGCAGTTCTATTCATCAGTACATTTCCTCCTCCTCAAATATGGGAATTTTCCAATGGGCTTGAGCCTGCTGCAGGTGTGTATATATTGAATAATCTGCCTCTTTAAAATAGAACTGAATTTTCATTCAGATCTGCTCTGTGTTGTATAAGTTACTGGAACATTTTCCTTTTTTCTTTATATTTTTCACCAAGCTGTAGGACTCAGAGCATTGTTCTGTCGTACAACTGTCCTAATCAGCTGCTGATTTGGAGAGACACGTGTCACCAAATCCATGGGGCTTCTTGCCAGCTCTTCTTGGTGTGCTAGACATGGTATTAAACACTTAACCACCCTTAAGATTTCTGTGCAGCCTCTGCTTGTGTTTAGGCTGCAGATGAAGCAATGTCAACACAAGCATGATAAATTGGAGGTTTCTTCCCGGAGCACTTGCACTCACACAAACAAACACTTCATTAGCAAGACGATAAACAAAACAAAACCCACAGCAGTCCCCATGAATGTGTCAGGAAATTGCTTCAGGGTGAGAAAACATGCTCTGCATCAACTTTAGGGTATCATGGGACGTGCTGCCAGGCTGGAAGCACCTCTTGGCGTGCTGCCCCTGTCAGAGGCAGCTGCAGAGGGGAAATTCCGCCCTTGCCCAAAGGGCAGGTCCTGCTGGCACATTTCTGGCTCCTGCAGCTCCCCAGGATTTGGTTCTTGGCCTGTAAACCAATCCTGTGGAATTACTCCAGATGGAGTAGCTGGAGTTGGTGAATTCTGCCACATGTGGGCTCACTCTGAGGACGGTGTCCCCCCTTCCATTTTAGCTTTAAGGTTCAAAATTCTGCTACAGGAACTGTAGGGACAAGGGAAAATCTGGGTTCTCTTAGGTGCAAGAAGTACAAGAGATGTAAAAAGTCTCTAATTAAAAGTTTCAGTGCTGTTTATATTTCTACAATCACTTTGGTGAGAAGGGCTTAGGAAATGCACACAAACAAGTCCCATTAGGATATATGTTTTTTCCCTATGATTTTTCCTCTTTTAATTTTTAACTGTAATTTAAATTGTTAACTAATTTAACAGTTTTGCTATTGAAAACAGCAGGACAAGTTGTAACTATGGGATTCAGCTCTTTTCCCCACTTATCTGTCCAGCTGCCTTGACTTGTTAAAAGGTAAGGCAAAGTAATTTTATTTTTTGTTGCCAAAGTGGTCTAAGATGCATCTTGATTTTCTGGAATAGGTATTTTTACATTATCTTTGTCTCAGACTGTGCAGCTACTAATTTCAAATCTTGCAAATGTAAAGAAAATTAAATGCAAGAGAAGAGAGAAAAAAGCAGGACTGAAACTCATTCATACAGGAGAATTCGGAGCTGAAAGTGGGAGAAGGAAAAAATATTGAGCTTCAAGTATTTAAAAATACAAAATAAAAGAGGAAAAGCAAATTATATGTTAAATTCCAGGAAATAAAATTAATACAGTATTGGTAGATTGTAAGTATATTTCCTTTAAGGAGATTTTGAAAGGATTAAGACTGGATTTTTTGATGTGACTTATTTTTCTCTGTGACTTATCAGATAACTGGTTCATATGCTAACTTTAGATAGTGTGATGCTTATATCCTCTAGAATCAAGGAAGCTTAGGATATTTTCAGTCATCCTTTTCACTTGCTGATTCTAAGTATTTCATTAGGAGAATTCAGTGGAACTAAAAAAAGGCACACTTCTTTCAAAAAGCGTTTTTCTTCATAAGGACTTGAACAAATTTGCCACTGCTGACAACTTTAAATGTCTTATGTAAATATTTTTCTGAACCAATATAGCAAGGTAGGAACACTGCCTTTTTTGGAAGCATAATCCATATACATTTGTGTTCTTCTGAAACATTTTGTGGTTTTTTTTGGGTTTTTTTTTGGTTTTCTTTTGTTTTTGCTTTTGGGTGTTTTGTTTGGTTGATTTTTTTCTTTTTTTTTTTTTTTTTTTTTTTCTTTTTTTTTTTTTTCCCTTACCACCTGCTGCATGCTTGAGTGAAGCTGCCTTTAAATTGGTAAAGGCTTACAGGTGTGGTTTTTGGTCTTGCAGCTGTATCATGGTGACCTGTCTCTGTTTGCCTGCTTCTACCTAGTGAGTATTCTATTTCATTTTATGGGGGTTTTTTTCCCAGTTTAGTTTTTGTTAGTGTTTTTTGATGTTTGTTTGGGGATTTTGTTTCTTGATATTTTAATTCGTGGTACTTTGGTGGTTCTGAGCTTGTTGTTCCAGAGTACGCAAACATCCAACTGAGTTTGTTATGGGGTGAAATAAGTAACTGCTTGAAGTGTCCCAGTGTTCTTATTGCATAAGAAGCCTGAATCTTTCACTGTGAGTGAGACAACCTTTGTGGCTTTAGCATTAGAGGAGGCTGGTACTTAAATGTTATATGTAGTATGGTTTCTTTAAACAAGGCATTGAAATAAAAGGCATGAATTCAGGAAAATGTATGTTGGACCTGTAAAGCAATCCTTTAGACATACAGTTGAATTATTTGTCTTGACAGATAGGCTTCAGACATTTTACTATGTGGTTGCATATGCTTTCAAAGACTTCCTCTGAATTTTTAAGCTTCAGTTGCTTTGAAGATGTGTTTTATACTATGCAGTCCTATATTCAAGATTCTGTCCCTTCAGTCTTTACTCAACTAGATATTTCTCTTTCCTTTTTCATTTCTTGTCTCTTTCTTTAATTCAGATTCACAGAAGTACATGCTTCTTATTGCTGAAATCTCTTTTTCTTTGTCTTTTTTTAAAGATTATGTATGTAATCCTGTGTCATGGGGGGGACTCAACTAATGAGGAACCTGGAAATCTGAATCTGTAGTAACAAATGTTCTAAATTTCAGATAGATTTTCTTTCATTCATTCATTTTTCTCTTCTAAAAAGGATCAAGCATGACTAGGGAATGATTTTTATTTTCTTTACTATAAAAAAATATTTGAGAGTGTTATGTGGGGTTCTTGCAGGTTAATAAATTAAATACCTGTAATGAACTGCAAAAAGAATATGGGAGTGATCACATCAGAAATGTCTACAGTTGTAGCCCTGTACTGGAGAAGTTCAGTACTTTGTACCATTTAGCTTCTCGTTTATTATATCACTTGTATTAAATCTAATTGTGTTCAAGCATTTAATTAGTCACTGCACATGAGAAAAAACCCAATTCCTTTAATTTTATGTTTTAAATATCACCAAGACTCGTTGTCAGAGAACTAACTCTCTGTATAGAAGTTTGGTGCTGTGACTGCTGTGTATTTACATCACAAATAAAGAATTATAAAATAAGACTTTAGAGAGAACTATCTATACCAGATGAACTAATTCCACAATGTTTTGTATTCCATGTGTGAATAATAGTTCAGCAACATTCTTTTTCAGCTTTTACCAAGCTTTACCTTCTGTGTTTGCATTTGGTATGATGTTGGAAGTTCACACCATCAGAGTCTTTTTCCCACTCCCCTCCCAACAATATGGTAGGATTTTTACAGGGATTTATTTAGCACTTCACTGGGAATCTGACTCTTCTGTTTTTGCACTTACTTTTCTTACAGTTTTTGGTACTTATTATTGCCTGAATAAAGTCAAGGTCTCTGGCATTTAACAACAGAAAACTGTGCTTAAAATAACATTAGTGTTGTAACACACCAATAAATCCTGAAGAATTCATTTGAAAGGCTGAAATTATATTCTTAGTTTATGTGCTTTTGCTTTCCCTTGTTAAGAACAGTGGTAATGAAGTATCATCCTTAAATTTGAATTGCCCAGCATCTGTTGGTTTGTGGCACAGCTCAACCTTAGCATTATTTAAATGGGGTTTTTTTGTGCATCTGAATATTAAATGGTGACCTGAAGATTCAATCCAGCAGTCAGGACTATGGTAGTTATAAGATTACAATTTCTCTGTGCTCATTTTGTGTTCATACATCTAACTAGTTCAGTAAACAAATAAACAGAAAGAATCCAACAAAAAACCCTAACAAACCAAAAAGACAAACAAAAAAACCCCACAAAATCCAAAAGACACCCTCACCAATAAAACCCATGGAGAAGGGAATCCAGGTTATATTTGTGGAAATACTGTGGAGGCAGGGTTATCAGTCTGTTTTCTTCCTTTAAACTTTCAAATTAAGTCCCCAGAGCAAGGATACTTTTAACTTCTCACACTGCCCAGTGTTAGGTTTGCAAATCACAGAGTTCATCTGTTCTTAAATTTGATTTGGTTTTCCTCACCAAATTAATAGCAAAAACATATGCATGTATATAATAAACGTATCACCTGAAAGACCCTGAAAGCTGGAACCTGTTTCAATCAGAAAAAGAAGGTGGAATAATTCGAGAAGAACCCACCACATTCATCTCAGCCTGCAAATGGCAGCAACCTGCCTCTGCCAGGACTCTGTTCTCATGCACTGCCATGACTTTGTATGTGTTTACACAGGCTTAAATTGAGATAAGTTCAGTAACTCTGTTTGAAATGCACAGATGTAGTGCTGAAGTTTGGATTAAAAGTAGCATTAAAAATAGGGTTTTTGAGAATGTGGGGTTTCCTTAATTTCTTAGGATTCAAAGAGGTAATTTTTGAGACCAGACAACTTATGTAGATACCTTTTTTATTTCAGAAGAACTGTTGTTTACAGCTAAATTAGCTGTTTTGATAAAAATCTGTGTAACACTGTGTCAAAACATGTTTTTATGCTTAGATTTCATATTTGTGCATTAACCAAGTTTGAGGGTTTTCTTATTTTAAAAAGAGATTTACAATTACCATTTAGGGAAAAAATGCTGATACAATGTTGAAACTAGTAAATACTTTTTTACTGAAAGTATTGCTTCTTTTGAATGCTCGTTCCATTTTGCATTCCTGGTAACTTCAGCTGTCTTCTTCTCAGGGCAGCTGCTAGTTTTTTCAAGGGGAAGAAAATGCCTTGCTGAGGGGAAAAAAAATAAGAGCAATCACATTCTTTCTTCATATTCTCTGCATGTATTCATGTCTCTTCTTCTTAATTTTTCATCTTTCTTACGTGGCCTGGAGCAGAATCTCATCTATTTACAATAATGGGAAAAAATATTGAAAAATAGTAGATCCTTTTCAGGGTCCATTAGCTAAGCAATATGATGCATGTTGATGAAAGGTGCTGACAGCCTCTCATAATTCAGGTCTGGAGAGTGATTCCATAGCCAGTGTTGGCTCCATTGCTCAAAGATCACCCTCAGTGCTGCTGCTTAGGGAGGGCACGTGAGGGATGCCATGCTTTGGCTGAGCTGACATTGGCACAAAGCCTGCAAGGAGCTGGATTCCACACCTGGTTCTCTTGTGCTGATTTCTTGTTGGCTTCAGGGCAGTGTCTTTGCAGGCAGAGAGCCTCGGGACCCCCAAAGTGCAACATTTTCTTTGAGTTCCTTTGAAATTCCTAAGAATCAAGGGCATGTGAGCAAATCATAGTAAATGGTAGAACTGCATCAGCACAGCACCTGCAGGCTTTTGAATCATCACTGTGTGCTCTGGTTTGCAACAGGTACTGTTGGCTCACCCAGCATTGCCTTGTTGGACTCAATTTCTTCACAATTATTTCCTTGGCTGCTTTAGGAACCTCTTTGTGAGACCATCAGAGTCCTGCTGGTTGTCAGTGGCATCCACAACTGAATCACTGCCTGTAAACATGAAAAATGTAAATGACATTTGAAACTAAATGAAAGAACTGAAAGTGAAACATATGTGCCTAGAATTATATAAGGGCAAACCAGTGAGGGCTGGTAGGCCACACAAGTACCTACACTAAGCCAAATGGGAAAATTAGCTCTGCTTTCCAACATATTTTCATCCAGGAGAAAGAGAGAAAGACTCAAACAAATATGTTTTTCATCCTGCCTAGGTTGTTGCTTCCCAAGGTGTTATTCTATTATGTGAGAATGATGTGCATAGCATAGCTGTCAAAACAGCCAACAACCACATCCAGGCAGTTGCTGAGCACCTGCAAATCCCACTGAAGTAGTGGAAGGTGCAGCTGCCAAGCTGTAGCTCAGCTCTTTGAAGAGATTGACTAGTGAATAATAACAAAAGCAATTAAGAGTCACAACTTCCTTGCAATGTCTATTTTAGGGAGATTGGTTATATATTGTAGAAAGTCAAGCTCCATTTCTCTACTGGAAATAAAGAGATTAATTAACTGTGCACACCAGTGACTACTCCAGTTGTTATCCAAGGCCTGTGTAGGATTTTTCTGCTCTATTTTTTTTTTTTTTTTCATGGAACTTTTTGGTGTTTTTGCATCAATAGCAGTTATGCCAAGTTTGAAGAACCTGACAGAAACTCTAAGCAGTACCTTATTTAAATTGCTCAGAAGGATAGTGCACAACTTTTAAATAAAAAGCAATATCACAAAGAGATTGCCATACCTCATACCTACAGAGGGCTTTAGCCAGTGTAGCACTCTCAAAATGTGAGTGCTAAATTAAGATCACAGCATCAGCAGGAGATTAGCAAGCAGTCATCAAAATGAGATAATGAATTTATGATTAAAGAAGTAAAAATCACCTTCCCTCAAGAAGGAGCAGCACGAAGGCCTTGAGGAGCCCAGTGAAGGTCAAAGCTGTGTGTGGCTTCCAAAGGGGTCAGTAATAATCTCTGCCTCCATTTGCCTCAGTGCAGTGCAGACAGGTAGGGATTGGCAATATTTGCAGCCTGTGTGCAGTGAGCTGCTCTTTATCCAAGAACAAGTAGAGAAAATAGTTCGAAAGGCTTCAAGTTCTACTTTGCTGGAAATATTTTACTTAAAGAGGAAAAGGCTGCTTCATTCTTCAGAAATTGCTTTACCTGCTATGTTGACCAGTTGGTAGATGGCATTCACTTCAAATCTAATTCATTTACACTTTGTTAAATAAACCCCATGTTGTTATGTCTATTTTTGTCTTTTGGAAAGATGCAAGTGATGTTTTTGAAGAACATATAGATCTCTGTGCTTCTTGACAAGCATTACATTTTTTAAGCCTCTCCTTGGGGCTTCTGCCTTTCATTCCCAGAAAAAGTCATGGTTGTGAAATACCTGTTTGAGATGCCCCTTTAAACTTCCCCTGTGGGACAAAGGAGGACTGCATGAGTCATCTTCTAGCTTCATTCATTAAATTCTCCAAGTAATTTCAATTTTACAATGGCTTTGCATGACTCTGTGTGTGATTTCTTCTAATACTTTCTTCTACTTGTTTTAAGGCCACACTACACAGAACAAAAAATACTGCATCAGTTATTTTATTGATGGATGCAGGAGAACTGCTGGGAACTTAGAGAATTGATTTTTTGACTAACTTTCCCTTCGTACCTGTCTTTAAGACCATCCTCATAAAGTAGACAACTTCAGTAGCCATGCATGGGCTTCAAGCAAATAAAATCATTCTGTTTGTTATATTTTCTTTGAACTGTCATCATATCCTTTCCTCCTTTGGGTTTTTTTCATGTTGAATTTTTTTTGTTTTGTTTTCTTTTCTCTTTTTCCTTCCCCTTGATTCTCTTTTGTGACTTGTGCCTTTCATATTCTTCAGCTTCGAGTTAAAATGACCTGTGTGTAGTTTGCAGTGCGAGCACAACTTCATTTATATTTGACAATTAGCCATCAGGGAGCAAAGCTCAATGTCAAATTAACACTACTTTGCTGTACAACTCCCCAGATTTGCCTGACTCTCTGTGTGTGTATGTGTGTGTTTGGAGGGCAGATTGCTTTTATTGTGTTACAAATATGCTTCCTTTTTCTTTTCTTTTTTTTTTTTTTTTTTTGTGGTTTTTTTTTTTTTTTTTTTTTTTTTTTAAGGAGTGACAAGAGCTAGAAGCATCACCCTCAAAACAAGTGAAACAGTCAGTCTTTTTGTCTGGTTTAACACAGTCTTCCCTTATGGCTTGAGCACAAGATACCTGGTCCGAGTGCTGCTTTGTACCGAGGACTCTGTTCTGATCATGGCCATGGGACACAGCAGTTTCCCATGGCTTCTCTGTGTGGAGCCTGTGGATGCAGCAGCCCAGTAACTGTGTAAAAGTAAAGGGGTTTGTCATGTCAGGCTTTCTGTAGCATTTCTCTGGAGGAGGGCTGTGGACATGTAAAGTTTGTTTAACTCAGTGTCACTGCTGTAGTTCCCTGTGCTGCCTCCCCTGGAGCAGTCATGCACACATCCCAGGTTTGTGCCCGAGGAAACACTGCTGCCAACCTGCGTGCTCACCACAGGAAGGCTGGGGAAGCTTGCTTTATATCCTACCAACTTACACTGCAGAATAGCAAGGAAAAGACCAAGGGCACCAGGAGACAACACAGTGCATTCAGTTCTTAAAATCTTACTGACTTCATGGATGGTGATTTTGCTTTTTAAAAAGGAGTGGAGTTACGGAAGCAAATTTAATATATGTTTTTGGAAAGCATGGATGTTGATATTCCTAAGAGATTGTTTATTTGGTGAGACAGTTGTTCTAGTTGTTCCCAGTTCCTTTCCTAGAGCTCTGGTATATCACAAAGTGGAAGCACTGATTAAACAAGATATTAACCACTTAAGGAATAAAACATTTTCTTTTCCTGCAGACAAGCCATTCAGACTCAGTAAAATATTTATGTCTTGTCTTGTTTTAATACATTCAAGAAAATAATGTTATTTTCAATTGCTTTCAAGGTTGGGGGAGAAACTTTATTACTGCCTAATTGATCTCTGGTTTAATGCATTCTGTGGGTTTTTCCCTATAACTTCTATTTGCATTATGTCATATATTTTAGACAGCTTTTAGCCTTTATTCAACTGTCACAGATAATGAAGACTTTACCACATCTATAAGTAGTTTCTCCTAATGGCTGTTAACACCTTGCTGTTAACAGATTGTTTTGTAACTTTACTGTGATGACTTTTTTTTTTTTTTTTGTCTGCTTTATGTTTCCAGCCATTGTCTCTCACTATCTAAAAAACTCAACTTGTCAGTTGTGGGCAAGTTGCTTTATAACACTATATTGGCTAAATGATGATGAGAAGCTTTCTTTGTTTCTGCTGTTTTAGTGCAGTTTTACAGAAGTGTTGGTTTATCCTCTGGCTCTCACAGCTCTCCCGTGACTCTGTCCCAGCCTGGAGATGCAGTGTGGGTCCCAAATAACTCTAAGCATGAAATACTCCAAGTAATTTCAATTTTACAATGGCTTTGCATTACTCTATGTGTGATTTCTTCTAATACTTCTACTTGTTTTAAGGCCACACTGCAGGCTTTTTTCCTACTCCTCAGTGTATTTTCATTATATCTCACCAACCCATGTATCTATAGCATTATACTTGGGTTTGTTTACTTCTTCACCAAACCTTACTCTGATGACTGGTTGCCTCTGGGATTTGAATAAGTGTTGTGCTAGTTCAGGGTTGCCCCATTCGCTTTAACAGATTGTGAGAAAATATGTGTTTGAAGAAGCAAAAAAGATTTTATGAGAGTCCTCTTCTCTCGAAATGTGAAATGAGGATTAGTGGAATTGCAAAACACTCAGACTCCTGCACAAGTGCTGTGTTATCCCAAGGCTCTGCAGCTCTGTCTCCTTTGTGTCTCCCACCACAACTAACTTTTTTCAGATACAATTCTTTAAAAATATAATTATCTGAACACTGACCTTAGAGTAAGCTGACCCATTGGCTCTGTGCATTTAAAAGTATTAAATCTCTGCTAACATATCCATTAGAAATGAATGAAATAATGATGTGGGTGAAGCTAAACCAAAGCATACAATTAATTAGATTTCATTTTATATTGTGATGGATTCCTGGAGCTCTGTGGGCAATGACCAAAGATACATTTGCTTTTCTCATGCAGGGTAATTGGATTACTAGGTAGTATGAGTCTTTAATCTTTGCTGATAGAGTGAGATAAATGTCTGCTAAATACACTGAGCAAACAAGAGTAGCTTAAGAAAAGAATGACAGAAAAGGTGTTGTGAATATAGAAACTTAAGCAATATTTCTTCTGGTGATGGAGAGGGAAAAGCAGTTCTGTTGGCACTTGGCTGGTTAAACACACTGTGACAACAGGGGTAGCTGCTTCCCTGCACAAGTTAATATTGTCTCCCTGTATGCATTGAAATTTGAAATGGGGAGTCTCCTTCTTGTGCCTGCATAAATGCCTTCACTTTTCAGGGAATGGGTGTTTGAAAATACTTGGAAATTTGTCTCTGTAAGAAACTCTGAAATTGAGGTGTTGGTAGTCATTTCTAGGGCTGAAAATAAATACCAGTTTTTCATCCTGTGATCAGGAATGAAAATACAGAGTGTGCTTTGGTAATTTGGGGTTGGGGCATGTGTTTGAGTTTTTCAAGGTATTGGAACGAAAAGGAATATGACAAAATTGAAATAGCTTCACATTTCTGGCAATTCATCCTACCAATCACCACCCTGAAGAAAACAATGCCAGTCATCTATGACTAGACATAGGCCTGCATTCAAGCAAAAACAGGGCACAAAAATAAAGATTATGGGCTGTGCTGCTTGGTAGGGAAAAATAAATAAATTGGTGTTGGGCTGCTTTGAGACTGGATACAATTTCCTGTGCAAGACCTTTCCTCTCTAGCTGTAATTTATGCCCTGATTGAATACTTAGGAAGAACCTCGTTTCTTTTGGATATCTGGGAAGCATAGGAGGAAGCAATTCCCATCTGTGGGAAATAACTGAGATCTGAGTGCGTCTGCAGAGCTCCAGGGCTGTCCTGCACTGCCAGAGAGGGGCTTTGAGAGGGACAGTGTGTGGCCACCTTTCCTTAGCAGCCAGCTGGGCAGAATGTTCAAAGCATCCTGGGTGCCTGGAAAACCCATCCCTTCAAGGAGCAGGTGTGGATGATTTAACAAACAGTGAAATCCAGTCAGGGGGCAGATGTCCTCCAGAAGTGTTGATATCCTGGAATCCTGACTTGAAGGCAGCTCTGGGCTGTGAATGAGCTCCTTTGGCTGCTCTCATTCTGGAGAGATCAGATCACTGCCAATTACAAATTCAATGGGAATTGATTACCAAATTCACTTGTTAGAGCTTGTTTGAATGGGTATCCTGAGTTTGCTCCATTTGAGGAATGCCACAAAGATCTGACACCCAGATCACACTCTACAGATGAACTTCCCTCCTTTCTGGGTCATTTTGGGCTGTAGAAGTCTGTGAGATGTGGAAATATATCCTGAACTGTTTCATAAATACCAGAGAGGTCAATCATCTTTCCTTGCTGTTACACAAGAAAGTGATTGATGCCTGGCACTTCTGTATAATAATAAAACATTTCCAAAGCTTATGGTCAATAAATTTCTGTAATAAATATTGCATCCCTATGCTATTATTGTTCATACTTCAATAACTTTTCCAAGTTATTTTCTAAGGCTAAGATAATGGAAATTTTAGCCATGCTTTTTTTTTCTTTTCAAAGAGCAAAGACTTTGAAATTTCTTTTAAGCCTAGTGCATGTTAAGGTTAGGGTCTCCTTGAAGTAGTGATTTCTGCTGCAGTGTAAACTGTGATTTTGATTTGAATTTTCTATGAGTGTCTGAAAATTGTGTGGTCTATGCTTAAGTGTGTTCCAGATATCTTCATGTTGGTTTTTGTTCTAGACACTTCTGAATACACTTTTATTTTTTAGTGAAGCAGCCCAAAAAACTGGTTTTCTCTTCAGGTATCTTTTATGAAGTGTTTTGGCATCCATGATCAAACCCAAGAAGTAGTTCAATCACTGCTTAAATCTTCACTCTGTCTATGAATAAAACCCCCAGGTAATGTGATAATATAAAAGCACTCATCTTTCTTCAAGGCATAAAGTTTATAAGATCTTTGTTCTTCTATGTTATTCTGTTTTCTCTTTTTTGATTTTTTTTTCATTTTTGCCAGCAGTCCCTTCTTTTCTTAACTTTGGATTCAGATAACAACAGTAAATGAGGCTGATAAAGGAGGACTCCAGTCCCGTTTCCACTGATGAGGATGTAGGTTTGTGTTAAGAACTGTGCAGGTTCCCAAGGGTTCACATGAGGAATGTAATAGAGATTGGAGATCAGATCAGTGAGATTTTCAGTCCTACAAATCCCTAACTTTTCCAGAACCACATGTCAGCCAGCTTTAGAAATCAGATTAAAAGTTTTAAATTGCCTTGGTTTTACTTCTAAAAACTCATATCAGGTTTTGTATGTGTTAAGCCATTTTTTTCCCTTTGCTGTTTTCCATGCAATCATGATAATTGGGCTCCAATTCAGTTACCAGAGCAAAAATACAGAGAAAGGGGCACAACCAGGCTCCTCAAATGCTGCAGAAGAGGAAATTTACTCTCTAGATCCTGTGACATACCTGGTAGCCTCACCTGAGCACCTCTAAATCTGTTGACGTTTAGACAACTGAATTGATATCTTAATGTTTGCTTCCTTTTGAAAATGTGACAGAAGAAATAAAAGATAGTATGGACTAAAAAAGCCCTGAATTTTCTTTTATTATTAATTTAGAATTGAACAAGTTTTGGGTAGTTATTCTTAATTTAACTCCTCTTTTCCCACAAAACTGAAAACGTTGACTAATAAAATATTTAGAACATGAACTAGTAGAGAACAGAGGCTGCTTAATTTTCTCAAGTCCATCTTGTGAAAAGCTATTCACTAAAAACTGCTTCTGAAAGGCAGTTTCAATAAATTAGTTTCCTCTAGCAGGTATTGAGGATACAAACTATTCTGGGATATTTGTCTGTTTGGGAATGCCTGTTCTCTGTTAGGTTGCTCAGGTTTGGTGGGGCAGACGCCAGGAGGAACATTAAAAATTAGAACTGAGACTGAAGGAAGGTGTCAGTGGGCACCTTCAGCCTTTCAGACTTTGCTTGACAAGGCATTCATCATGCCAGGCTGAATTTAGCCAATTTATCCATGTCCCCCTGATGGAGAAGATTGATCTCCAGAAAACAACTTCTCCCACCATCCTGAGAAAGGTGTTAACAAAGCCAGAGGCCATGTGAAATTGATCCTAACCTACCTGTTTACCTTCCTCTCAAGTCGACTTTGTGATCAGAAAACTATGACTTAACACCTTTGCTTTCTCTTAAAGAAACGGAAAGCAAATAAAATTTATTGATAAAATTTTTACTATTTTTTCTTCAGACAGTCTTGTCAAGAGATGGCATGTGATCTCTGTTATGTCCTCATGCCTTCTGCCACATTTTTGCTGTCCTCCTGCGTGCTGAAGGCATGTGATATTATAGCTTTTTCTATCAAAAAAATGCAGAATCACATTTCTAAAATTATCCAGTCCTGTGCAGTAGCTGATATCTCTATCTTCTCTCTTTTTGTATTCATTCCATAGAGGCCAGGGCAAAGTTCTGTGCATGTAGACAGTCCTCCAGCCTCACTGTGGCTCTGGCACCCCAATTTATAATCTAATGCCAGCTGTTTTTCCCCTTCTGATTTGCCCCACAGCAGCCACCTGCAGGGAACATTGATGCCTCCAAATTCATACTTGAATGCCAGGGATTAATTTAGGCGCACAAAGCGAGTTCATAAGGAGTCCTCAGTGTCAGTGTATAAAAATACCACAGTAGAATTGCAGCTTTTGAGGTGTGAGTTTAAAAGAAGAAAGAACAGCAACTGGTGGACAGAAAGGGACTGCATGGGGGAGAAAATACTTGGCCACTTGTAAGCTGCAATCTGCTGAAACCCAGAGGGTTCTTTTAAGTTTATCTTTTCTCTGATCCGTGTTTGTTTATTTCAGCAGAACATGTTTTTGTCCGGAAGATATTTTGTGCTTTGAATAAAGCATGCAGCTTTGCACAAAGAACTCTCTATTTTAAACTGAGATCAACCTTTTATGAAGTTCATTGTGGAAACTGCAGAAATAGAAATGTGAAAATTCCAGATTTTAAGGACAGGCTTTTCTCTCTGACTGGGTAGGTCATAGCATCTATGTCTTTTCCTTGTAAAATTTGTATATTGCAAATAAAAGAATTTGAGGCCTCTTTCTAGCAGATAGGACAGTTTTTACATCCTTGGACTTAATGCTACTTGTGACCATGTTCTGTGAACTGTTGTTACTTTTAAGTAAAGAACTTGGGCTTAAATTAGAACTATTTTTCTTTGTATAGGTCCTCCCTTTTTTTGTTTATTCTATTACAGTCAAATTGAATATTGCTACAGAAACTGAATCACAATGTATACAATGATATAAATAATAAGTTATACTTTCTGGGCTGAAGGAACAAACAGGCCAAAGAAAGGAGAGGACACAGAGGGAGGGTCAGGAAAAATCACTCTGACTGTTGGGAACCTGAAGTTCAGAGCTTCTTCAAGGTGACTCAGGAGCTGAACACAAACGAGGAGATTTAACCAGGCTTTCCCAATCTGGGGCCAGCCTTACAATCATTGAAATATCTCTTCATCCTGAAGTTTGCAGTCACTTGACATTTGTGTTAATGCCTGACACTTGACTTCAGCATTTCAGCTTTGATAAGGCCACACCAGCTTCACTTAAGATGAAAAGTGTTAAAAAAAAAAAGAAAAAATGTAAGGAACAGTTTGTTGTGCAGGCTCCTTCATGGAGAGAGGAGAGCTCACTCACAGTTAATGAATTTGTATGAGAAACAGTCAGAGTAAAATCTTTCTGTAAGGTAGAGCCTCAAAAGATGATTATGATCTGAATAGTGGTTGCTTGGTTGCTTTGTCACTTGAGACAAAGGTGGCATCTTCTCTTTTCAGCATGAAAAGCTTAGGGATAAATTGTCAAGAAAAAACAGGGCTGTTTCTATGCTTTTTCCGCACATATTTTTCAGGTTCTTATGCCTTTTCTCACTCCTGAAGCCTTTTTTGTGTGCTGCCCAGTCCTTTAGGGAGGAAGAGGGGCTGGGGTGAAAAGCAGGAATAAATCGGAGCCTACAGGACACACAGCTTGTGCAGGGGTGTCACTGCAGGGTAAAATGATTGGCAGAGGCCACCTTGTGGAAGCCAATAGCACAACTGCACCTTTCTGCCAACCAGGGTGAATTTTCTGTTTTTTTGACTGATTATTAGCTATTACTCACTAGGCAGGGAAAATAGGAGCCCTATTTTTGAGACTTCTGTCACTGCAGTTTCATGAGCTGACATACAGAGTGCTTAAATTGTAGCATTTAACGTAATGGAGGCAAAGAGCTTTGCAATTTCAATATTTTCAAGAATTTCTCTTTTCCTTCCCTTTTTCTTGTACCTATCTGCCAATTCCCTAATTACTACTGTGAATCTGTCTATTTCTAATAAGTTTTAAAGACACAGCTTGTCATAATATGGGCAAATGACTCTCCAGGTTTCTAATTTGTGACTTGTTTTTCTAACACTGCTTGCCTCTACCTCTGCTCTTTTCCAATGTTCTCATAGCTGTTCCTTTTCTTTTGGATTATATTCAGAAAACTGTTTTTTTAAACAATATAGTTAAGGTCACTTCCCAGTTTTAATAGAAGGAAGAAGGGACAAGCAGCTATAAGCAAAGAATAGCTGTTATGTACCAAAAACGACATGAAAAGGGTAGTCAGTGGCAGATTCTGTGAACAAACAGCTCCAAGGTACACAGGTTCCTATCCTAGGGATAAAACCACAGCAATGGGGCAGGATATCGAGTACACTGAAAATTTGGGTACAGTGCTCCCATGTGTTTTGGGGTGGGTTATTTCTCATACCTCCTATTTTCCTGTGGCATTTTCCTTTTGCTATCATTCTGACACATCAGGTGTGTGAGAGTGACTAGTGGCCAGGGTTTGCCTTGCACAAAGCAAGGCCAAAGAAGGCAAATGGGACATTTTATCAGATGGGATAAAGACTGATTTGCTGTGGGTTTTTTTTTCCCTTGTCAGACTAGAAGTGTAAAGCACCCATGATCATACAATGGGATTAGTGCCAGCCTGGTTTCAGAACCTAAAGAAATAGGAACATGCACAAAACATTAGGAAGACTAGTTTATACTTTTCTGCCTGAAAGGAAAGGCTAAAAAGAGAAGTCTTGTTAGAAATTGCAAAACGCCTCTATTCAAGACAGTTAAATTGTTTTGTTTAAAAATGTGTGAAGTAATCATACAGAGTAGAAGAGAGGGACCTGTTTTTAACTGAAGAGGAAACATGTCAAATGAATTGTAAATAGGCTTGTTGAGTTTTCCGTTTGGAAAGGCAGAGACAAGTTCTTTTTAAAGTACCTAAATGAGGGTTGAGTTGTTATATGACATCTAATAAATTAAAGGTGTGACAAGTTGTCTCCTGAATGATTCCTTGCAGTCTCCCCTGCTGGGATCCTGTGGGGAAAAAATATTAGATTGAGTCTTTCTCCTGCCTGGCATAGCAGCAATGTGTTACAGCAGAATGCAGAAAAACAGACCAGTAGAGTGGTGGAGCCTCCAAAAATAAAGAGAAACCAAACAAAAGATGCTCTCAGTCAAGGAATCTGATGAGTGATGGCAAATGATGCCTCATCACTGTGCAGAGAGGACCAGGAGTTGTTTGTCTGAACACAACCTGCGTTGACACAGCCTGTAAATCAGTGTGCTCTCCATGAGAGGAGTGGTGGGTAAGCTGGTGTTAATGTCAGATTTATGTTAACATGTGCTGAGGAAATCAATACAAGGTAGCACTGTTTGCATAGGGCAAGCAGATTTCTGGCATGCTTGCTGCTTCTGATTAGCCAAAACTCATGTGCTCAGAGCTGAGTCTGCACTGCATTGTGCAAACCAGAGGGTACTTCTGTGTGGGAAAATAACACATTTCAATAAAGCATCAGGAAGGGCTTAGAGCCAATTTCCCTGTTGCTTGGCACAGGGGTAGGGGCTGCCCTTTACAGCAGCGTTTCTTTGGTCTGAATTGTATTTGCTTACATGTTGACTTGTTTGTAGGGCAATCTCTTTAACTCTGCCAGGAAAGTGTAAACTGAATTGTTTGTATGATGAGGAGAGCTTGTGGGAAATCTCAGACATAACCAAAACAAAGGACTTGGAAAAACCTGTTTTAAAGGAAAATAAAGTGCATGCAAGGATGCTCAGAATGTCCCAGCCTTCACCAAGCAGTTACATCTGGAAGGCTGTGTACAAATCTAGTCAGAAATAGTATTTGATCCCAACTTTTTAAGTGCTTTTTGAAATCCTATTCTGTTCTCTCATTAGTGGCTGAAATTTTTATGAGCTGCAAGCTAGATTTTTAATAGAAGTTGGGAGAATTTGCATCTCTGCAGCTCTGATTTCCCCCCCCCCCCACATGGAAAGTAATACCTGTTTTATACCTTTAATATCCAGTTGTTGGTTTATTGTAACTTGTTCCTAGGAGAGCTTTTAGTGAGCCTGGTCCTTCACCCCTTAATGAACCATGGATTGTTTACTGCTAATGAAGCTCACAGTATCCCACTTTAATTTGAGGCTAATTTTCCTGGGCCCAACCTATAAGCCATAAAGAGTGTAAGTGGGACCTCACTGAGGCCTGAGGTTGTTCAGTCCTCATTTCCCTCCTCTGCTCTCATGCTGCTGGAGGTTATTTCTTCTTGTAATGCGCGAAGGATGTGACATTCCCAGCAGGAAGGGGCTGTGGGGAAGCAGGGAGCTTTTGCCAGCTTTTAGCTGCTGCTACTGCACCAGGTGGGATGGGCTGGGGTTTCGGGCTCCCAACAGAGCCTCTGTACCCCGGAGGCAGGACATACCAAGCTTCATGTACTGATTCTCAAGAGCATCAGTTTTCTTTTCCACACCCCTGGGTCTGGAGATGCTTCCAGTTTGGGAGCTGGTAGGTTGCATCTGATCCTTTTGACCTGTTTGGGAGCAGCTTCTTTAAAGCAAAAGCTTTCTCAGTGAGAGAGATACAGCACCTCTTCACTGAAGAGCATATTTCCTTCTGTCCCCCTCCTGCCTTGACTGAGCAGGTTAGTTTTGTACAGAAAACTGTTAGGATGTGTTTGCTTTTAAAAGGATCCATCTTGCTGATCTCAAAAGTGCACAATGTCTTTTTGTGATGGTAAACTTCTGCAGAGATTCCTATTTAGGTAAGAAAAAAAATAAGTTTTTCTTTGCTACAACTTCAGTCCAGACACAGCAGCATCTGTATAATTTAATTCTAGACTGTGTGCTACTTGCTTTCTGCACCACAGGATGGAAGACTGATTTTCTCCCTGCTTCTCCCCAACTCATCAGTATTAATAATTCAAATAATAAATCTAAAAAGGACTCAACTCCCTTCCTTACCAGAATAGCCTCTGTGTGTTGTGTTTTGGTTGTTATAATATTTCTGCTTTTTAAAATTCACATGCATTTATTTTTCCTTCCATCATTCATTTTACTGCATTAAGTTAGTGGTTCTGTGGGGATTCAGTTGATTAATGACTAATTTCCATTCTATGTATGCTCAGTAGGAACCTACTTTCCCAGTACTTCCCTCCAAAATAATATTGTCTTGAGAGAGGGGGAGCAAAACCTTCGAGTGAAAACAAAAACCTAGTAGAAGTGCAATGGAAAAAATGAGCTGAGATAAGAACATTTTAATTTCAGCAGTTTACTGGGTGTGAGAGAGCATCTCCTGACCTGTAGCCATGCATTGCTTTTTGACTGCCCCAGCATTGCTTTTTGACTGCCCCAGCAGCTGAGGATGTTTCTGTCCCCTATGATTGGTGTCGTGATCCGTGGGGAGGTTAAACCTCTGCTGGCTTAAGTGACTCTCTGAATTCTTTCCAGCTTGTTTCAGCTGCCCTCTTAGAGAGATAGAAAGGGATGGGTAAACACAGAGTCATGGTCTTTACTCCCCTGAGAGGGAACTGAAGCAGGGGCAGAAAGTGCATTGCTCTAGGTTGTGCTACACATTGGTGGCAGTCAAGAATTGGTCACAAATCCATTTTCTGCTTAGCTTTTCATATTTACACTGCTGGTACATACATCCCACTCCTGGTCTGAGCTTCTCCAAAATACCCCATAAATACTCCCTCAATTGCTGAATGTATCCTCTGGGACATTGAAACCCAAGGAATGAGCAGTCAGCTCTCAGTGATGATGGAAGATCTCCAAAACCCCATCCCATGCTTGGCAGTGTGTGACACTTCTGTGACTCTGTCTGTGCAGAGAAGAAGATGGGGTCTTTGTAAATGAAGTGAGCCTGGAAGTTTACAGAAAAATTCAGTCAGATCCCGGTAAGCCTTCCTTTGCAGGAATATAATTTTTTTTTTTGCTTGCAGTGATCTGAATTCCATTGTTTTGCACATCACAAGAGCCATAGTCCTCTGTCTGGCAAAGGACACCAACAAACTCATGTCTGGTTACTTCCTCATGTTTCCTCTGAGAATGCAATAATCTTTTAATAGGAATTGCAATGAAATCATAGATTATTCTTTCTTTTCTCGCCTTGTTGGAGATGAACCAGATGCAAAGCTCCATGGCCAAATTAATTAGAAAGAAAAGTACAGGTGCTCTTGCAATGCTGCTTGCAGGAAGGCAGATTTCCTGATAAATCAGTTTGTCTGACACACTGTTAATGAGAAATTAGGAACCGTGTTGTATTCTGTTCCTGAGTTTGACTGACTTAAATTTCTTTTCTTTCTTATTTGACTGTAAAGCATTGTGGGGAGGGAGAAGGTATAGTAATTCCTAATGCAAGGCAAATTTTTTTTCTCAATGTGCACATTTATATATGAGTCTAGACACACACTGTTAATATCCTGATAGGGCTTTCATTTTCCAGCTGCCACAGTGCACAAAAATTGTTCTCTGATTATGAGCAACTAAAGCATCTTGTCAAAGTGTTCTGATGTAAACCTGTGAAATAAGATATTAGAAATGATTATGTAGAGTCTTGCTAAAACCAGAAGACAGGAGAGCTGTAGTGTAAAATCCATCCCCAAAGACAGCATTCCTGTTTGGAACTGTCATCTTCTCCTGTCTTAGACTTTAACCCCGTGCCTGTGAGCTGTTTTGTGAGTGAAGTTTTGGTCAACTGTGTTGGATAGATTGAGCTGTGGGCATTTAGGTTCTGATCCTGCAAAGCATAAAGTGCCTTTTAAGAGCTGTGCAGTATCTAGTGTCATTGTGATGAGAAGTGACAATCTTGAGATGCTGTATCTCTGGTTATGAATGGAAAATAGATGTTTTAGCAATAAAATGGTTCTGTTTTGCTGTTATTGGACCACGTCAAGTGAAAAACAGGTTCAGTCTCCAAAGCAAAGAGTAATGCCTTCACCTCGCCTGTTTTCCTGGGAAGCTACCATCCATACCAGGATGGGAAAAAGAGAAACAGGATCCCTCAGCTGTCACAGTTCATAGTCACAGCACAAACATGACTTCCCCAGGCATTAGACATAAGATGTCAGACTGAAATGTAGCAATGGAACCGCCAGCACCGATTCCCTTGTGTTAACCTCCACACAGGAACTGAAGATTGCAGCCGGATCTGATAAGGTGTTAAGCTGCAGCAATAAAGATATTTAGACTCTCTCTCCGTCAGTGTCAGCAAGGACTTTGGCTGTGAATTTTTTTTGTGGCTTCAGCTTTTCTGAGTTGTTTTTGGCTTTTTGTTTTGTTTATTATGGGAGGGGATAATGTTGGGTTTTTCCTACTACTGAGAGCTGTGAGCAGGTTGTGCTGGCCTCAGTTGTCTAGAATCTCTCTCATTAGAAGATAAGCTTCATGCTGGGCTAACTTATGATGCTTATATGTTGCAATTTTATAATATTGTCTGAAATTTGTTAGCTATGCATGGGCAGACTGGTCTCACAAGATCATTTTTCTTCTACAGATAATTACTTTTCCCCATGAGATCTCACAAAGGCAGTGCATATGCAAACACACACACACACACACATTCTATTTAAAAAACAATCTGTTTGCTGTTTCATTAGGATGTGGAAGATAATCTGCAGGTCTCTAGTGATACATTCTTTGGTTGAAAGTCTGTTGATCTCATGTTTTACTGGATTAATTGCTTCCTGTCTATCCTTCTTTTCTTGGTATGTCTCTTTGAAAAGATACTTTTTGTGTTTGACACAGAGTAGAACCAGAATATTTTTGATGCAATAGCTGTTAAAGGCATGGTCCCTCACTTGGCAGGGTAGGTCAGTAGTCAAAGGTGTGTTCATGTTTTGCTAAGGTAGATTAGAAGAGTTCTGCTGAAGCCAGAAGAAAGGAACCAGTTTTTACATAGAGATGTGGTCAGTATATTTAAGGATAGAGAAAGTGCTTTTACAAAAGTGAGTTTAATGGATTTTTTAATCTGGTGAATATTTCTGTTGGTCTCACCTCATGTGCAGTTAATATTGTTTTCATAGTAGACTAAACCATACTGTGTTACCACTCATATCTACATGGGCCCGGGTTCATGGGAATGCCAAGGTTATGAATATTAAGCACTTTTGTCTCTATTTTTGAGGTTAAAGTTAGGAGCTGCATTGTTGGATGAACAGGCTAGTAGTTAAATAACAGTCTGTCAACACAAAGCAACAGACCAGTCAACACCAGCTGGACCCCACTAGAAATTGTGTTCTGTGCTTCAAGATTAATTATATGAATTCAAGACAATCTGTCTCATCTTTACTAGTCAGTTATGAGGAAAAATCACAGATAAGTGTGATTCTACTTCTACTTCAATTGCTGAAAGCTGCTTTTTTTGGTTTGTGGGTGCTGTTTAGTGCAGTGCAAAGGAGGCTCTCATTGTGTCCTTGGTGACTTGAGAGAGGCTGCAAGTTCTTCTCTCCATAAAGAGGGCTATCAAAAAAGTGAATAAGAAAATAAGTGTTGAAAAATCCTTACAGAACATTAACGTGGGAGGACATATGAATGAAAGGGCTGTGAACAAATATACAGATCAGCCTTTGTCACCACTAGATATGTGAACTGTTAAGCAAGATCATATTTTTTGCCTTTTCACTCCGACACCTGATGTGGTATCATACCATTCCCACCTAACTGGGAATGTACATTTTATCCTCTACTTCTCTGCCTATACTCCTGAATAAGTAAAATTTGCAGTAATTAAAGGCCTGGATATAATTTCATTGACCTGATTGGTGAAGCTTTCACTGACATCAGTGGTGTCAGATAAAACCCCAAATAATTCCATTATTTGGAATTGGAATAATTCCAAGCCTTGTTTTCAAGGGCTGCTTAAAGAGGGATTCCCTAGGACCAGAACAACCAGTTCTCATATCCCAAGCTAAAAGTCCTTTGGCCCTGGAGTCTTATACAGTGACTGTTCACCACATTCAATTGCACCCAATGATTGTGAACATTTAGTGTTTTGCAGAAACACATGCTTCCATTTCCACCACAGGGTAGATTACATGCTGAACTCTTTTTTATCTTTTCTCGTTTTTATCAGTTGGCATACACCCTGCCTCACCAAAGAATAACTGCATACAATAGCAGGACCCTGCTTACAATAATTTACTTGTAAGCCTTTGAAAATGGTGTGTGGTCACAAAAAGCACAGGGTTATACAAAGCAAAGCACCAGAGAAAAACAAATTCTTATCAAAGAAAAGCAAAGAAAATCAGAATGCGTGTTAAAGATAAATCTTATGTCACGACCTTAAAAAGCTCCAGCTGGGATCCCGCTATTCAGAATAGCCCTTGAAAATTATTTTCAAAGGTTAGCTGCATGTGAAAAAGGAACAAAATAAAGTTTGACCACCCAGGGATTTGCAAACGTGTGTGGGAGCCACCAGAAGGCCCTGATGAAGATGAAGAAATAGTGCAGCTTTCCAACCAAGCAGGAGGGAGGGAATGTTCAGTAAAAATTTGAATATCAAAGGAGACCATTAAAACCATAACCTGACTTCACAGAGAGCCAATTTAATGAACACATACCAGAAAAAAATGTAAATTGCAGGACTGGAATACTTGGTAAGGTCACACCATTTTGATGTCTGTCATTTTCTGAAGACTTTTCTGTGCAGTTCAAGAAGCAAACTCTGATCTAAGCCTTGTCATATGACTGGTAGGGCAAGACAAAAAAGCTTAGGTTCAGAAAGGGCCTGGATTAATGTGTAACATTTTAGAATGCACCTGGAGCCAGCTGCTACTAGAAAAACAATAGACACTTGGCATGTAGTAATCCTTTCAGCATGTTTAATGAAGCTTTGTCTCACAGATAGTCCCTTCTGGCTTATAATTCATTGTTACTTATTGCTGATGAAAGAGAACTGTCTAAAGCTGGGTTGAATTCTGGGCTTGGGTTTTGAAGCATGGTGGACAAAGGTACAGAGAAGCCTTAAACAGCTGTCACATGGATGGGCACCTTGAGGGGAACAGTTCCAGTGTGGTGAAGGGGAAATGACATTCCCATCAGTTTTGTACTACATAGCCCTATGCACCAACAACTTTCATTTACTTCCTGTAAATTAAATGCAAAAGCATGAGGAAACAAAACAATAAAACCCTCATTCATTTCAACTTCTTTCATTTCCCCTTTCTGGAACTCATTTCAAAGTATCCAGGCTATTTTGTATCTCCTGAAGTTTCACATTGTAAAAGAATGAAGCAAAGAATCCCAGTGTCTGTGCCCACCCTGGACAAGGTTTCAGAACCAAGAAAAAAAATTAATAGTGTCAAAAATACAAACAGGTTCACCAAAGGGTTAGATAAATTCATGTCTCTTAATAGTAGCCTGGTTGTTACTTCCAACTCCAGTTGTCTCTGTACCACTAATTACAATAAATTAGGAAACTGCATTGACAAAAATATTGTTTTCAATATGTCCTCATTATAACATTTCTCCATTATCTCTAGACCCCTTGTGGAGCTGGGAGGCTGAACTCAATGGGCTCAGCTCCACCCCAGTGTAATATTTGTGCTCACCTTATGTGTAAAACCTTTACAAAAAACAGCCTGGTTTTGCTACAGAAAGCTGACAACTGGCAACAGCAAGGTAACTAAGCAGGAAATACAGGATCAGGAATGCAAGTATGGTCAGAGATAAAAAGGAAGAAAGAATTCTGTCAATATAGATCCACTGACAGCAATAAAAATGTGCTGGTTTACACCTCCTGTAGTCTTCACTAAGGTAACAGCATAAAGGATCTCTGGGAGTGTAACAAATGTTTCTCTCTGGGCCCAATGGATCACAGCCAGCCATGGATGCAAGCTGTGTGTGCTTACACCAGGGTTCAATTTGGCACAATAGCTGCAAGCATGATGTGGCTTAGCAACTGATTTATGCTGGCTTTGTAGGCAGCTGACAGCAGACACCTCCCAGTAAAATCTTATCAGGGAGTTACAGGATGAGAAGTGAATAGAATCTTGGATGGTTGTGCCCACCCAAATCTGTACAATGTTTGTCTTGTCTCCGTACACCTCTGTGAACAAAAGATGCAGAGGAAATGAATGACTGAGCCACAAAACCATTGGATGAGGGGTGGGCAGGTGATGTCATGAAGAGTGTCAGAGGGGCTGGTTCTCCAGGGGTCACTGGGGGATGTTGTCCCCATCTGTGACTCTGGGTTTGGCAGAGAGATCAGTGTTGTGTGTCCTTAGGTTAACAGCTTCAGAAGAGATGTGGGGAAAATCCATTGCTCTAAGAAAAACTGGCATTGCTATGTTTTCCCCTGAGGAGTTTGGAAATGAGCTATCAGAGCTCAGCTATTTGGTCTCATTTGACATCCTGGGGAGAATAACAACTTGGGCAAATTCAGAGGAACAGCTCTGTCCCAGCAGAAAGTAATGAAAATGGAGCACACCAAGGCATGAGCAAACTGTGCATCCCTGAAAAATAATACAAAAATCATTCCTGAGTACAAAATAACAGAGGTTCAAATCAATCATTAATTTGAAAAAAAAAAACAAAAAAAAAACCCCAAAAAGCAAACTCAACCCTCTCTCTATGGTAAAGGATCCATGTGCCTGTTACACGTCCTGGCTCTTCTACACAGAGTTTGATCTGTTTACAAGCAACAGCACTTATTTGGAAAACAGCATTTAGAAATATTGTTATTATTTTTTGAAAGTAATAATTATGAAAATATTTTAAAGAAAAATATTAAGGAGAAGGTCATGTTTTACAGTTATTGACCCTTTCCATATTTAACAGTAATTAGTGTCTGGCATGTGGCCACAGGCAGAAACAGAACTATGGTTTGGGGCTATGTGTTCCTGGATTAGTAACTCTCAGTGTCTTTGCTTTGAGTGTATCAACCAGGCCAAGAATGATGACTGAACTGTTCTTCAAAGACAAGATTTTGTGGTGTGGAAAACTGAAGCTGTAATGTGTGCTTATATGAGCACAGGGAACTTAAAGCAGCTTCCTTTACCAACAAAGCTGATATATAAGGATAGATAAGTAAATAATAAAAGTAATATTAGAAGGTAGAGAAGAATATGTGTTGAGACTATTTACCATCATTAAACCAAGCACTGGAATACAAAGTAATGCTGTGATTAGCACACTGTGAACTTCCCCTCTTTTACCTCTGAAACTATTTGAGCTCACCTGTCTGTTCTGTTGTGCAGCTGGCTGCTCCTTGTTGTGTATCCCATTAAAACAACTTAAAATATTAACTTGCATTGTTGGCTTTCTCTCCAGCATGGACCATATGAGCAGATGCCACCAAAGACCATTCATGCGTGGTCTAATGGTCATACACTCAGAATATGGAATAATAATGGAATACACCCAGAACACCCAGATTCTGTGCTTTGAATGTAAGAAAACACATTTGGCAACAGGAGTTAGATTTTTTGGTTTTTTTCTTTCATTTTCTGATTTTTTACCTTTATTTTGTTGGCTGACAGAAAGGGAGTAAGAGGAAAAAACCGCCAGTGAAACAGTGTTCAGTATTCTGCACTTTTGACTTGTGCTGGTTGCATTTTTGTCTCTTTGTGATGGGTGAAGCTTGTCTAAATGTCTCAACAGTGCTGTTTGCTAAAAACTTTCCCATATTAGAGAAAGCTGTTTGCTAAGAACTTTCTGTTCTTCCCATCTACTCTATAAAACACGACCATTTTGAGGCCAAATGGTCTGTGTTAGGCAGAATTGTTAAAGTTTTGGGGGAAATGAGCAGGGGGAATATAACTCTTGTTATATGTAAAGAGGAAAATGATGGTTGCTTTTCTTCCTAGAATGAGGAATCAGAAATCTGTTCCCCATGCTGAGGAAGGCAAAAAGACCAGGATCTTCTGCATAAATTTACCTGTAGGAATTCTACAGGATGATAGCATTTTGTTCCAGTCTATTCTGGTTTTAGGGAGAAAAATACTAAAACCTCTGCTGAATTATAATGACCTTAAAAGAATTGTCCATATTTTTTTTCTTAAGCATTAGCTGCAATCCTCAGATTTAAACAGATGTAGGTCAAAACTAAAATGCAAATGGGAAGTCACTGATGCAAGGGCAGATACAAAGCACCTGAGGAATTAGCAGGCCAGACATGCTTTGGTGAATACACTTTTTAAAAGTTTCCTCATGTGAAGGATGATTTTGTCATTTTTTGTGTGAAGCAAACTATGTGAGTAAAAGGTACTGGGAAAGGAGGAAGAATTATGCAATAAGCAAAATTACGTCCTGAAAAGAAGGTTCCAAATCTCACTTTAATCTTAGCTTCTCCCCTGTTCCTCTGTTACTGTAATACCATCCCTCCTCTGCCTCCTTTCCTTTCTCACCGATCTGTGCTGAGAAGTTGGTTGAGAAGAAATGCCAGGACTCTGCAGAATTTGTCTATGTGAAATCTTGAGTTAGTGTGGCTGAATCACAAGCAGGATCTAATAAACAGCTTCACTGAACTGAGATTTGTACCTTTGCCACAGCACCAGCCCTTCCATATCCTTTGGGATCTTGGTATTGGATTTTGTCTGTGGTCAGCAGTGCAGGTGAGGAAGCAAATTTAAAAAAATCAGCAAGTCCATCTAAAATGTGAAGATCAGAAGCCAGAAAAGAGTGTGAAAACTATATAATCCTGTAGTCCTCCATCTTAGTTTTCTTCTTTTAGAAAATAAAAAATAATTCCTTACTTTTTTCCCCTCTCTTTTAAACACTACAAGCAAAATTGCTTGTGGTTTGTTGGAGTTTTTTTGGTGTTTTTTTTTTTTTTTTTTTTTTGTGTGTGTAGGTAGTCGTTCATTTAAATTTGATTGATATTCCACTCTGCTTCAGCAACTTTAATTTAATTTTATTTTTATCTGATTTTTCAAGTCAATATTTTCTTAAAACCAGTGTTAGTTGGTAATCTGAGGTGCATTTAAAGATCAGAACCCAGTTAATTTTTTCAGAGTGGCAGGAGAGTTTAAGATTTCATCAGGGAAGAGAATGCAGGTGTTCCCAGTCTTAAAAGATATCCTAACTTCCCTATCCAACAAAGAAATTAATATAGCAACCAGGCTGGACAGCAAGACTCCCTTCATGATTCTTTGTCCAGCTTTTCTTCTTTCTTCCCTTTCCTTATCTTTTAGTTAGCAGCAAGGATAGATTCTTTTTACTTCAGCAGTGTCGTACAAATATCTTCCCATCTGAGACCATCACCAGTCTTATTAGAACCGAGGATTTAATTTCGTTTGCTAGTAGGTACAAGCATTGTCTGATGCTTTCTTTTCTGATGTATTTTTCATCTTATCAACCCTGTTTATGTTAATTCTCCTTCCCACTTAGTCAAGATCCTGTCCTGCTCTGGTAATGGCATGTCTGTTAGTTGTAAAAAATTTAAAAATGAATTTAAGGAAAACCTCAACACTTAAAAAAATATTGGTAATATTCTCCAGTTGTCTCAGATTCAGTTTCAGCACCAAATGTAATGCAGAGTGCAAATGCCCTTCACTTTGATTTGTGATGTAGCAGCTCCTGGAAGTGCTTGGTGGGAGAGGTGCTGTGCGTAGGTTTAATTAAGGCCCTAAATTGCAAACACTCTCCACAAACAAGGCAGAGTCAGGAGGCAAATGAGGGTCTGAATGTTGCATAAAACCAGATGGTAGCATGCACTAGGTCAGTAGGAACCCTGCTAAATAGAAATCAAGATTTGGCCTCATCTTGCCTGAGTTAAGAGTGGCCATCCTCTGCCTAATTTGAGAAATCACCATGGAACAAACTGGAATTAAATAAATACCATAACTCTCATCCCATATCTCTTGTCCTAGAAGAGAAAAGTATGTTTATATAAGAGCACTTTTTACTGTTCTTACACTTTCCCACTCTCAGCTAAAGATATTAATGTTATTCTCACAGTATTTATTTATAAAGAAAATTTATTCTGTTGGGGGGTGGGGGGTGTGACATTTATGCTGATTTTACCACAGCCTTTTCACTGCCTGTGTCTTTTATTAGAGCTGTATTTCTTTCATAGCCCGATGTTCATCCCCTCTTAGAAGTAAAATATTTTACCAAGCTGACCATCTGATGAAACATTTTTTCTGCTAGCTTCAGAATATATTTACGAAGTAGCATTGCAGGAGTGAAGGCATATAACACTTTCAGACAGTGTGCCACAGCATAAGGGTGATAGAGGTTTATGGGAGATATAAGAGAATGGAGGGAATCACTTTCTTAGGGTGATTAGGCAGATTTTATTTACAGCACAAACTGGAAACATGGAAATTGTGTCTCTATTAAACACAACACTGCTTTAGTATTTAAGGCAGGTGGGGATGAATGCTTTGGTATTAATTTTCACCTAGCATATAAATGTTAGATCAAGTTAAGGTTTAGAATGTATCAACTATTTTAAGTTTAAAAAAAAGGCATAAAAAACTGGGATTTTGCAATTATCCCTAGAGAAACCATTGTAAGTACAATAAAAAGAAAATGGAAAGTCAAATTTTCAAGGCAAGTAAACCATGTAAGAGAAGGAAGTGCAAAGCTGAATCATAAAGGCTATTTAAGGTCTGCTAGCCTGTTTTTTGTCAGAGTTCTTTCACACCATTACAGGAACTGGTGAGAACTGGTAGAAGTTAGGTTTCCTGCCTCTGTCTTGCCTCTTCTTTAATTCTCAGTCTTGGTTCCCAGCAGAGGAATCTGTGCTTCCCACTGCTGCTGCTGTGTGCAGGAGAAGGGGAAAGACTGGGGTTCCCTTCCTGCTGGAGGAGGCTTTTGGAGGATGTGCAGCCTAGGGAGGAGGCACACACTCCACAGGGGCTGATGGAGGCCCAGGAGATGCAGAGAGGTTGAGACCACCTGGCTCTGGCACAGAATCTGCTGATTAGAGCACGTGGGAGAAATTAATAACAGCCAGTCTGGACCAGACCCAGATCAGTGAACAGTCACGGTGCCAGCTGTTCCCCCTGCCATATTGTGAAACTGCTTTTTCCCACCTCAGAGTAAACTGAGAAAACACAGCATGTGATTGTGACTTTAGAGTGAATTTCCTTGCACGATGATAGAACAGGGCCTAAGGAACCTTTTCTTTGGTGGGCTCAGAGCTGCCCCCAGCTCACAGCACTTCTTACACAACACCCTGACTTCATCACCCCAAGCTGCTGCTCCCCATGAGGCTCAAATCCTGCGAGCAATACCAAGGAGATCCTGCTCTTCTTGTGCATACATGCATTTCTGCATTTCTGCAGAGCTGGACCCATGCTTCTGACAGCAAATAGGTGAACATAAAGCAGGCACTCTCATTTCTTTCACTCAATACTATGTCCTTTGCATATATTCCCCCTCACCTGCTTCCCGTTTTTTTTCACAGGAACAAAAAAGATGCTAAAATGTAGGAAATAAAAAGCTCACTGGCTTTACAGGTTTCAATTAAACACATATATTAATGTTATTCTCATGTGTTTATTTATAAAAACAGTTTATATTTTTCTGCAAGTCATTCATGGTGCTGCTATGAAAGTGCTTCCCTTGACTGCATATTTTATTATCAGCATATTTCCTTAGCTACTTTCCTTTCTCTCTACCTTAGAAATAAAATATTTCATTGATATGTCCATCTGATAAAATATTCCCCTTTAGACATATATTTACTCAAAGAGTATTTGAAAAGTAAATTTGTGTAGTATTTAAGGCAGGAAGTGGTGCCAGCAGCAATAAATTAGCAGCAGGCTCACCTGCAGGTTTGTAGGCATTCTCTTCCTGCAATCACATACACTCTGTCATTGTTAGCAGGATGCACACACTCCTATAGATCCCAATTCATGGAAGATCTATGCACAGGATTTGAACTAAGTGCTCCAGTTATCCAAACTGGAATGGGGTCTAAGTACATATTTGGATTGCAGAGTAAAGCTTCCCTGGGAAGTTTGGGGGTTCATAAAGCCATGTTCTTTATGAGTTCCCAAATTAAAAGAACCTTCAGTTAAATACTGAAGTGAGTATTTATTATATGTGAGCACAGTGTTCATTGTAAGTTTAAGCATGGTTTTTAGTTTAGGACAGGCTGTATTTTTCTTTCAGAGTTCAAACATATCCCAAACCCCTCAACAGAATTTTCCGTCAACCCATAGATTTTCCACCAGGGGCTGTGGGCAAATAGCTGACAGTGCCCACATTTCAGCTAATGGTGAGCTGTCCTTCCCTTTGGCTGTACCACCAAGCCTGAAGTCTGGTTTGCTCCCCACTCACTGCCCAAGCATCACAGAGCCAATGCACACACATGGTTGAGGCAGGAATCACTGGCAGTTCACTTCACACACCTCTGCAGTGCACAGATTCCTGGTCCAGCTCATCCACTTCCTCTCAAACATCTTTCTGGAGTCTCAATTTTGTGTCCACCTGGTAAAAAATGGTGTAGCTGCTTGGCTTAAGTGTTCCAGGTTCTTCTCCCTGGAAGGATATGATAAGTCTTCAGTGTGACTGAACTCAAAGCTCATAAACACTTTAATGTCCTGAATGGGATACATCATGAATAATACAGGCCAGAAAACAATGCAAGGATTTACCTAACTATACATGAGTCCACTTCCACAATCTCCTGCTTAAGGTGTTACATTTGCTGCCCAAGGAAGCCTTCAAACACAAAGGTTCTGAGCATGGGGAAGAGCCCCAGACACCAGTTTCATGGAACAGGGAATTTAAAGGTCATATTTTTGTAGTACCACTCAGTGTGGACATGGTCCCTTAGATCCACATTAGCTCAGAGATCCTTCTTTCCCAAATCACTTCTCTTTCCATCACAGTAACCTCAATGTGTGTTTTTAAAGCCAAAAGATACTGAAATGCCTAGCATGATCTCATGTTTTTTCCTTTACACTGGTTATCTCAACTCTTCCCTTGTGTAATCCCAGTCCATGACCCGGTGGGTTAGATCTGCATGACGGTGGGACTGCCTTCCCAGGGGTATGCCCTGTTCACCTGTCTGTGCCCCTGCTAAATGTGTAATCCTCTCTTTCTGACAAATTAATCTCTTTTCTTTGCAAGCACTAACCGTGACATTACAAGCAGGGGATTATACTTGCATGCAGTGAAGAAACAGCAGAAGAACGTGCACTTTAAACACTCTCTGAAATTCCTGTTTCTTGTGTATCTTAGTAATAAAGATCTATGCAAGGGTAAAAAATGAGAATTTCTAAGATTAATATAAGCTAGTACATCCAACATGCATTTTAAAGGCTCCATAAAGTCTTCTTTCTGCCATGCAAAACACTTAAATAAATGAATATTGCTTCTTTGAAAATCTGGTTAGGAATATCTCATTGAAACAGGTTTCGAAGGAACTTGTAGATAAAAAGCACAGGTTTGAGTCTAGAATGGAAAGTGGATGTAGGGGTTTTGGGGGTTGTCAGTGCTTGTTTGTCAGTGGTCAGCTGGAGTGACATGGACACCCTGTCTGCTGGCAGGGTACCTCATTTCCTGTCACTGGACCCCAGTGGCGTATGACCTGGTGTGGCTGGGGACATTGACCAGATTCAGAGCATTTCCTCACATTTTTCTTTCATTTTCACCACTTTGCCTCCAAATTAGGCATTTAGCACTAAAACTCAGCTCAGGAATGGCTTCCCACAGGGTCAAATCCATGGTTTGTGACACAAGGGGCAGGTGGGATGTCCCCTCCAGCTGGTGCCATGGGAGGAGCTAAAGCATGGCTCCAAGTCAGTCCTTCTCCTCCTGCTCCTCTCCCCTCTCCTCTGCTTCTGACATAGGAAGATTAGCAGGGTTTACTGCAAGATGCTTGCTGATCCTCTTCCCACTTCTGCAGTTCTTATGAACTTCACAAAATCCCTGTTTTGTCTTGCAGCCACAGCAGCTGTTCACGGAGGGTGGAAGCAGGTGAAACTTTCTGTCTTAGACAGAAGTTTTATGGCAGTGGAGTGCTCAGGCCACAGATATCTTTAGCTGTTTTGTTTATGTGCATTGGTGCACTACTCCTGCACTTGATGCTGTGGAACCCAGGGTTCAGGCTGTAATGTGGTGCAGCATGACGCAAGTATTAGTAATTTTTCATCCTTGGCCTTTTCTTTCTAGCTGTTCTGTTAAAACTCCACTGAATCATCCCAGACTAAAAAATCATTTAAAAACCCATTGATTTAACACCTATCCAATAATTTAGATTGAAAAAAAAGAGGAGGATTATACTTCTTTTTATAGTAAAACCTCCCAATTTAATTTTTCCCTAATGAAATGATAATCAGCATTTGTTTTATTTGTGAGGTGGGATGAAAGAAAGATAAAATATTGAATAGGTATAGGCAGCATCTAATTAGTAAAAAATATTTGTCCTTGAATATAACTGGATACATTATAGGGTAAGTTTATATTTTAAGTAAGTTGGGATACTTAAAATGAAGGAGAGAATTCCTGCTGGTGATCCCAATGATGCAGAACACAGACCAGCATCTATAATGATTGATACAGACAGTGAGTAAAGTGGAAAACCAATTTTCAGCTGCCTATTTGAACTCATTTCTAATATTTTCTAAAACATCTCATATTTGGGATGGCATACTTCTACAAAACTTTGGGAAAATTTCTATACTTTGTTTTAAGAAGCATTTTAATTTATACCTGCTTTTGTAATAAAAACCTTTGTCTTCAAGCAGTGAAAGAGAGAAAATGAACAATCAGGTGCTAAATATATTCACAATGCTATGGTGCATTAATAAATGCAGGTTTTTCTAATAGAGTTTATGATTATTAAAAATACAAATTGTTTGATTAATTATAAATTATAATTTGATTTATAAGATGGTGTTACATATTAAATAATGCCAGATGGTGCCATTAAGGCATTAGCTCCCTGTAATAGATTCTGGATGACAAGGGAATTAAAAGAGGACAGAGTCCGGGAACCAAATTAAGCAAGTACGGAAAACTCTGCCAGAATAAAAATAGTTTCCAAAGCATATCTCTCTCTCTCTCACTCCCCTCTGTTTTAAAAAATTTAAAAAATAAACCCAAAACCTACTTTGCCTTCAGCACTTATGATTGCCGCAGTACTCCAAAGGCAGTAAATCATGGGTTAAATTTTCAATAACTTCACATGCATTATGATCTTTAATAGTTTTGCATTGGTTAGTAAAATACCTGTTGCTATGTACCACAATTTGGAAAATGCTTTTGGATTTAGAGCAGCAAGGTTTGTTGCTTGTACTGCTCCTGTGGGTAGTACAGATGCCTGTGGGTAATAGAGATCCCTGTCCCTGCCTCAGCACTGGTGGCTGAGGTGCATCATTGTCTGAAGGTGCAGCTCTTCTTCCTGTGCAGGTTTCAGCCATGCACTCACCACATTGGCTTCACTTGTAAATAGAACTTCCAGGGAACAGAGTGCATGCTTATCCACAGAAAGCTCCAAGTACTACTAAAGTGAATTAAAAAATCTTCCTCTACCATAGGTGTGAGAGGGGTAAAAGAACAGCAAATATATAGATTGAGATTACAGTTGTATAGAGGTTTTTAAAACAATTTTCAGTGTTGATTTTTCAAGAAGAGTTGCCTTTGTCCAAGTCATGTGTGGAAGGGGATTCTGTTTCAGCCCTTACCTTAATGTCCCTTCTCCTGGCTCTCAGTTCTGACTTCCATTCTGTTCAGAGTAATTAAACACCTACCGCTGCCTATGCTTTCTTTGCCATGGTTAGTTCCGTAATGTCTTGCCTCTCAAAGGGGTACTCTGGAGTCAGCTAAAACATGCACCTCATAGTGACAGGCTTTATTCTGAGAGGTTTTCATTAGGAGTTTGCTTGCTCTTGGTCCAGTGCCCTATTGATGTGAGTAGTGTCTGCTGGTGCAGTAATATCCCCCAGAGCATCGTGTTTGCAGCTGCCCCATCAGGTGTATTCTCATGTGCTTCCAGTTTCAAGTTTGGAGTCCTTTTTTTGGTGTCATATTTTAATATTTACACAGACTTTTCTTTTCCATCCAACAGTGCCTTGCTGCTTCCACACCTGGAAGGCAGGGTGGGTGTATGAGACTCAAAGCTCTGTAAAGAGATCCTCATTATGAGCTGCAAGAAGCATCTCCAGAGCCTGAGAAAGTGTTCAGACTTGGCAAGTGCCACTTTCCTCTGAGAGCTGTGCTTCTATTTGCATCCTTTTTTGTGAAAAAACGGTGAAATAGTAAGGCTATCTTTCTTGAACTCAACCTCATGTATTTTATTTTGAAGTGTCTGATTCAAGACCAGCAATCTTTTTTCTTGTACTCTTGAAGTTCTTGTCTTGATATGTAGTCCTTCTATTGAAAAATGACTGATGACTTCAGGCTCTGCCTTTCAGGCAGTGTTTATAAATGGATCAGAAAAGCAACGTTGCATGTATTTGCATAAGAAGATAAAGTAATGGAAGTTAACCAATTTTATCTCTGAAATTCCCTATTCAACGTGTGCTGGTCTGCAATATAAGATGTTGCATAAAGAGTTGAGTCTAGACTCCTTGCCTTAAATTTTGAATTTCCACGATAGGTGATTCCAGCATTTCCAAATTTGTTGGGTATTGAATAAATAGAAAAGTTACATTGTAATGCAAGTTAAGTATATTATAATGCATGTTATGAAGGAAGGTAGAAATTTTGTTTTATTTCATTTTATTTTGAAATGACCTGAATAAGCTATCTCTTTCTCTTAAGGTTCAAAATTTTTTTTGAACTCTTAAAATTCAAAATTTTATTTCAGTGATTTGTTTTGACGTTTATTTTATTTTATAGTTTTAATTCAACAAACAGTCAATTTAAAGATGAGATGATGAATTTCAGTCACTGATAAGTTCCATTAGTTCTAGTACAGATATAGAAAAGAGTGACCTCTATTTCAGTTGAAAAGTTTCTATTCTATTTCTATTCAATTTTTTATTAACACTATTTCTAAAGTGTTTACTGATGAAAAACACTTTTTTCCCCCATACATTTTAAAGAAGTATGTGTTTGCAAGTTGTTAAGTGCTAGGTTTTATTTATTATCCAAAATGCATAGAAGTCATGTATTTCTACGTTGTCCCTGTGTACCACAGACAGTAGCAAGAACTGTCTGAGTCTCTTGAATTTCACACAACATAGTTTTTAGCAACCTGGAAAAAAAATTGGATTTTACAAATTACTTCTGGTTCTGCTAATAAAAAAATTTGTTGTCTTTATTCTTCAAATAAAGACAACAAATTTCAACTTTATCACAGTTGGAAGGTGTTTTCTGGAACTCTCCAAGCTCAGATTTTGTTCTGGACGTGTCCATTAAGAATCTTGTGTTATTTGATTTAGAGTGGAAGAGAAGTTGCTCTCAGACAAGCTCAGAAGTGCGTGTATGTAGTTTAGATATGTTTAGATATGTTTTAATATATATAGTAAAGGTAATTGGTACTTTGAAACAATCCTTTCACAAAAAAAAAAAAAAAAAAAAACAAAAAAAACCCAAAAACACAACACTTAGTTCCAACAGCAAAGAATGATGGTATCTGTCATGCAATAGGAAGGTAAATCCAGAGTTTCCTTCCTCTTGGAGCCTCATTGCTGTGATTTCTTTGTGAAATTCTCTCTTTTCCTTCTTCAGCTTTCTGCCTCTAATTTCATGAGGTCAAGGTTCTCTCTGACTTACTTTTAAATATGTATGTATTTAAAGGATTCTAAACCAGCTAAAAAGAAAAATAAACCCAATATTGATGTCCCATCATTTGTTCCTCTGCTCCTGACCTATATGACTGCCCAATTGCAGCTGGACTGCTTGAGCCACAGTGGGAAACAGGTTCAACATCTGTTGTGGGGTTCAGAGGGACTGGAGGCTTTGGTTTGCCTCTTCCTGGGTGTGTGGCTGTATCTCTGCAGCACAGGGAGCCCCTGTGGCATGGGCTGGCATTGCCAGCGGCAGAGAATGGCCTGGAAAAGCCTCTGCCTGCTGCAGTGCTTGAGCATCCCAGCTGCTCTTCGAGGGCTGTTGCAGCAGTATTGGGTAAGAATAGGGAAATAAGCAGGATATGGAGTATGAGGAGGATTCGGTGCTAAAAGAAAACTGCAAGCTTTGAAGGAGCAAATAAAAAAGAAAAACTCTAAGGGACAGTAATAGATTTCCAAAGGAAGGCTACCCAGTTGCTTGTGTTTCCATTTTCTTCTAATTCTTAATAAAGGGATAATTAAAGTCTCCAGAAGGGTACTTAAACAGACGAAAGGAAATGTCTGTCTTTTGTTTATTTATTTTTTAAATGACCTTATTAAGCATTATATGACAAATTTATGAAATGTTATCCTGAAGGGAGGGATGGGAGGAAGGAAGCTTCTATATGAATTATTTGAACCAGCTACATTGTAGATAAATCTCTCTAAAATGTTCAACTTCTTAGTTTTCAGGACTACTCTTTTAGTCAGCTGAGGTTAGGAAACTTGTTTTCCTTGCTTTGTGGAGGTACCTTTTATAAAAGTGTCTATGAAGTACTTCAGTCTGACTTCCCATTGAGGAAGACTATTGATCCCATTTGCAGCTGCTATTCATATATCAAAACTAATCATGTCCACAAATAATTCTCTAGCCCACAATTACTTTTAAGACCTGCTCCTGGAAAGGTTCTTTAGGAAAGCACAATTTTCTTACAGAAAACCCTGAAACCAAACCAAAAACCCCCAAAACTCAATATTACCTAAATAAAAGGAAAAAACTGTTGAAAATTTGGCTTCTTATATTTAGCAGTTTAAAATATTAAACAGTTACAGTGAAAACAGCCCAGCATTGTTACTCTTACTCTGGTATCTTTTGTTTTCAGGAGTATTTATATAATGTCAGTCATCACATGTATGAAATCAGGAGCATGCTTTATATTGCCAGCTCTTTAAACAACAAGGAAATTTATTGGTGTTTGTTTCCATGGGTTTGCATTTGAGACCCAGGTAAGCTGCCAGCTAGTGTGAAGTTGGGAAAACAGAGAATTTACTCTTATATAAAGTATAATTGCCTGTTTTTTTCCTTATATGAATATCAGCTGTAGAACTGAAGTACCTCTGAAAGGGTTTGCTCAGGTACATGACTCCAATAAGATCATTGTTCTTATAAATATTCATCTAAGCTGGGACTTTAAAAAGAGAAACCTGACAAAGCATGAAAGATTGTTGAAATATATGTACAATTAATTTAACTTGTGTTTCTAACACACACAATACCAGGCATAATTTTTTTAACCACCCTTGCCTCTCTCTCTCTCTATTCATTGTACATTTAAATTCATTACGGAAAAAAAATGAAAAAAAAATACTGGTAGTTATTTTTATGATCAAATACCTTTTCCAATTAGTCTTGGCACCTCACTATAATCACGATGAATGTTATTAATTCAGCAGTCTACATTCTATTAAGGGTTTCATCATAGCAGTGTGTTCAGGAACTTAATGGCTTTTGCATATTAATGCTGCAGCCCATGGTCTTGTGTCCATTAGTAGTGTGTGATATGATGGGTTTGCACTCATACATTGATATACAAGCATAGAAACATATGGTTGCACACAATTCTCAATCAGGCAAATGCCAGGTTATGAAACAGTATTTGGAATTCATGCAAGCAACTCCTTTAAGATTATTGCACATTCAAAGCGTTCTGCATGTAACAAAAGAGGTAATCAGATTATAAATCAGCAGGATTTCAGTACAAAAACATACAACACAACAGCAGCAGTTGTTGCCAGACATGGTGCACGTGGGGGTGGTGATCTTTGAGGTCGTGGTTAAAGTGCACCTCACATTTTCAATATTACCGTCAAGGTTTTTTTAATAAAAGAGTGGTTCAAAACAGGGACAAGGTGCTTTGCAAGAAATTGTGAAGGTTTGCAATGATTTGTGGGGCAAAACTTTTGGTAACTAGGTAATAACAGTCTGGCTGTCTGCTTTGCTTTCTGTTGACAGCAAAATAATTAAGAAAATATTTGAACTATCCATCCAGATCTGGATCCTGACATAACACTGTTTTTGTGCTCTTTCTTATTACAAAAAGAGGAAGGCAATATACCCAGATAATGCCACTGCTGCAAGTCCCCTAGTGCTCAGCAGGCCTTAGACTTGGGACGGAATGGCCCAATTTGCTTCAAACCTGAGCCCTTCCCCTGTCTTCCAAAAGAAACACTGCACAAGATCTATTTAGGTATTATGCCCTCATCAGAAAGCGCATTTAGAGCTGAGCAATGAAATAGTCCTTGTATCACTAATTAAAATTCAGTGATGAGGTTGCTTAATTACTCCCTCCACTGAAAATTCTTACTTTACTTTTCACATTTATTCTGGTAATAATGTGTTGAAAAGCTCATCAGCCTCTGAAGGAAGGCAACATTTTTTCTCATGCACATAATCATTAAACTGACAAATAGGCACAGCACCATGCAGTTATCAGTATTAGCACTGCAGACCCCTCACTATTAAAACTCTTTGCAGCAGAGGATTAAGTGCATAAAGGGGGTGTGTGGGGATGGGGGAAGTGGGAGGAAACAACCAAGTTTGAAATCCTTTCCTTCCTTCCCTTTTCTGTCAAAGCAGTCACCTCAAATCAATTCATACAGAAATTCTTCCTTCCTGTACAAAGGCAAGATAACTGAGTACGTTTGATTCTGTAAAAAATTAATGATCTTATTTGCTTTTTCTTTATGGTTTAGACTAAAATGCTTTTCTCTTTTTTCTTTATTTTTGTCATTCATCTTCATAAGACCTTAAAGCTGATGGATGAGTGTAACTGGCTGCTGCAGGCTGCTTTCAAAATCAGTCACCAGCTCTGCTAGTGAAGCAAGTGGGGTAGAGGGGAAAGTTTCTGAATTAGCTTGCTGAAAATTAACTTGGGTAAAATAACCACTTTGCAGCTCCTCAGCCATCTTCTCTCTTTTTCTTCTTCAATGCCACCAGGGTAGGAAATGGAGACCCAGAAGTTCCCCTGTGTGTCATTGCCATTCCCCCAGGAGCAGTGCAGCCTGTGTGGGACCTGGGGCTGTGTGGTGTGATGCTCCCTGAAACTCTTCCCTGCTTCTGCCTGTGCTCAACTCTGCATCCAGAGGTCTCTATGCACTGCAAATAGGCATGGCAACACTGCCAAAACACATAGTTTAGAAGCACTAAAAATCTCTTTGACTAAAGAAGGAAATGATAACAAATTTAAGCTGCTCAGGAAAACAGCAGCACGATAAATAATGTATGGAAATAGGATGTTTCCTTAAGAGATGGAGGAAGGAACTCTGAAGCTTTTATTGAGCAGTTAATGCCTTCTCTACTTATCTTTGGAGTTCTTAAACCTTATGGCAGTCAGACACTCTAAAATTGAAGAATTTAATCTCTTCTACTGTGAAAAAGGGGGACCCAAAATGGGATTTGATCTTAAGTTCCAGGATGTTGGTTTAATTTTGCAGAATTTGATGTTTTCTTTTGGTTTGTTTTCTTGGTATCATTTTACTATGGGTCCACAAACAGGGAGGTAAAACCCAAGACATAAATCTGGACAAAACTCTGACATATATGTACCTTTCACAGGCTTTTTTTTTGCCTTGGATTTCCTATAAGATAAAAATTACTGTGTTTCCAAGTTTTCTGGTGGTAAGGCAAGTGAAGCAAAGTTCAGCATTTCTAGGAATCACATCTTGGGCTAGTATTTTTAATTTAAGACCTCTGTTCATTGTGATGACCTTGGACTTTTACAAACTCAACTTTCTGCTCCAGTCCTTTGAGGTACATAAGGAATGATTAAGAGCAGAAAATCCACATGGCTTATATATTTTGGCAGCATTATCAAATCTTATATCAAAGGTAAGATTATTTACTCAAATAATCTGAATTGTCAGTGGCAAACCACTGTGCTAAACTTCTCAGTTTGGATCAGATCCTCTGAAAGACTTAGAGTATTTAATGCATGACTTTATTTTGGATGCATGACTAGAAAAATACTTGCAGTGGATTCCAGGAGGGCTAGATTTCAGGTAATGGAAGACATGCTTTCTTTTGGTACTTCCAGTGGCTCTTCATTGCATTGCAGCCTGTCAGAGTCACTACTGGATGAACCCTCTGGGAGGGAATGGTGAGCCTCAACACTTGGAGTTATTTAAAAGCAATCTCTTCAAGCAAAAGTCATTTGGTCTAATGAGGTACTAAAGCAACATTATTATAGATGCAAAAGACCAGATGTAACTGAAAACTCTTCACGCCTCTTTTTCTCATAGTCTGAGTTGTATTTAATGGAGTTGAGGAGAGCAGCAAAATCAAGGGCATGGCCTCAGATGAGGGCTTGGATCACTCATGCCCAGGCAGAACACACAGTTTGGAATTATGTGTTCATCTAGAGAAATGATTTGTCTAAAAATTAATATTGTGCTGGATATGTCATGTAGCAATTATACAGTCTTTTATGTTTTCAAATCAAGAGAAGACTATTTGCTATTCTTAACCTTTCTGATTTTATTTTGGGGGGGAAAAGCAAGTGAAAGCCATTTTCCTCAAATTATATGCTCACACAGCAAATTAAAAAAGCAAAGGAATCATTCAATGAATGTCACACTGTGGTTGGCTATGTCAGAAATGCTTCTATTCAAAAATTATATATAGCAGCTCCCTTCCCCAAACCTATCTGAGGTTAAACAGCTTTCAGAGATTCCAAACTCTAATTTATTATGCTATGTAACCAAGGATCTCAGGAATTATTATACTTTGTAGGATTTGCTATGGCGTAATCTTCTTGCTAAAAGATTTTTTTTTTTAATGTCTCTCACTAAGCGCTACTTAGAATGCAACAAGGATTTTTATTTTCTTGCTCGTTTACAAAAAGGAAAAAAAAAAAAGAAAGAAAAACAGAAGAACAAACACCACCTCACATCCCAAACATACACAAGCAAAGAGCCAAAATAACCCTGTGCTGAACCCTGGTCTATTTGCAGTGACAAAGTACAGCTGATTAATAAGATATGATTATCTTTCATACTTTCCACCTACAGTGGCAATGATGGCATGCAAAGCTTTCTCTGACTGGAAAGAGCCTTCCCTCTGAAAGTATATTGAGATATTTAATTTGGAAGGATGGTGGTGTAATCAGTTACCTATCAAAATGAAATAAATGGAAGTGACATTGTGCCTGAACTCTGATATCTTTCTAACGAAAAAAGTATTTATGGCTGTGTTTTCAGAATTACACCATTCGTAAAATTTCCATTTGGGAAATCATTTGTTGGAAGGATACCAAAAATTGAAGCTGTAAAGGGACAAGAAAATCACAGCTCATATGTCAAAAAAATGTACCTGTTTTTGGGGTGTTTTTTTTGTTTTTTTTTTTTTTTTGTTTGTTTGTTTGTTTTTGTTAGGTTTTTTCTGTAACAGTGGGATATTATTACCTTTTCTGTGTCATTTTTGGATCAAGAAATATGTCTCTAAATATATTTAGATATTGAGTTAGCTTTGAGAAAATCCCTGTGGTTGAAAACTACAGAGGAATTATCAGCTCAGCTGATGAAATTGTAAGTGTCCTAATCACTGGTCCCTGAAGCTGGAAATGTGATGAATCCTCTCCTGTGTCAACTTTTTTCCTTTGGTATTGAACATATCATCCTCACTGGTGAAGAGAGGATGAGAGAAATTTCCTCAGCAGAGTATAGCTTGCTCACAAGTCTGAGAAAGTAAGGTATAGCCCAGAGAACTCCACGTGTTGATTAGGAAAATATTCTGCTTGATCAGTAAGGGATTACTGAAAAATTAATGCCTGAAGAAGATCTGAGGGCTTCAGTGTAATAAACAGCTGTGGCAGAAATATGTAAAGACCTCTTCTAAGTTAACTAAGTGCTGAGACTCCTACCCTTGCTGGCAGAATCTATAGGATTTGATTTATATTCTTGTACACATCTTAAAGCACAGCAGAAATATTTTTAAAACAACTGCTTGAGGGGTTGTTTTTTGTTGTTTTCTTTTTTCCCTTGCAAACGTGTGAGACAAAATGCTCTGTGTCTATTTGAAATGGGAGGTGATGAGCTTCTCAGCTGATGGAGCTCGAGCAGTCACTCTGTGTTACCCCAGCAGAGCTGATGAGCACAAACGAGCTCTAACTCAGTGCAGACCTCAAAACTGCCACGGGTGCCAAGCAGGGGGCAGGAATAATAACAGCAGATTTCCATGACTTTTGTTCTGGTATACAACTTTTGGAGTCCTAAGTAAGTCTTGAGCTCTAATTAAATATTTTTCAGCTTATGGGCTATTTGCAACATCTGTTTTCCTTTCCAGCTACCAACTAATAACATTTGAATTCACAGTGCAGTTTTGAGGGATTGGGATTTTTTATATAGTATTTTTTTTTCCTTGTGAATTAATTACAGAGTCTTGTTCCTTTAACTGGTTGCTGCTTATTTTCATGTCTAACTCCTGCTGTCAAATCTGGTTGATAAAGGCCAAAGAGCTAAAACAATGTTCAGAGAAGCATATGCACAGACAGCATTGGTAATATTTTCTGAGGAAACAAGTGCTTCTGGTTCCTGGATCCCTTGACCACCAGATGCCCAAGAATGCTTTAGTTCTTAATGCAGCCTGGCAGAAGAGAGCAGAGGGATGGAGCTGGGGTCAAATTGCCAGCCTGTGAAATTAATTTCCTTCTTTTATTTCCTTTCAAAAAAAGAAAGTAGTGTGATTGGAATGCAGGATTGAGATGGTCAAAACTATTCACAAAAGTAGCTTTGAAGTTCAAAATAGGGCAAACTCACTGAAAACATTATGGCAAATGTTTACTTTCCTCCTCCAAATGCTGTCATATCACAGTTCTTTCCTGGAAAATGAAGAGGCAACACTGTAGATTATTTTTGTGTGCGAGTGGGTATTATAACCTGATTTCTCTTGTGATTGCAGTTTACTGACTAAGAGTTCATACAGATTCCCAGGTGCCAAATGTTTTACTGGGTCACCAGCTGGGTCTGCAGTTTTATCAGCTGTCCTGTTGCCAGGCTGTTCTCGGTAGACACAGCAGTGCTGGGCAGGATGAGGTTATAAGGATGAAATAGAGAAAAGAAGTAACCAGCAGAGGAGTGGAGAAAGGCAGAGGCACAGGGGAGTGGGACAGGTGGTTAAGTGAAAGACACTGATTTTGTGGAAAGCATTTATACAGTGCTCTGCACCCTGAGGTTTCCCTCAACCCAAACAATGTAAAAATATAGAGTTGTGGATTCAGCTGGATGATCACCCTCCTGTAATGCTGAATATTCCTATTATTCCTTCCTTCTACCTGTTTGCCTAGTAGATAAGTTTCCTCTGTGTAATACCAGCATGTGACATTTCTTGAGCTGAATATCTTTGTACTTTCTTTTGCTCCTTCACAGGACTCTTTGTTATTTCTCTCTTGAGGGGTGTTTGCAGCTTCTCCTAAATTTAAATTATCTGTGAATTTAAATAACATGAAGTTTGTTACTTCTGGAATGTAAATTATTACATTTAACAATCCAGCCAGATCCTTTCAATTTTCTGCATTGCATTATACTAAAGCATGGTGGTAATTAGTTAATGAACCCTTCTAATGAACCTTTCATTCTTAGACCAGATCTGTAAATTAGCATCAGTACAGAGCACTGCACATTAGCTTGGCTCAGTCTCTGCTTAGTCAGAGAGGGCAAAATGCAAACACTGGATCGCTGCTGAATCCATGTGAAGGGATTACTTGAAGAAAATAACCTCCCTGATTCAGAGACCACACTCCATCTCACTCCAGATAAAAGAAAAAGGCATCAATTTGTGTTTGCTTTAGTGGGGATTTCACCAGATTTAGCCACAAATTAGATTGCTACAAACAAGGGATGATGATTGGCACAACTTTATTCTATTTGTTTTCTCATTTTGCCTTTGAAACTCCTCTTCCTTTCATCAATACAAAGAACAGGCAGACACATCAAATTAACGATCTGGAATGGGAGGATCAAACAAATCTTATCAGGCTGCAGGAGAGAAGAGAAATTATTTGCAATGTCCAGTTGTCCATGACATAGTCTCTCCCACTCAATGGTGAAGGGTCAGCCAAAGGCTCTGGAAGAATATGGGTGTCTGCTCGAGCAAACAAGCAGGAGTTCAAGGTTTTAGGAGATTTGACGACCTCACAGCAGCTTTGTGTCACTGGGGAATTAAGACAGAAAGAGATGAGTGATTATTCTGTTGTTACAGCAGGTAGAAGACCCCTCACCACTTGTTCTCTTCATCCCTTTCTTTATTAACTAATCCCATATCTAATTGTGGACATCAACTATATCCCATTTTCTTAATGAAAGGAGAAGTACACTGATTTCGTTTCTGAAACATGTGGCTGTTTACAGGTGTGGGACACCTTTGTTTCTTATAGCTTGAGCTAAGATCAACTAATTTTCAGGATTTCGTACCTAATTATTGAAAAGAGTTATATTGTTGATTCCTTTAGAAGCAGCTGGTGCTATCCATTTTTAAAGAAAAATAATGAGGTTGCCCACTCACTTTCATCTATAAAAAGAATATATTTGCACTCAGTCTTTTATGTTTATATTTTAACGTAAATATTGCAAATATATAATGTGCGGAACTGAAAAGTGCTATAGTTTTTCTATGCTACATTTTGATGTTCTGTCTACAGCTTCAAAGCATTCATTTCTTGAATTCTTTGTAAAGAAAGAAATTCTTTGTAAAGAAGGCAATGTATGGTAAGAGCCTATAATCTGTTTGCATAAGTGGCTCATGGTCTGTTGTAGGGATGCACAGGATTTGATGTGTGTGTAATGTTACTTAGTCACACTGGCAGGGAGAGCTGAAATGCACTGGAGCTGTCTGAGAAGGCCATCTCATTCTGTGACCTCTGCAGGAATAGTCTCTCTTTGTCCAGAACGATTTTAAGAAATCCTGGGGGAATGTTGACAGTGGATTTTTAAATCTATGCAATGAAGCTTGGATTTCTAGTTACATCTTATGAAATAAGAGAGAACAGTTTGGGGAAATTACACAGACACCTCTGTGCCCCTTTCCAGATGAAATGTGGTTGCCTTTGTTTTTATTGAAAATTCCAACTGATCTTGTAAAATTTCTCTATAAAAATCAGCAAGAGACAAGAAATTGCTTTGCTGGTCATGGTGAATGAAACTGGAGACTCTTTTTTTTCTCTATTTAAGTCCCAGGCATACCTTATCTCTGCTCTGTAGCTTGGTGTTTTCTCCAGTGACGTCTGGTGAGCACCCAATTGTTTGCACACCAAGATTCTCATTGCAATAAACAACTAAACCCTTATGAACATGCTCTCAGTTTTCTTAGACCAGCTGAGATAACTCTGACAAAAAAAGACTGAGTCTGTTTGTTGTCAAAAATGTCCAAGTAGAATACTTTAACTGAAATAAGATCAATTATGTTAAAAGGTCTATTGCTCAGTAGGGGGTCTCAGAGTCCCGAAGTACAATGAAATGTGTGGATTGAACTTCAGAAGTGTTTCCCTTCAACGTACCTTTTTCAATTATTTTCCTTTTTTTTTGCCTGCTTAATTACTTCCTCTGTATTTCTGCTCTGTGGGAGAGTTAGAGAGGGATTCTGAAACAGAGTATGTCATATTTATTCTGTAGGCATTAAGAGTTCTAATTACTCCCTGATGATTCTCATACACAAAGCATTATATTTATGATGCTTTTTCTTAAATGATGAAGCATGTATTGGTTAAATGTTTGCTAAATATAAGGGCATCACATCCTTGATGCTGCTTCCCAGTAGGAAAATAAGAATGAGGAAATAGTAGGTAGCTGTTACAGGAAAGTCTTTCCCAATAGACAGTAGCTATTTATCAGAAAGATACAAGCTGTCCTGTTTTTAAAAATATATATCTAATTATAATGCATATTTTTAATATGAGGTTCCATCTAAATTGTTTTGTTTCTGTTGTTTGTGATTTTTCCTGTTTCACATCTGTTCTGTCTGCTCTTGATCACATGAATAAAACCTTTTGAGGTTTGACTTTGTAAAATATATCTCAGGTAACTCATTAGATTCACTTCTTTGTTTCCAAATTGACAACAACATTGCTTTTAAAAGTTCTTGCCTTCAGCATGCTGGAGATCAAATGGAGTGTGTGCAAAGCAAACCAAACTGAAGGACAGAGAGGGGAAGTTAAGCAGGGAAAAGCCCTGAGTGGCTGCCCTGGGGATGTTGGCCTTGTAGAAGTTGTCTCTGTAATTCCATTTTGTTTGGGACCTGTCCTTGCCTGCTCCTTTTTCTCCCTTTTTCCTTATTTCATATTGACTCTTGGGATTCCCTTTATCTAATTTGTTCTTACCTTAATTGACATTATTTCCCTTATCCCTTAACTGCTCTGCTTCATTTCCAGCTCCCCCTTCTCCTTTTCACACATGGGCTGCACATTGAGATTGCTGGTGTTGCCCTGTTCCACAGCATTTTCAGCTACTTATTTCCTATTTGTGAGCTGCCATCACTGACCCTGGCATCTGATGCAAAATTCTGCACCTGTACATCAGCTCCCATCCTCTGTTCAGAGCAGGGTTGCCAACAGCCTTGAATGATACTCTGAGTGTGTGTGTGCCAGGACAAGAGGTACAGTGGGGAGAGCTGCTTGAAAAGCATGCAGGATCTGCTTGTTAAAAGCATTGTCAGTGGGGAGATGGGCACAAACTGCTCAGGCAAGCCCTTATTCCAGCTCTCAAACGGTTTGTTGAATCTCTCTCCCCATCCTTGGCTGGTTTGTCACATTCTGAATTTTCCATAACTTCTTCCATGCTCTCAGTGTGAAATATATGCACATCCTAAAATGATGTTACTTTAATCTTGATGCAAATAAGGAAGAAATGATGTATGCCGCTGCCATCATTATATCTCTTTCATCAAACCAATACCTTTTAAAAAAAACAAAACACAGAGGCAGCAACATAAATTACTTGTGGTAGTGCATAAACTAGGTGAGCTAAAATAACCATGATCATAATGGATATTTGATATTTCCAGTAGAACATGTCAAAACCAAAGGGACAGAATGCTTAAGGTGTAGATACATTACAACATGTGATGAGGATGGAGTGAAGCTTTGAGCCCTACATGTACTTAGTACTTGTAGGTTTTGTAGGCCAAGCAAAAAATGCCTTGAATAATGCTGTCCTTCTTGGTGTAGTGTAGAGAGGAATTCCAAAGATGTATGTCAGTGGGGGAATAAAGTGAAGTTCTGTGGGCAGGAAGTACAGCTTCACCATGGCACTGAGGCTGCAGGGAGCTGTGGCTGGCTGGGGAAGCAGTTCACTCCTTGAACCAGCAACTGGGTAAACACCACTGTTCTGAGATGTAATATTCACTCCTCCACTCATTGACCAAGTCTTGAGAGCTGAACATCACCAAGAAATTATTTTTCAGTGCGGTGTGATTGGTAAATTTAGCAAACCTTAAATGTGTAACCCTTTGTATGTCAGGAGCAGGCTGTGTGTGGCACTGCAGATAAAAAGGGAGGATGAAATGGATTTCTTCAAAGCGTTTTTATTTCCTGGGCCTACTGCACTGGATAACATGTAAATTCAGAGCAGCTGCACTGAATCCAGGGCTGGATGGCATTTACTCTGCTGTGGCTGAGATCAAAGTGAGTCTGGAAGATGTATGCATTTTAGTGCCTGTAACTTTATGTATTATGCACACAAACCGACAGCTCCTGAGCTCAGTTCCTGCTGTTAAGTGCCTTCCTCACAACCTGCAAAGGCAGATTCTTTAATTAACCTTTAAATGATAATTATTTCTCTGGCAGTGCACCAACCTAGAATCAAACTCAGTTCATCCTGTATTAGGCTTGTCTCTGGAAGATATGTTAGATTAACTGGAGTACCTTGGTGAAGCTGAAGACTGCTTCACCTACCTGTTTTTTATCCTGGTGGATCTGTGGGCAAATAAAATAAGAATGGGGAGATATATGGGGCAAGGCAGATGATTTGATTTTCTGAGAACATTACAGAGTGGAAAAGGCAGAGTTCAGTGAGGAGTTCTTGGGGAAGCAACATGAAAATGTACTGGCATGTCCAAAGGAAAACCGTCCACCTTTGTGACTTTGGAAATTACTTAAATTTGTGCATTTGGAAATTGCCTTACTGTGAGAAGCATTGCTGTGCAGTTAAGCAAAGACTTGCTACGATATTTGAGAGACATACATGCACTAAATAAGTGATACAACCTTCTGTCACGTTGGTGAGCTGAGCACAGAGCTGTTCTGTTGCATGGATGGTTGGTTCTCCTGCTTGGTCTATTTGGGCTACAGAGAGCAATAGGTAAATTCCTCTCAGAACAAAGGAGGTAAATGATTTCCAAAGCATTTATCATGTTCAATTTCTTACCATCTCCTCATTCTTTGCTGAGTTTTATCCATATATATCTTGGTAGTTGTGTACAATCACCTGAACCAAATTCGTGAGGAAGTGCTAAGTAAGGAAAAAGATGACGGCAGATGTTGGCTCCTTTGGGCCTCTCATAGTGTAGTGTCCATAAAAGCTATGGTAGAATTGTCTTCCCCAGCCTGGGATAGAGATGCCTTTGAAGAGGAAACATGTCTAAATTATTCACTGCAGAGCCATCATTTTATGGAAGCTGATGATGTCAAGGCAAGCGGCCTTCTCTTTTCCCCACAACTTGCATGGTTCCTTCAAGTTTTCAGGAAGAAACCACCATGAAACAAAAGAGCAAAAATGGTGGGTGAACCATCTTCTGCTTAGGGCATTTTTTCAATCTGATTGGAAATCTCCCTGAGTGATGGTACTGCCTTTTGTTATTTAAGTCCAAAATGTCCCCAGAAGCTTGATGCTCCCATCTTCACCTTTTTGATTCTGTCAGCATCAGATCTCTGGAGGTGTGCTTTGCTCTTTACTAAAGCCACATTGTGGCTGTGCACATAATTCACTGGTTCCCATTTATTTCCATGTGCTCATCAGCAAGTCTCTCATCTGAATGACTGGAATATATTGCTGTCTCCAGGCTAGTAAAGTAAGAATAAATGGATGAGACCACATTCCTTATCTCCAGACTGCAGAAACTTTTGTCAATCCACAAGACAGACTGGGCAGAAGCAGAATGCATAACAAGATCATTTGGGGTCATGGTACAATGATTAGATTCCTGCAGCCTGTGTTACTGTAGATTAGTACGCTGACTCCCTGGAGGAAAAACAAATTTGAAATTCTGCACTGCAGCCAGATGCCAGGCAGGCCATCATAAACAGAGTGTGAATCAGGGAAAAACTCACGACCTTTTTTAAGGTACTGAGATCTTTTCCCAGCAAAGTCTAATCTTGGTCCTAAAAGGAGGGCTCAGTTCAGCTTGCAGTGCTGTACTCAAATGGGATATTTCTGGCTGCTTGCATGGGTCATAGCTGTAGTTTGGTAAGCTTTAGGGGTGGTGCTTTCTTCTTGAAAGAGGGAGAGAGGTCAGAAATGTACAAAAGCTCTAACTCTGACAGAATGTTTTCAAAAGCCTTGTGGTAAGACCTAGAGAGAGCTGAGCAGGGATTACCTTTGTGTCATGGACTCAGTTATGATACCCACTGAGCACGCATGAGACACCACAATATGCTGCTGAGAAACAAATGAGTCCTGGGCATGGGACAGCAAGGGAGATGGTCTTTATTCAGCACTGGCAAAGGGAAATTTTCCAATTTTTTGATATCTGGCTGTGGTTTCATAACGTACACAGCAAAGGGCATTCTCCAAGTCAAAGCTGATGTTTGTTTCTGGTCTGTGCATTTGCTCCTGGGACAGGGATTTATCAGTGTTCCTCTCTCACCTGACTTTTGCAGAACAGACTTTTGCTTTGGGTATGGTTTGGCTTATAGAGAAAAAGGGCTTAATCCTGATTTAGAGGCAGCCCCTTAGAGTGCTAGAGAGCAAGTACTTTTGTCCTAAATCTTGGCATCACGTAATGAGAGAAGTTCAGATTTCTCTAGACACATTACATACCATCCATGGAGAAATGCTGTTGTGGGAAGCTGGAATTCTAATACAAGCATCAAACAGGGAAGTATAATTAAGCCTCATATCATAAGAAGAAAAAATAATTCTCTTAACAGGGCACAAACCCAAACAACTCCCTGATCCTTCCTTTTTATGTGGCAAAAGAAAGAGAAACATTTCATCCTGCCAAAAACCAGAAAACACCAACAAAAAAGGTGTTAGCAAATGTGATCTTATTCCAGCAATGTCCAACCTAAGAGAACAATTTGTGCTTCTGCCAGTAGATACTGCAATTGGATACTATTTTGTGGCAGCAGAATTGTTGTAACTGCTGTGAAGGCACAGCATGCTGCTAAAAACCTGGCAACTTTTATGCATGCCATTTATATTACTGTAGGCTTTCTATAAACACTGGCAATAAAAAGCTAAACTGTTTTAGGAGTAAGATGCAGATATTAAAGATGAGCTTTTCTGCAACAGTAATGCTTTTTGGCAAGTGTGCTGACATTTAAAGAAAAAATAAAAATAATAAAAGTATTTCTTAGAGATACAGAATTTGTAACTGCAGCCTCGACAGCGAGCAGAACCCCTTCCCCAAGACAGAACAGCAGCTGCAGAAATTAACAGAATTAGTTTTATTGCTAATCTAGCAAGACCATGGGGACAGAGAACTGCTCCAAGGTAGCAAAGGCATTTATTTTATGGATGAATATTCACAGGGGAAGGAGGGAGTTTTTTTGGCTGCCGTCTATTGCATGGCTCCACTGGTAGAGCTTTACAGATATTTATGTTGACCCATTTGAACTCATATATTAAGAGTTTAAGACTAGTTTGTTTGTATGGTTTTGGTTTGGATTTTTGTTTTGGGGTATTTTTTCAGCTGTCACATTCTAAGGTTTTCCTTTGGGTCAGTGGACTTTCCAATGAAGACCTTGGAACACTTATTTATGGGCATCACTGTAACAGGCCATCCTCATGGCGCAGATATATATTGAAAATTAAATATGCGTATATATATATAGTTCAAAATTAATTGTCTCCAGAAGATCCTTGAGCCAAAAATGGCTGGAGGTTAAGAAACATGCATGGTCTAGTTTTATATTCTTCACTAGTCCTTTTAGCCATCACCAGACCCTGGCTACTAGGCTTTGGTCAGAACTATTGAAGATGTTCCCCTATTTGTATTTTCTTGTGTACTGGTGATGTTTTCCATTGAAAAGCTGCTGGGCAAAAAGAAAGGGAAACATAATGGGAAATATCTTGCTGGTTTTAAGCTTTCATGCAAAAACAGCTGTATACTAGGAAATCAGTCATGTAGACAATGTTACACCTTGCAAGAATGATCCCTCTACCCCAGGAGTGCTCGGTTTTAAAGAGGGTGTGAATAAGTCTGTTTTATGCTTTCCTGCGTGATTTAAAGTATTAATAGAATCCCACTCATGCCTAACCACAGAGAATGTAGAAAATTTGACATATTGTAAACTTATGGGGCACTTATAGCCATTTACACTTAATCATGGGCTAATGGAGCAGTGTGGGAACGGTGTGTGCAGCTTTCCCAACAGAAAGCTGTTGCAAATCCATTGGGCACCTGCTCCCCAGCCCAGCAGTGGGGCTTGCAGTGCCTAAGATTAGGTTGTAGCTCATTGTCTGCAGCACTAAAATTATGCCTAGCCAAGCTGTGTTCAGTGCCTGTTATTTATCTTACCTGGAGCAGGATAACAAGAGGCCATGATATCAGTGCCTACTCTCCTGATCATAAGCAATTATTTCCCCCACGTTGTAGGAGGCTGTGAATATAAATATAGTTAAATATAGTTTTACCCCTATTTCTCTATTGTTCCACAAAGGTTTGAATTCTCTCTGCTGCATTTGATATTAGCTGTCTTGCAGAGCTTGGTACAATATATAACTTCTTATTTTTTGAAAACGAGACTTTATTCTCCCTTCTACTTGTGGACTTCTGGTGAACAGATCGACGTTTTCTCAAAGTTATTCAGTATGAGAATAATTAGGGACGTTGAAACATGAAGTTTGAGGGAAAATGGAAAAGGAGGGTGGTTCACTGGCTGTATATCACTTCTTTAGGGATGGTATTTACTGAGCACTGAGATTCAACATCCAAGCTCTTTGCATTCAATTCTCTAACTTCAAGGCTTTGTTTCTCTTATTTGAATTGTGAGGAATCAGGAATCAGGACAGTGGAAGCTTTTTTTCGAAAATAATTGCTCTACATTAAATCTGAAATATTTGCTTACAATGACATTTTGAGTAAAAGTTTAAGCTCACATGAATTTTTGAGAATTGGATGATGTGACTTAAAAGGTTTATGAATAAATCTGAAGAAACTTATTTAAGTCTTTCCTGAAAATATACAGAACTTTTTTTTTTCTTGAGGCTAATCCCCAGTTTATTCATTAAATAAATGTTCCTGCAATTTTCAGTTGCTGAGGAAACAAATCCAAAAGCTACCAAGAGTCAGTCTGCTATTAGTAGTAGTAGCAGTAATTAGATTTGCCAAATCTGTTTGACAGGAGCCTCCATAACCCTCAAATCCTTTCCCCAGTGTGCTCTTACACCCAGAGCTCCATCAGGGTGTAATCCTGTGGGATTCTTTAGAAATCTGTTTTCAAAGCTAGCTGAGGGAGGCTGGGCAGAGTGTGCCCCTCCACACCAGAGGTGTCATTTGGGCTGCTTTAGGGTACCAGGGGTCTGTGGGCAGTGAGCCGGGGGGAAACAGGGCCTGCAGGGTACCAGAATCCCTCTAGAGGAGCAGCTGGATGTCACTCAGCACATCCTACACCTCTGGATGACCCTAAGCATGTTTTTATAGAATCACAACACTGATGAGGTTGGAGATCATATAATTCAAACCCCATGATCAAAGTAGGGACAGCTAGGGCAGATTGTCCCCAACCACGTCCATTTTTTTCTAACTATCACCAGGGATGGAGATTCCATAACCACCCTTTGCAACCAGTTCCAGTCCTTGTGTACCCACACACTAAAAAGGTTTTTTTTTCCCTGTATTTCGAGGTGTTCAGATGACAGGGCAGCTTAGAATATTAATCCTGTTATGTCTATCCTGAGTGCTGTGGTCACCAGCAATCTTGCATTGACATATCCATGTCATTTTCTTAATGAGGATAGGAAGTGCAGGCAGCTGAGATGCCAAAGATGTTTCAAACCAGTGTCCCTTTAGTTGCTAAAATCAGAGTATATTACATTAAATTCACAGTAGTCAGATTCATGTGATGGGTAACATGATGTGACTTTAATTTATCTCATGCTCAGATTTCTTTGTGTCCCATCAGGACACCTTATATTTCCCAGTATATGCTGACGTGTTTAGAAGTACCTGTCCCATGGTGTCTGGGAGGGAAAGGAATCATACCTGTCACTCCCCTGCCTCCACCAGGAGAGCAGGAGCTGGGAAATCTCACCTAACTTCTATCCAAGGGAAAGAACATCAGCATCATATACATAATTTCTGAAATTTGCTAGTGGCATAAACATGCAGGGGTAATTCACGAGGCAGGGAGGAATCAGTTATGCTGTAGGAAGGCACCCTAGGCAAGACCACATTGACAGAGCCTTTTGCAAAGAAATAGAAAAAAGCAAATAGCTTTGCTATTCAGTGCAGCAGCCCAAGGATGTGAGTGAACTGCCGGAGAGATGAATGTGAGGAAAGCAGGGTGAGGATGCAGGGTATGGATGCAGGGTGAGCAGTCCCACGGTCAGTGCCGGGGCCTGGCTGCTCCCGGCACAGCAGCTCCTTGTGTTTGTCCCCAGGGCAGCTGCTTTGGGGACAAACTGCCCCACAGCCATGCCCAGGGCTGCCTCTGCAGCTCACAGCCCCACCACACACAAGGAAATCCCTGTGTCCACCTGGCAGGCTGCTTCCAGAGCTGGAAACCTCTCAAATGAAATCAAGAACTGCCAAGGAACGGGGAAAGGGCCCAGCCCTGGTGAGAGCATGGGAAGGGCTCTGCTGATGGGACCAAGGGACTGCCTGGCCTGGCACTGCCACCAAAGGGCTCAGTGTGGCTGTGTGAGCGTGGGCACTGGCTGTGGGGGCTTCTGTGGTTCTCCTCGTGCTTCCCTGCTTGTCACCAGATGAGCAACTAACCCTTGCCTATTCCCTTCAGTGTCTCTGCAGAGCTGTTTGCCACGATTTATTTTATTTCTTTTGAAGATGTTGGTATTGCTTTCTGCTTCCAGCTTCCTGTGGCAGCAATTTTTGTGAATTTTTATAATTTAATGGAATATTTGGGGGTTTTTTGTTTGGTATTATTATTATAATAATATAACAGTGTAGCTTCAGGCCTGCTCAGAAGATCAATGCTCTATCCAGCACTCACCTAATGTAATAGCCCTTGGTACCTTTCCAGTGAAGGAAGCCAGCCACCAGCCATTCCCTTCTAGTCATTCTATGCCTTTCTTTCATGACAGAAGCAGCAACAAAACCAGATTTCACCCCATGGCAGGATAAGGAGGGTTGCAGCATCTCGTTCTCCAAGGTGGAGCTGCATACCTGCTAAATGGAAGCAATTAATAATATCACTGTTGCTATGGTCTGAGAATTTTATCTTATGTTGATTAGATGCTTGGGAACTTACTGATTTTGTCAGGTAGAACAAAGGAAAGGAACTGAGATACCTGAAACAGGGTATTACATCACACTGCAACATCTGGGTGAAGAAAAATCCTTATACATTAAAATTTTGAGTCACAATCTGAATATTTCTCTACTAATCATTGCAGATGTGATTGTAGAAGCCTAGGCCATGGTTCTGCATGACCTAAGCTAAGATAGGACAAAATATATCTCATGATTCTAAATGTTTGAGGACAGGGACCATGTATCTTTCTCTTTCTTCTAGAGAAAAAACATGCCTCAAGTATTTAAGGACTTCACCCTATTACTTTCGACTGGAATTTGACCTTGTAGTAACACTTCACCTAGTAACAGTGCACCATCCAAGTTTTGCTAGCATGAACAATCACAAAAAGAGGATTTCAGAGCCATGGAAGTGGTGGTGGATTTTAAGCTAATGGCCCAAGAAGGAGAGTGGGAACATTACTATGTGATTTCCCTGACCCTTGGAACAAAATGATAGGCTAGCTCAAATGGCTCATAATAATGTGTAGGCTTAATATCTGAAACAGAAAAATCAATTCAGAAATCTGAATAATGGATATGTTTGAGGAACTCTATCCTCCCCAGTGATAACCAAAAATAAAAGGTAAAATTTATCAGACACACTATTGGGAATTCATTGAAATCTGTTCTGTGGGAAGTGATGTGGGCAGATATCTTCCCCCTGCAGATCCATAAAGCAACTTTCATAGAAATAATTTAAACTTGTCAATTCCATTGCTGCCATAAGAACTTTGCCAGTTTTTACAAGCTAGAGTTGGTGAAATTCTGCTGCTTGCTATTGCAATGACCTGATCTGTCCCTTTGAGTGGATTTTTTTTCGGCAGTCACAAGCAGCTTGGGTCCTTCACAACAGGAATAAAAGCATTACAACTCATAGTTAAAACTATATGACTTTTTTTTCTTCCCTTGAAAGGAGCACAGGAAATTGAGATATATTGTTGACATATCCCTGATTATTTTTTATCCTTTCTCTTTATGAAAGTTTTAGGAAAAAAAATTGTTCCATGAAAGTGGGTGTCTTTATGAAGAAGAAAGGTGCTGCAGAAGCAAAAGAATTCAAAAAACTATTTATCCTCAAACAACCTGATTCTCAGATGTAGTTCATCCCCCTGAGAAAAATTAATTTTGATTTATTTGGCTTGAGGAAAAGCAGCCTTTGGAACTCCCTTGCTGGCTCTTTCCACTTGGGATTTTGCTAACATGACTCCCATGAGATTTGCTGGCCATTTCTATAGATATATGAAGTGTAGATCTGTTTTGAAAAGAGCAGCTCTAGAGAATGGATTAATCTGTTGAAGTGCATCTCAGACTCTTTCTTTGCTTGAAGAAAATTTCCATTGAAGGAGGAAAATAATGGGTTTTCTTCTGTCAGGTGGGATGTAACACAGTGTGATGTGTCTTGAGGTTGTTAGGATGATTCTCTGCAGTCTCTTGGCCTGGGTGCCAGCTTGGAATGGGGCTGCAAGCACAGAATATCTGGTTGTGTTCTCCACAAGGCTGGTACTATGTCTTCCTGCCCTAGAGAGATCTCACTGCCTGTACATAAAACACGTTGCTGATTTCTTTGAACTTCATTTATTTACATTCTCACAAATCCTTTTTAATCAGGCTATTTACTAAATTAGTTTTCTCCAGAAATAGCACGGCATTAACTTGTGACAAATGACATTTCAGCTTGTGACATCTCTCACTTAAATTAGTTTCAAGTGATTTTGAGTAAATTTGTGATTACATTAAGCATGGGTTTTAAAAGAATATTTTGCCATCCAGTATTCCACATAGTAATGATGTAGAAGTTCTTTCCATCTCACCTTCCTCTGGCAGTGTGCAATGAGCTCAGTGAGGGCTAAGATCAAGGGCTAAAACCATGAAGGTTTTGCACAGAAGAACTGGAAGAGTTGAATCACAGAGCACTAAGAACAAAAGATGATAGAAGCATGTCACAATAAATCCAGGTTCTTAAGGGCCTGTTAAGGGGAAAAGGGAGGGAAGATCCCCAGTAATCTCTGTATATCTGATAGGTATCAGAAGGAAGTGTGTATCACTTAAAAACCATAAAAATTCAACAGTTGAAAAGCAAACATTAAAAATGAGAAAGAAATTGGCTGTGGTTAAGTGGGGAGATCCTGAATTAAAATTTTAATTCTCAAAAGACCTAAGAAAACAAGACATCAACATGTCTCCATTTGTCACCATGTAGGCAAAAAGAGGCCACTGAAAAGGCATCTAAACCTAAGAATCTCTGGTGTTAGGTGTTGCTTACAACCTGTGCATGGCCTCTGACTGAGCCAGGAGTTATCCTCGCTGAGA